>NC_091445.1:74783480-75105980 GCF_964237555.1 Oryctolagus cuniculus
AAATGAGAATATGTTTCTTAAGAGATTGGTACAAGGTCTAGAAAAATAAATAAATATATTTAGATTTATTCGTTGCTTTGACAGGCAGAAGGTTGGAATGAGAGCAAGAGACAGGCAGAGACAGAGAGCTATCGTCCATCCACCAATTCACTCCCCCAAATGGCCACAAAAGCCATGCATGGGCCAGGTTGAAGCCAGGAGCCTGGAACTCAATCTGGGTCGCCAGTGGGGTTGGCAGGAGCTCAAATGCATTAGCAAGAAGTGGATTCTTATCAACACTCTGATATGGGATGCCAGTGTTATAAGTGGTGGCTTAATCTTCTGTGCCACAACACCAGGCCCAGAAAATATTAATATATAAAAACAGTTACAACCACCACCATCCCACCTAAAGAAACACAGTGAAGATTAGTCACAATCCAGCTCTCAGTTTTCAGTCGCAATTTGCAAGTATTAGAAACCCTCACTCTCCAGAAATATGACCTACCAAGCATATATCTTCAGAAAGTTCATGGAAAAGAGATATTGTAACAACTATGCATGGATTAAAAACTTTTTTTGGGCAGCCCCGCGGCTCACTAGGCTAATCCTCCGCCTGCGGCGCTGGCACTCTGGGTTCTAGTCCCAGTTGCTCCTCTTCCAGGTCAGCTCACTGCTGTGGCCCAGGAAGGAAGTGGGGGATGGCCCAAGTGCTTGGGCCCTGCACCCCATGGGAGACCAGGAGGAGCACCTGGCTCCTGGCTTCAGATTGGTGCAGCACACCGGCTGCAGCGGCCATTTGGGGGGGTGAACCAACGGAAGGAAGACCTTTCTCTCTGTCTCTCTTTCTCACTGTCTAACTCTGCCTGTCAAAAAAAAAAAAAAAAAAACAAAAAACTTTTTTCACCAAAATAAACTTCTCTTTAATTCTATTTTTTCTACAACCTTTAAAAAAATAATTATTTGATTTTATTTGAAAGGCAGAGTGGCAGTGAGAGAGAAAGCAAGAGACAGACAGAGAAACAGAGAGATATTCCATCTGCCAGTCTACTCCCCAAATGACCACAACAGCTGTCTGGGTCTCCCAGCTGGTGGCAGGGGCCCATATACTTGGGCCATCTTCCACTGCCTTCCCAGATACATTAGCAGGGAGCTGGATCAGAAGTGGAGCAGCTGAGACTCCAACCATCTTCTGATACGGGATGCCAGCATCATAAATAGCAGCTTAACCCGCTGCACCGCAACGCCAGCCCCAACTATCATTTCTTAATGAGAAAGTGCATCAACAAAAACATAGGTAGAACATCAGCTTGGAATAAAGAAGAGCATTTCAATGGTATGCCTTTGGCTTTAAAAAAAAAAAAAACAAACTTGAAAACATCAAAAACAAAGGGATGTGATAGGGAGGGACTGACACATGTGAGAATGGTATCTGAAGCTGGACAAACAAAGATCTGAAGGAAGACAGTTCCAGAAAGAATCAGATACATAAGGCAGAAACAAACTTGACTTATACAAAGAACAGAGAGAAAAATGGTGTGATGGGAAAAAAGGCAAAGAAGCTGCAAACACATGACATTAAACTTCATGCTTAGATTTGACTGTAGGGAGGATGCACAGCCTTTAAGTGGGCTGCAGCAAGATTACCCCACAAGATCAGAAGAACGATCCTCCGCCCGGGGAAAGGGTGACGAATGCTAAAATAGAAGTAGAATCAGTTCTAATATTTGAAACATACAAAGTGTTTGAAATGCCATGCTAGATAAGAAGAAGACTGGGAAGAAACGATGTAAAAAGATGAGCATGATTCTCATCAACATGCTGAATTTAAGAGGAGGTCACACAGAGGAGCCACATGGAAAACCCTTTGAGTGCTCAGATCTACAGACGTGGCAGCTACCCTGTCCGGATGGTCCACATAAACGTGGCATGATGGAGCAATTCCCCTATCAAGGAGTCCCACATTGGCCCTGGGAACCTAAGATGCTGGTGAGAACACGTGACTGATCCTAATGTTCACAAAGGTTTAAGTTTTACTACTGAGCCATTCATAGCGAGAAGAAGGGTGTTGTGCCACACAAAGAATTTTCCAATAATCGCTATTACTTATTCAAACAGACATTTAAGACTATCTGGACAAAATGAATACCTGTAAGCCCCTCTTATGCACCACTTGGGAAAGATAACCCGACGCTCAGGCCATTAAGGTAATGCCATCTGGTTCCTGGAGCCACCAGCTCACGTGTCATCTTGGCCACTCATTCCAAGCAGATGAATGGACTACATTCTTTTTCATAATGGGCAGATTTTGGAAGAGGGCTTAAGAAAACATTCAAGTTTTATCTTGTATAGGGACGTTGTAGATAGAACACACGGCACTTGTGAGAAAAGAGGATTGTCCTAGCCTAGATAACATCAGCCAAGCTCTAGAGGCAGTATCTTGGGGGGAACATACCATGTGACCTGTTGTTTTGTGGAACAGTTCAGTTGAGAAAAAATGTTATTTTATATAAAGTTTATTCAGAGCTGCATCATTGAAAGGCCCTTCGGAATGTGCCCCATTGCTCCATAAAACCAACGCCAAAATATACCACCATTCACTGCAATCGGCATTGGCAGAGCTCTCTTTCCATCCAGATTTTGCAAAATGCAAAACCTAAGTGGATTTTCCACTACAAGACACCACTCATATCTCTCAACGCAGGCATTAGGCTTGTAATCCCAATTACAAAGCTTCTTCACATTCTTTGATAATCAAAATTGTACATTCTGGGACCAGTGCAGTGATATAGCTGGTAAAGCTGCCACCTGTGGTGCTGGCATACCGTATGGGCATTGGTTCCAGTGCTGGCTGCTCAACTTCCAATCCAGCTCCCCTTCTAATGTGCCTGGGAAAGCAGAGGCAGATGGTCCAAGTCCTTGGGCTGCTACACCCACATGGGAGACCTGGAAGAAGCTCCTGGATCCTGGCTTTCATACATTTGGGGAGTGAACAAATGGATGTGATTCTCTGTCTCTGTCTCTCTCACTCTGCCTTTCAAATACATAAATAAATCTTTAAAAATTACAAATTATTTGTTTAAAAATTCTATTTTCTGGGTTGTTCAAATAGATTGAATTGAAAATTTTGGTTGACTTTTACTTGCTAGTATTATTTGGATTCAGGTAATATGTCTGTATACATGTACAAAACACATAGTTTTTTTTTTTTTTTCATGCATGTGAAACTTTGAATTTACACCTGCATCAGATAAAACACTGTATCAAATGGTGCTTGGAAAATGTTTACTTCAACAATTGAAAATAATTTAAAACCTTTTGGATTTTGTGGATATTTTGTCAAGAAAATACTAAAGAAATTGAGACAGAGCTGTTACATAGCAGGTAAAGCCGCCACCTGCAGCATCGGCATCTCATATGGGCTCTAGTTAGAGTCCCGGATGCTCCACTTCCAATCCAGTTCCCTGCTAGTGCACTTGGGAAAGCAGCTGAGGCAGGCCCAAGTGCTCGTGCCCCTGGCTCCTCGCTTTGGATCAGCTCAGCTCCAGCCACTGCAGCCATTTGGGGAGTGAACCAGCAGATGGAAGACCTCTCTCTCTCTCTCTCTCTCCCTCTCTCTCTCTCTCTCTCTCTCTCTGTAACTGTCTTTAAGATAAATAAAATAAATCTTTAAAAAACAAAGTTTATTTATTTGAATGTCAGAGCTACAGAGAGAGAGGGAGAAAAAGAGAGATATCTTCCATTTGCTGACTCACTCTCCAGATGGCCATAACAACTGGGGCTGGGCTGAAGCCAGGAGGCTAGAGATTCCTCTGGGTCTCCCACATGGTTAGCAAGGGACCAGGTACCTGGGCCATCTTCTGCTATCTTTCCTAGGCCATCAGCAGGGAGCTGGACTGGATACAGGCTACTGGTGTTGCAGGCAGTAGCTTTACCCCCCACACCACAACCCTGGCCCCAGGATGATTCTTTGTTAAATGATAATTTACACAAAGGATTCATCCTATATAAGGAAGAGTATAATTTCTTGTTTTGCAACTTTTATAATTATAATTAAGAAGTAAAACTGAGGGGATTATAAATGTCTTATAAACAACTTCTTATTTACCAGAAATTGGTATATTTTTAGGTCACTGAAAATTCCATGTTTTAAAACTATTTGGGAGGCAGAGAGACACAAAGAGTACACAGTTAAGTGCTCCCACTTGCTGGTTCGCTCTGAAGATGCCTGCGGTGCCCTACGTTGGGCCAGGCTGCAGGAAGGAACTGGGAAACATAATCCCGGTCTTCCTGGACAGCCGTGATCACTGGAGCTGGGCTCTTGGCAGGGACTCAGCTACTCGAACCCTCGCTTCTGCCTCCCAAGGGTCTGCCTGGACATGAAGGTGGATCTGGGACCTGGTGCTGGGACACAAAGTGACGCACTGCGATAGGGGACACGGCAGCTTCACAGCAAGGCCGAGCATCCACCCCAAATTCTAGTATTTTAAATGACATTGAGCCTTCTAAGCCACAAAAGAGAAAAATAAACACAAGATTGAAAATGTTTTATCCCTGATATATAACACACTATTTTTTTTTCAACTCAGTGTTCTCTTCAAGTACCAAACTTGTATTTCTCAAATATTTCAAAGAAATTGATAAACATTTGAAAGTACACATTTATGAAATTGCAAGGATCCTTATACTTTCTATATTTTTTAATGTAAGATACACTGAACTTAGAAATATTTCTCCAAATAAATGTTTACATAGTTTTCTAAGAAAATGAGGATCAATTTAATAAATATTTATATGAATGAAACATTAAAAAGTAATAATTCATTTTTCAGCCACACAAATGAAAGATAATCTCTCCAGGACACTAAAAACCAGACTAAACCAAGATATTTCAAAGATTTTACTATACTTGACCTAGGGCTCTTGGCAACCATTGAGAACCTCAGCACAATTATATTTAGCAACAAGATGCTGAAGTACACTTGAACATTGATGACTACTTAAAATCTTTTGTATTTATTTCCATTGCATTTGTCATAATCTTAAAAATATCATATTTGCAACTCAAGGGGACATCATACTATATAAATAAACTGAAATAAACCTATCATTTATTCCCATTGTTTCTCAGAAGCAATACAAACATTTTAATTTGAAGCTTTCCAAATTTTGCAAACATTATAAGGCCTTTCATCAAGGGATTAAATTATCCACCCTAATCCACAAACTATTACAAATCTAGAAATAATTTTTATACAATAATCCATTTTAATTGTTTAATCAATACCTATAATTTCAAATCCATCACACTTTGGTAGCTAGCTGGATATCTTATATATGTAATTAATTTAATACCCAATAATTTATGAATGATTACAGCACTGGATATTTTAATGAGAGCACATATAAAGTTCTCATTGTGACTGTAATGATATTGCTATAATTCCTAAAGAGTTTTTGCTTATTTATAACTTGCTCAGAGAGATCAGGAAAATTGTATTTTATCCAAATACTATGCAGAGCAATAATGGTGTAATGAAGGCATAAGATTCTCCTAGCATAATCTGATTCTCTGCAGAGCAGATGTAGTTAGTACTTAGCAGTCTAGACTAATTATAAACAGACTTATTTTAAAGTGTATTTCTACCAATACTCTTGTGATGGCAGGCAAATGATTTCCAAATTGACAACTCAAATGTCTCAAGATGATTTTAAGTTTACTTGATTAAAATGATAAACTGTTAAGATGTACGTAAAATACCTAACAGAATTATTCCCAAAACTCGGTTCCACAAGAGTCCATCAAAACTCATGAATAAACCCTCACTTAAGTCATTGAAAAAACCGAAATACATTATAGGCAACTGAATTATTAAATACTAGAGTGAACCAAAATGGAAATTATATAAACAAGACTTCCATTTTTTGCCATCTCACTCCATGAATTTACATGTGAGATGAAGTGCTAAATCAACATTCATACATCTACACTTGTCTTATTTGTAAAAGAGAGAGAGAGAGAGAGAGAGAGAGCGCGCGAGCCAGAGTATACTCACAAATGGGCAGTGAGAGATGATCATCATCATTGCCACAGAGTCATACCCCATTTCTAAACTATAAATGCATTTGGGAAAAATCAAAGACTTTCATTATAGTCACACAAAACAAGCATTGAACTCTTCCTCTATGCCTAGAGCATGCTCTGAGAGGCAATGAACTTCTTTGTACCCACCATAAAACCCTGAGATTACTAGAGATTGCAAGAGATCAACCTTTAGGTCCCTGGGAGTCCAGAAATCATAAGGGTGGGGAAGAGGGATTACTCACCCAGCCCTCCCTCCACACATGTACTCTTCCACCAATTCCACTCATTCACCCAGGCATCTACCTACCCAACCAAACACACCCAGCATTTATAGGATCCTGCACTATATGGTGGGGACAGGAAGGTAACCTTAGTCTTTAAGATTAGTTTTAATCAGGGGAGAAACACCTGAAAGGTTAGTTGATGAAAATAACGATTGAGAAGAGGAAAGGAACGAAAATTGAAATCACAGTAGGGATGTAAGTAAGGTTGTATACACATTGTAAGACAAGATATTCAGCTTCATGTGTGTTAAGTTTCTGTCACTCATTTACCTCTTAGATGGGAGGTTTCTACTGAACACAATGCAAAAGGATGGGCAGAAAGAAGGACTGCACAATTCTTTGCAATACAAAGAAACTACTACATACAGTTAGGAATGAACAGAAATTTAGTTTGAAAACTATGCTTGTTTTCTAACTTTCGTATTTCAATATTCAGAAGACTAATGTCCACAGGAGAAGACACCACAGAAGACGACAAACTGTACATGCAAAATTGAGAAGTAATGGTTGAAATTATAATCCATTTATTCCAATTCCACCAAGAAGTACAGATGAATTAGGGAGTTTAACTTATTTGACAAACATCACATCTTGCCTTATGTGTATTCTCCCTTGAGTCAAAGACAAGCTCTGACAAAATTCGAATTTTTGTTGTCCCATATTTTCTTATCTTTAAATTTCATCATGCATTAAAGTCCTATTTGGATTTGTCTGGCACCAATGCTACATTATTCCTAGCTAATGGCATCTGGCAGATAGTAATCAGACTTTTAAAGTGACCAGGGGTGTATCAGCAATTCACTGCCCCTCTCTTAATAACACAAAGTTAATATTTAAACAAATGAATTCTAACACACCTAAAGTTCCATTGGGATGGGAAAATCAAATATCAGGTCTAACAAACATAGGAACAATAGGATCATGAGAATAAACCTATAATTTTCAGAGAGAATGTCTACATTATTTATTAGAAAATTATCTTCTTGAAGTTTTCTGGATGAAATACATGCAGCTGAAAGTTTGGATTCTATGTCCATGGTTCCCACAAAGCACAAACAAGGCTTGGGAAGCAGTAATTTAATGAGATTCATCAGCACAGACACAGTAACTGCATCCACAAGGGTTTTAAAATCTTGAGAGCCAAACACAGTTTACAACATATCCAGCGAGTTTCAGGATTATAATGAAGTTTTGGAACTGCTTCAAACTACCTATGGAAGATGGAAAATATCTTTGAAAAAAATTTTGGGTGCCATGAAGGTAACAAGAAAAGAAGGGCAGAGGGAGAATTATGTGTAAATCACACTGGGAAATTGCTCTAAAACTTCTCTAAAATGCACCAGAATCTGACTGTCAAATAGTGATGATAAGCTCTCCCAGAAAGAAGGCTAACAGTAAGGATCTGTGTTTTTACTTTGTAACTCCTATTGTCTAAGCCAGATTCTCCTAAGGACCTCCTTGTGTTCCAATTACTGCATCACTGCCAGCGAGTGTAGAGCAGAGTTGGTCACTCCTTTGCTAAAGTCAGCCAAGAGAATATTCTATTGGAGAAAGTAGCATACGCCTCAAAGGGTTGGAAGCCAAGGGAAAATCTGAGACACACACAAGACAATAATATATAAACCAATTAACTTAGCCTCTGAGGGAAACAATCTTCACTTTCATCAAATTGTGTGTTATCTGGCAATATAAATTGCAAATCTATTTATAGAATAGTCAGGCTAAATCTTTTATTACTAAAACAGAAGTAGTAAGTGTCGCTCCCCCTCTTCGTGGAGGAGCAACACAGGACCCTGCGCTGTTCTTTCGTCTGCTCGGCCCTCCCCGGGTTTGCTGCTGGTCCTTCCCGGGTTGGCTACTATCCCTTCCACCTCCGTGGAAGGGCAGTTCCCCCTGGCCGCATTCCCCACTTCCGCAGGGGAGCGGCACACCGCCGGCCGGTTCTCTCGGGGGCTGCACGGGTTCCCTCAGATGTTCCCCATAGATGTTCCCGGTGCATGCCGTTTCTCTCCTCCTTTATAGTCCTTCTCTGCCAATCCCAACTCGGCTGCCCACACGCCGAGTACGCTGCTCTCCAATCAGGAGCAAGTCCTACAGTTAATTGGTTGAACTGGAGGCAGCTGTGCGGAAGCTGTTTACTTCTCTCCCAGCGCCATATTGTGGGAGAGCAGATGCATAGAATAAGTCCTAATTCGAGTAACTTAGTCTAGTCCGGATTGCTCCCCACAGATCCCCCTTTCTTTTTATTTTTTAGCGTTGATACACGCCTGTCTTCGGTGTCCCGCGGTACACACTCTGCTCTACTTGCTAGAGTTGCCACAGGCTCTTACAAGTCCTATCCATCAGGCAAAACCGAATCCGGGTCCTCTCTTCGCCATGTTGTGAGGAGGTTTTTAGGCGCTGATGCGTGCCTGTGTTCGGTGCCCTGCAGCGCATGCTCTGCTCTGCTAGAACTGCCTGCAGGTGTTTACAAAACCTATCAGGCAAACCGAATCCAAGCCTTCTCATTGCCTTTTTGTGGGGAGGCCTTACTGATGTTAATTCGTGCCTGTCTTCGGTGACCTGCGGCTCATACTCTGGTCGAGCTTTGCTGGCGCTTACCGCCTTAAATCAGGCAGACCGAATCCAAGCCTCCTAATTGGCATGTTGAGGGGAGGCCTTATTTTTCTCTATTTCTCTATCTCCGGGCATTTCTATTTCTCCCATTTTACTTCTGTCTGCCAACATTCCTATTTCTCTTTTACTTCTAAACTTCTGTTTCTCTTATCCCCGCAGCTTTCCGGCACCTCGCCCTGCCGGCGGGTTCCCGGCTCTGCGCCGCTTCAGCCCGCGCGCCTCTCTCATCTGCGCAGCTTCCCGGCTTTGCGCGGCTCGGCTTCGCGCGCTCCGCGGTCTCCACGCTTAACCCTTTCGCGTCTGAACCACGGCCTACGCCAGCGTTCCCTATCTATTCACGCCCCGTGCTCTCTCTGCACGCGGCGGCTTCCGCGAGTAACACAGCGTAGCTTGCGTCTCCACCACTAGCATTCAATCTAAGTTCCCCGGGCTAGCCTGGCGAATTCAACCCAGCGTACGTCTCCGCCCCACGATTTGGCTTCCCGTCCTTTGCTCCCCGGGCTAATCAGACGGATCCCAATCTGGCTTACGTCTCAGCTTCTGGTTTCAACTTTTCGCCCCCTATTCCCGGGCTAACTTGAGAACCCCAAAGTGGCTTTCGTTTCCGCCTCGGCCTGCCCCCCGCGGCTTCAATTTCCCTAACATTTTTCTCTACCCGGTATGTTTCCCCAAACTTTCCTCCAACGATATTCCTCCCTCATTTCTCCTGGCCTCTCCCCACAGTCCGCGTCCGAGTCTGTTTGTTCTAGCTTTCACTTTCGCTTTCGACCTTAGAGATTTCTCCCAGCTTCCCCCCGTAGTCCGTATCCGAGTCTATGCCTAGGCTTTCAATAGCTTCTTCCGGCTCCTTTTTCGTCCGGCTTTTCCCTAGGCTGTTTGCTAATCTCTCTCTCCGGTAATTTCCCAGTTCTTCCCGTTTCTTCCCTCCTAAGTTTGCTATCCGTCCTAAGTTTCCTATCCGAGTCAGGTTTTCTATCCGAGCTAGGTTTCCTATCCGAGTCACGGCACCATTATGTCGCTCCCCCTCTTCGTGGAGGAACGACACTAAACCCTGCCTAGGCTTCATATCCGAGTCACGGCACCATTATGTCGCTCCCCCTCTTCGTGGAGGAGCAACACAGGACCCTGCGCTGTTCTTTCGTCTGCTCGGCCCTCCCCGGGTTTGCTGCTGGTCCTTCCCGGGTTGGCTACTATCCCTTCCACCTCCGTGGAAGGGCAGTTCCCCCTGGCCGCATTCCCCACTTCCGCAGGGGAGCGGCACACCGCCGGCCGGTTCTCTCGGGGGCTGCACGGGTTCCCTCAGATGTTCCCCATAGATGTTCCCGGTGCATGCCGTTTCTCTCCTCCTTTATAGTCCTTCTCTGCCAATCCCAACTCGGCTGCCCACACGCCGAGTACGCTGCTCTCCAATCAGGAGCAAGTCCTACAGTTAATTGGTTGAACTGGAGGCAGCTGTGCGGAAGCTGTTTACTTCTCTCCCAGCGCCATATTGTGGGAGAGCAGATGCATAGAATAAGTCCTAATTCGAGTAACTTAGTCTAGTCCGGATTGCTCCCCACAGTAAGGGTCAAAGAATGAAAAATCCTAGGAAACACATTTTTTCCAAAGGCCATTTAATATGATTTTGATACAGATTACTTTCTTGTCAATGATTCTTTTGTCTTTCTTAAACTACATCTGCACAACCAACTAGGTCATCTTTAGAGTCAACTACAACATTGCCTATAAATTTAATTTAACATCATAATATCTATAACTATCATAAACAGGAGGCAGGTGTGACCTTATTGTCACGCTAGAGAGACTGAGCACCGGATGGATGGGTTAATCGACTTGCTCCAGGCTAGATACAAGGTCTGAGTTGACTACAAGCCCCATAGGAGCCACAAGTATGACCTGGCTATTAAAATATTATTACAATCATATGCTCTTTAAGTAGTAGTCATTTCAAAACAGGCAACAGCCCCATTCACTGCACAGTGTACCATTCAATCCTTCTTTGAAGAAATTATTAAAGTTCTGGATAGCATAATATGAACAGTTCCCAGTAGGAACACAGAGCATCCTAAGAGGGCACCAGAGACTCACAGCCTAGAAACTCTAAATAAGAGAATTAGAAATGATTTGCCGGGGCTGGCACTGTGGCACCAGCATCCTATATGGGCACCAGTTTGTGTCCTGGCTGCTCCTCTTCTAATCCAACTCTCTGCCTATGGTCTAGGAAAGCAGCGTTAGATTCCCTAGTGCCCCTGCACCCACATGGGAGAATGAGAAGCAGCTCCTGATCAGCTCAGCTCTGGCTGTTGCGGCCATTTAGGGAGTGAACCAGCAGAGGGAAGACCTTTCTGTCTCTCCCTCTACCTGTGATTCTACCTCTCAAATAAATATTTTTTTAAAAAAATGATTTGCAGAGAGGACAGTCAGAGAACTGAAGAGCTGTATCTAAATATTCAAAGGACTGCCTGGTGAATCCCCCAATCATTGATTGTTCACTAGGAAAGTAAAGGGATGAAGGGTTTCATTATTTTGTTTTAAATGCAGTGAGAGCTACCAGAAGAGAGTGCTATCCTTCCTAATCTAGTCTGCTTCTTACCATGAAACTGTTCTATTCTGCTGTCAGCTTCTTGGTTCAAGAGACTCCTAAATTGGGAAGATAGATGAGAGACTGCACATGCAAGAACCCTGTCTTGGGTTGTTTAATGTGGCTACAACCAAATAATTGAGACTGGGTCATTTATAAGAAAAGAAAGAAATTTATTTCTTACAGTGGCGGAGGGTGGGAGGTCCACCAGACTGGCTTTGGCATGTGATGAGGGCCTCCTTGAGGCATCTCAGCCTGGTGGAGGGTACCACGTGGCAAGACAGAGCACACATGACAGCGCAGGTCTCTCCTCTTCTTACAGGCACTAGTGCCATCAGAGGGGCAACTTCATGACCTCATCCAATCCTAATCACCTCCCAAAGGTCTTATCTCCAAACCCCATTAATATATCAATTTGGCGCTTAAGCATCTCACATATGAACTTTTGGGGGACACATTCAGACCATAGAAATCCCTTATAAACGTTAAGATTCTGTTACCAAGTGTCATAGAATTAGGCAGAGAAGGAGCCAAAATGAGAAGCCAGTTCTAGGCAGATTAGTTCCCCCTTCTTCCTTCAACATCTGTACTCCTGGAATGCTGCATTTCCAGGTCTCCAATTTGTCCATGCTGAACCACTTCACAGAATGTCCAGAACTCTCTAGTAGAGGTGATGCTACAAATTTGCTTTAAAAACGTGACAACTCCTCTTTCTCCCTAGGACAAAGCCCAATCTGTCTTAAAAGACATATTTTGGCCGGCACCGTGGCTCACTAGGCTAATCCTCCGCCTTGCGGCGCCAGCACACGGGGTTCTAGTCCCGGTTGGGGCGCCAGATTCTGTCCCGGTTGCCCCTCTTCCAGGCCAGCTCTCTGCTGTGGCCAGGGAGTGCAGTGGAGGATGGCTCAAGTGCTTGGGCCCTGCACCTGCATGGGAGACCAGGAGAAGCACCTGGCTCCTGCCATTGGATCAGCACGGTGTGCCGGCTGCGGCCATTGGAGGGTGAACCAACGGCAAAGGAAGACCTTTCTCTCTGTCTCTCTCTCTCACTGTCCACTCTGTCTGTCAAACATAAAAAAAAAAAAAAAAAAAAAGACATATTTTGGTCTCCATTTCTGGGTCTACATGGTCTCCGATCACTCTTTCCTAACTTCCCTAACTTTTTCTAACTTTGCTAATTTCCCATGCCTTGGTATTCCACAGCGAGACAACAGGGCTAGTAGCTCTATCTCCAGGCTGTTCTCCCTGTTTCAAAAAGGCAACTTAGTTGCCTCTTTTCCACGTGGAATTCTATAAAAATTTTCATTAAAAAAAAGGGGGGAATTAGTTTAAGAAAAGCCACTGCTCTAGATCCAAGAGAATGTCCTGGTATGTCTGGCAGCACTATTCGCTATATACTTCCACGCCTTCCTGCCTTTAGACAGCATCCTCGTGCCTCTTAGCAAATGCTTGTCTACCCTTTGGGCCTGGAATAAACCAGCAACCTCCTTTGTGAAGGCTTCTTCAGTTCCCTAGCCTGATTCATCTGCTCTTCTCTGCTCCCATTCTACATCCACCTCTTGTCTAGCATTTCATGCCTTGTAAAATAGCTAATATTGGGCAACTGTGTATTTCCCACAGACAATTAGCTTTCCAGGACTAGCGGTATCTTTCTTTATACTTGTATCTCCCACTGTTTTGGAAATAGTAGACTCTCAATAAAGATGTGAGTGAATGGTAATCACTGATTTTCAACCTGTAAGCTCTGACATTCTACGACTTTGCTCAAGATGGAAACGAAGTTTGAACAGCACGTACAGTAATATTTTCTTTCTATTTTTAAGTCATATCATTCATAATCCTTGAATTGGAAATGTGAGTTTGTGATCAAGAAGAGTGGGAAAGGATGGAAGCTTTCTGGAGGAAGTAATCTCTGACACGATGTCAGAAGTCATGGAAACAGTGTCCTAATCACACTGTCAACTCGAAATATCTTTTTCCAAATCTAGCAAATAGATTTCTGTTTGTCTACAGACACTGCACTTCCACCGCAGGGGAAGAGAACATTTACTACCATGGGCTAGGTAGGTACTGAAAGGCACAGGACATGTATCCTTTAATGTAACACAGCACTGCAAATAAGATTGGCCTGTTATTTCCAAGGTGTAAACAGTTACTATGAAGCCTGGAACCATTACAATTATTCAGTGTCTTAATACCAGTAAATTCAGTATTGTCACTTCTACTGCATCTGAACTACTGGCCTATTCACTTATTTGTCCACCCATGGGTTCCATTTATTAATTTGTTCATGAAATTTATTAAGTTCCTAAGATGTGCCTTTAGCATATTAAAGTTTCTTGCAAGTACATGACTTGGATAGATTGAAAATAAGTAATTTCCAATTCCAAGCTACTTTGATTTTGAATTTAGAAGCAGATTATCATTTAAATCAGGACACATTCTGAATTCAAAACAAGATAAAAGTGCTATTTTTAGAGAAATAAACACTGGATCCCAGCTATATTTTATTTTCCTATGACTTTTTAGAAAATATTTATATATTTATTTGCAAAGCAGAGTTAGAGAGGGAAAGAGAGAGAGAGAGAGATTCTCCATCTACTGGTTCCCCTGCTAAATGGCCACAAAGACTGGGGCTGGGTTAGGCCAAAGTCAGGAGGTTGGAACTCCATTTAGGTTTCCTATGTGGATGGCAAGAACCCAGGTACCTGGACCATCTTCTGCTGCCTTCCCAGGGACATTAGCAAGAAGCTAGATTGGAAGTGAGGCATCTGGGACATGAACTGATGCTCATATGGGATGCCAGCAGGAGGAGGCCTAAACCTGCTACACCACAACACCAGCCCCTACATTTTATTTTAGACAATAATGTACTCCAAATAGGAACGTTTCTACTCAGATCATTTTCTCGGACTTTAATTAAATGCAGTATTATTAATGCTTTTAAATACTGGTCTGTGTATCTTGTTGTAAAAATCATTACCATGAAAATTTTAAACTCTACAGATAGTAGCTGATTTCACATACAAAAAAGTTCACAATTTCAAATTTCAATTGCTTTTAATTAGGCATAATTTTATTTTAAAGTAATTTTTAACAAATTTAAGACAATTTTGGATTTAAGATTTCCTTTGTATTTTGTTTGTTTTAAAGTGCACCTCTCTGGCCAAGATTTCACTAAGCCAAATTTCAGACATAGAACACAATTTAGAAGTTTCCTCAATTCAGAGCAATTGCAGCAAACCCAGTTATATCACTCCTTGTTAGCTCAAGGATTTGGCTATACCAAAAATTTCATCATGTTCCTGGAAATGTAACTGATCAAAAATAGGCAAAGCCTGATTCACTATACCTTACCTGCACTGATATTCCCTACCAAACACTGGTATGATAAAGTAGTTACCTGGATATAAAACACAAGCATAGTTTTAATAAGTAGATCATCATTTATGGTAACTATAGTTGGATAACAAAGTGATTGTTTGAAAGGCTAAACAGTGGGGCTGAAGAATAGTGGGAGACCCGGAAGAAGCTCCTGGCTCCTGGCTTCTGATTAGCGCAGTTCTAGCCGTTGCGGCCAATTAGGGAGTGAACCATCAGATGGAAGACCTCTCTTTCTGCCTCTCCTCTCTCTGTGTAACTCAGACTTTCAAATACATGAATAAATCTTAAAAAAAAAAAAAAAAAAAAAAAAAAAAACTTCATCTAAATGTGTCCAAAATTCTAAACTCCAAAATTCTAAAGATTCTAGTTTTGTGCTCTACCCATTTATTGCAGGTGTTTAAATGTGGTTTCATATCCACTGTATCAGATACTTTCTGTTTAAACAGTATATGATAGTAATTTTATTGTATTGCAAAGGGAGAACTTTTGTAAGAAGGCAACAATTTAAGTTAACCATTTCTTGATATTTCTCATCAAGATAACAAAAGCCAACCCATGGCAAGGAAATGCTCAAAACAAATTTTTTTTTTTTTTAAAAAGCTCTCTTCAATTTCCATAGTTTTCTCTTTCTGTCCTACTCTGTTGAGACTTCCTGCATTTACCTGTGGCTGACTCCTCTCCTCTTTCAAGGATACCCACTAGAATAAGATTCCATCTGTAATAAAAAGAACCACTCAAATTATCTAAATTTTCACATAATTCAGTGTTCCATGGAGACTGAGAATAAACAGATCTGAAAAGAAAGAGTATTCCAAAGTCACATTCTTACTGAGTAGCTCCTACGTAGTCTCATGAAGGAAAGAAAGAAGTAAGTGTGGTTCTTGCCAATGAGGAACACATGACTCAACTTAAAATAGGATAAAGGTGCTTTAAAAATAATTTTAAAATTATTTTTAATTATATATTAAATATATTATAATTTAATTTAATTATATATTTAATTATTATTTAAAAAGGGCAAGACACATAACAGCTTGAAGAAAAAATAGGAAAGATCCAGATATTAGATGATTAATTATCATGCCAATGGTACAGGCAATGCAGTGTTTTAGGATTTGGAGGAAAAAAAGATGCTAGAACAACTACTCAGAAAAGTTATAGGAATGATGACATTGACTTTAAAAAAAATTTTAAAGATTTATTTATTTATTTGAAAGGCTGAGTTACAGACAAAAATGGGGGGGGGATATTAAGTGAGAAAAACATTCCATTTGCTAGTTCACTCCCCAAGTGGCTACAATGGCTGGGGCTGGGTGAGGCTGAAGCCAGGAGCCTAGAACACCATCCAGGTCTCCACATGGGTGGCAGGGCCCAAGCACTCAGGCCATCACCTGCTGCTTTCCCAGGAGCATTTAGCATGGAGCTAGATGGAAGTCAGGACTCAAACCTGTGCTCCAACATGGGATCGCAAGGGTCACAAGTGGCAGCTTAACCGGCTGGACTACAGTGTAGGCACTGACTTCATTGATTTTAAAGAACGATTACACTCAGTTAAGTGGATGAAGGGCAGAAGGCAAGCTCCATAGCAGTAAATACGTAAGGCCTATTTGTGAATGGTAAATAAGCCAGTCTGGCTGCAAGAGTGCTTGGTTAGGAGAGGAATAGTTGGCACAGACAGCACAGCAGGCTGAAGCCCAAGTATGGAATGCCTGGAGATCTATGTTCAGAAGTCTGAACGTTCTCACTGAGTGCTCCCTGAGCTCCGGGTGTGCACAGTGCATTACACAGACACTGTCATGTTTGCCTCAGGAACCCACAGAACCAGGTACTTGGATCAGGGGGCTCAGTGGGTTGAGAAGACTTACTCATTGGCGAAGGAACCACAATTCAACCTCTGATTCTCTGGCTCACAAAGTTAGGTGCTCATGGCGGTGGGGCACAGCAACTTGTTGAATGAGTGGATGATGTGAAAAATTTAGTATTCTACGAAATATACTGTAGCTAGCTGGTATTAAGGGATTGTATCAAACAGAACTGTCAGGAAGTTGTACTTAAAGGTTCAGAAACGCAAGGGAGCTTGATAGTTCACGTAAGTGGAAGTCACCAGCAGGGTTAGCCTGAACATCAGGGAATCAGTATCTCAGCCATGATCTGCTACGGGCGCTGTATGCTTGACCTTTGCCTTACCCATGGTGGATGTGGTGACTGGACAGGGAGCAGAGAAGGGGGAGAGCAGCTTACCACCACATCTTTGTATAAAATCTCAGGCAAGGATTCAGATTGGCCATTTCTGTGGCAAGGAGGGAGATGAGTGAGAGTAACAGCACAGCTGAATTATAAAAATCTGTGGAGGCAGCAGGACATCACAAGTAAAGGAGAAACTGTTTTCGCAAGACAACGGAAAAGGACTGCTGGAAAGGCTCCAGTTATTCATGGCAGCCAGTAAACACTGAAGGCAAACGAAAGCCCGGAGATAAGATAAATGTCTTCCATGACACAAGCCCGTAGAAATGACATGGATTATACATTTAATTACGTTATCCTAAGTTAATCTATTATCACACAGAGTTTATAATTTTTATTTATATAAGCATTATTTATCATTCTAATGCTAAAACAATTTCCAAATTTCTTCTACATCTTTCTCTAATGGTTTGAGTATCTTGTTGTTAGCAATCACTTTGAAAGAGATGATTTCAGTTTTGTCTCTCATATGCTTTTATAGTATATTACTTTGAAACACAATTACGTTTCATTAAAATTGCATATTTCATCATGTCTGTGTTCTTTTTTTCTCTGAGTCTCCCCTAAAGGGACCATCAGCCTATTACAAGGGTGCGTGTGCAATGGGGAAGAGGAACTGGTCAGGCCCTAGGGGAACTGTTGGATACTGATTCTGAACTGACGTTAATTCCAAAGGACCTAAAACATCACTGTGTTTCAACAGTCAGAACAGGGACTTACAGAGGTGAGGTGGTCAGCGCAGTTTTAGCTCAAGTCAGCCCCACAATGCATCCAGTGGATCTCTGAACCTTACAATTTTTCTAGTTCTAAAGCGCAAAATTGCGACAGACATACTCAACAAATGATAGATTCCCCATATTCTTTTTTTTTTTTTTTTTTTTGACAGGCAGAGTGGACAGTGAGAGAGAGAGACAGAGAGAAAGGTCTTCCTTTGCCGTTGGTTCACCCTCCAATGGCCGCCGCGGCCGGCGCGCTGCGGCCGGCGCACCGTGCTGATCCAATGGCAGGAGCCAGGAGCCAGGTGCTTTTCCTGGTCTCCCATGGGGTGCAGGGCCCAAGCACCTGGGCCATCCTCCACTGCACTCCCTGGCCACAGCAGAGGGCTGGCCTGGAAGAGGAGCAACCGGGACAGAATCCGGCGCCCCGACTGGGACTAGAACCCGGTGTGCCGGCGCCGCTAGGCGGAGGATTAGCCTAGTGAGCCGCGGCGCCGGCCAGATTCCCCATATTCTTGAGAATAGAGACTCTTGTATTCTCTCTGCTATTTTATGTGGTTAAACTTAAATATTTACTCTGTTCAGATCTAGTTCCTTAATTCTATATGTAATATATACTTGAGAGAATACTTAAGATATTTAAATATTTTTTAAATAATATGTTCATAGTTTTGGCATACTGAAGAAAGTGAGTATTCCTTTTTTTTTCTTGAAAGATTTATTTATTCAAAAGTCAGAGTTACAGAGGGAGGGGGAGAGACAGAGCGAAAACTTCCTTCTTCTGTCTGGTTCACTCCCCAGATGGCAGCAATGGACAGCACTGGGCCAGGCCAAAGCCAGGAGCTTCATCTGGGTCTCCCACATGAGTGACAGGGGCCCAAACACTTGGGCCATTTTCCGCTGCCTTTCCCAGGACATAGCAACTAGAAGCTAATTCAATTAGATTCATCAATGGTAGATAAACCATTTGATAAAACACAGATTTTTAAACTTAGTCTGTATTTGTAAATATAAAAGATTTATTTATTTGAAAAGCAGAATGACAGAAAAAGGAAGAGATCTTCCATCTGCTGGTTTACTCCCCAAATGGCCTTAAGAGCCGAGGCTGCTCCAAGCTGAAACCAGGAGCCAGGAACTCCATCAGGGTCTCCCATGGGAATGGTAGGGACTCAAGTAGTTTAACCACCCCCTGCTGCCTCCCTGGCACATCTGCTAGGAGCTGGATCAGAAGTGAAGCAGCCAGGACTCAAACTGGCTCTCTGATGTGGGCACCACGAGTGGCACCTTCACCAGCTGCATCCCCACGCCTGCTTCCTTAGCCCACAATTTATGCTGAACAACTTGCTTCCAGTAAGAATGAGTAGAAAAGTTGAAGCTAAGGCTTATCGGAACAGACCGCATACCGGTGTGCTCCCCCGGACTATTCCGCTCTCCTATGCCCCCACCCCAGCCATGATCAGGGAAGCTGTTCCGTGTGTTAGTTAGCGCTCTTCCTCATCTGGATTGACTTCAACTATGTGACAACAAAGAACTCCAGCACCAAAACAGCAGCAGCTACACAGCCTCCACATGACAGTGTAATTTCTCCTGCCTCCAGGCAGTGTCTAGCACTGAGGTCATAGTCTGTTTACTTCGATCCGGTGCGATCTCACGCTGGGAGGGATTTAACTCTTACGCATACACAGGGGGATGATCTCCCGGCTCTGCTTGGCTCAGAGCGGGAGAGGAAACTGTGCACTGCTTTTTGCGGCTCAATCAGCCCCTGAGCAAAAGCTTCCTTCCAGCTTTCCGAGATGAGAAGGAACACTGCGCTCTCTCAGAAAATGCGCAGCAACACAGTCATCAGAGCCAACACAGAAAATGCGGGGTGGCTGAGGAGTATGGGAAACTAACCTCGGAGGTTTCCCACGTGAGAGAATGTTAGGCTCTCTTTTCTGATGCTTCTGCAGGGGGAAGTCACACTTGAGCAGTTAAAGAGTTTTTGTGAAAGAAAATTTGGCTAAGGATATCACATGTATGTATTTAAAACTATGCTAATTCTCAAAACAGTCTAAGTGACCACAAACCTTTATAAATCGGTGTTCTAGAACCTCTCAGTCAGGAAAACTCAGTAGTCTTGAACATCACCTCCTATCTTAGCCATACTCACCCAGTAATCCCCACGTCTATCAGATTCAACCTCTCGAATATCGCTTTAGCTGTCTCTTCCTCTCCATTCCCCCAAGCCTACCTTCCAGGCCCCCATAATCTCTTCCCTGAGCTTTTACTAGAGTTAAGTCACTTCCTCCTCTGCTTCAGGGCTCTTTCCTAATGTTCACTCTCTAGATGATGAACATAATATCACAACTCAGTTTAAATGGATTCTAGGAATTCCTCTACCCAGAAATTTACGCCTGGCACAACACAGGCATGCAGTAAATATGTGGTTATTCATTGAGTAACTCTCCCCTGTGAAGCGTACATAGAAACATTGAGCATCACTTTTTTTTTTTTTGGACAGGCAGAGTTAGACAGTGAGAGAGAGAGATAGAGAGAAAGGTTTGTTCACTCCCCAAATGGCCACTACGGCCAGTGTGCTGCGCTGATCCAAAGCCAGGAGCCAGGTGCTTCCTCCTGGTCTCCCATGCAGGTGCAGGGCCCAAGCACTTGGGCCATCCTCCACTGCACTCCCGGGCCACAGCAGAGAGCTGGACTGGAAGAGGAACAACCGGGACAGAACCAGTGCCCCAACTGGGACTAGAACCTGGGGTCCCGGCGCCACAGGTGGAGGATTAGCCTAGTGAGCTGCAGTGCTGGCCAAGCAAATAAATTTTTTATACCTCCCCATACAGGCAAAAAAGCATTAAATGATGCTAAACATCACTTTACATTAGGATATTGCAAAGTAAAACAAGGAATGCCACTACATACTTATTAAAATGTCTAAAATCCCAAACACAAACAATACCAACTGCTAGCAAGGATGAATGGCAACAGCAATCCACAGTCTTTGATGGTGGCAGTACAGTACGATCACTTTAGAAGACAGTCTGACAGTTTTGAAATGTAGTCTGAACATACAATCCAGCAATCATTCTAGGAACTGATGAAACAACATGTAACAAAAAAAAAAACTAGAAGCCACCAAGATATTTTCCAATAGGAAAATTGATTAAACAAACTATGATATAACCAGCCAATAAAAATAAGAAAGATGAATCTTAAATAGATACTGCTAAGTCAAAGAAGCCAGTGTTGTGGTGCAGCAGGTTAAGCTGCCTGCAGTGCTGGCATTCCACAGTTCAAGCCCTGCCTGCTCCACTTCCAGTCTAGCTCTCTGCTGATGGACCTGGGAAAGCAGCGAAAGAAGGGCCATGGGAAACTTGGATTGAGTTTCAAGCTCTTTGCTTCGCCCTGGTTCCAGCTGTTGTGGTCATCTGGGGACTGAACCAGCAGATGGAAGATCTCTCTCTGTCCCTATCTCTAATTCTGACTTTCCAATAAATAAATGAATAAACAGGAAGTCAGACTAAAAAAGCTATGTACTGCATTTTCCCAATTATATAACATTCTGAAAAAGACAAAAATATGGAGGGAGCAAATATCAGTGATCACCAGGGCTTCAAGATATCAGAACCAAGTAAATAAAGCAACTTTTTTTATGTTGGTGAAACTATTATATGTAACACTGTAAAGGTAGATATGTGACTTTAAGTAAGCATTTATCAAGTCCATAAAACTTTATAACAGCAAGAGTAAATCCTAATGTATGTTAATTAAAAAAAATTATCCAGAAGGTCAAGGGATCCCAGGATGAAATGCAGAGAGTGACAAAAGAATATGAGTGTGTTAGAAATATACGAAACAACCTCACTAAAGTATACTGAAGGACCAGATGCTGACCTAGGCAATTCTGGAAATAAGTGGAGTCTGCAAGAGTAAAGAGAAAAGAAACTGTATGGAAGAATTGTTTCCCATGGGGCATGGATGAACAATTTTGAAACCACTATCCATGCCTATTGGAAACAAACAATTAAGTAAATGGATGGTAGACAGTGGAAGCCAAGTTTCTCACTATTGGAGTGAGAGGTTATAGATAAGCAAGGTAAAAGGCTAGAATGATCCATATGGGGATGAATTAGAGCTGAAGACATCAGCATGAACTCATATTTAATGTAACATAAACACAGAGGATTACATACAAAATATTTATGGATATGTGTATACACAGGGCTTAGTATATATTCATATATATATATATATATATATATATTCCCTTGCTTTGTCAGCAGAGAGGGCTTGGAGACAGCAATACCCCAGCAGCCCTGAGTCTACCAAGCACCAGGATCTTGATTCCTTATTCTACACTCCAGTGTAAGGAACTTCAGCTTTTTTAAAACATGGCTGACTCCAGGGCTAGGGCAGAAGGTGAGTAAGGGCACTTTGCAGTGTCACAGACTTAGGAAGTTACAAAAACACAAAAAACTGGGGCCTGTGCTATGGTACAGCAGGTAAAGCTGCCACTTGCAGTACTGGCATCCCCTGTGGGTGCCAATTCGTTTCCCAGCTGCTCCACTTCCAATCCAGCTCTCTGCTATGGCCTGGAAAGCAGTAGAAGATGATCCAAATCCTTGGGCCCCTGCATCCACCTGGGAGACTTGGAAGAAGCACCTGGCTCCTGGCTTTGGATTGGCGCAGCTCCAGCCATGGCAGCCAACTGGGGAGTGAACCAGTGGATGGAAGACCTCTCTCTCTCTCTGCCTTTCTCTCTCTGTGTGTCACTATTTCAAAAAAATAAATAAATCTTTAATTAAAAAAAATACAAAAAACTCCACAAACCCCATTTGAATGAGGGCATGTCAAAGCGATACAGGTGCCAACCAAAACAGTTCCTCATTCCAAAGATGGAGTAATTGAGCAAGAACATAAAAGTACTGGATTACAGTTCAAAAGATAAAATAAGCATCCATGAATGTCTACTGACATAATAACTGAACTACAAATAAAAAAATGATAGAGAAGCCATAGATCTTGTAAAAGAGCTTCAAATAATTTATGCAGATACTCCACCCTTGAGGAAGTACGGCATAACTCTATATCCTTAAGCATGACTTTCTCCCAAAAGTACCATTGAGGCAGGATCGCAGGGAGGAAGGAATAACTTTAGGGTGGAGAAACATGACAGATATTGCCTGAGCCAGGTGAGCAAAGTCAGCTTCAACACCTGGATTAAGTTCCCGTCTTCTGGCTTTGGCCTGGTCCAGCCCATTCCTGGTGACCATTTGGGGAGTTAACCAGGGGATGGAAGATCAATCCCTGCCCACCCTCATCCCCTCCCCACAACGTCTCTTTCTAGTTTCTATTGCTGTACCTCTCAAATACATAAATACATTTTTACCAAAAAGAAAAAGAAATCACTACGCTGAATTGAATGTTGGTTTATCTGTCGGTATTTTGATTTAGTCTTATGTGTACAGCTTAAAAGATACTGTTGAATTCTGTGGCATATGTAAATGGCCTAGGGTTGAGTATGGGCATGTGGTGTGGCAGTAAGCCACTGCTTGAAACGCCCACATCCCCTGTCAGAGTGCCTGGTTTGAATCCTGGCTCCATTCCGATTCTACCCTTCTACTGATCCCTGGGATGGAGCAGATGCTGGCTCAAGTAGCTGGGTCCCTGCCACCCATGTGGGAGACCCAGACTGAGCCCCTGGCTTGGGCCTGGCCCAGTCCTGGTTGCTACAGGCACTTGGTGAATAAACCAGCAGAAAGGAAATCAATCTTTCTCTGTCTCTCTGTCTTTACATTGTCTTTGAGATGCGTCTCAGTAAGTAACATTAAAAAGATTATTACAGGGGGCCGCAGCTGTAGCGCGGTGCGTTGAAACCCTGGTCGGAAGCACCAGCATTCCATATGGGAGCAGATCTAGTCTCAGCTGCTCCACTTCAGTGCAGCTCTCTGCTAGTACGCCTGGGAAAGCAGCAGAGGACGGCACGAGTCCTTGGCCCCCATGCGGGAGACCATTTGGGGAATGAACAGTGGATGGAAGACCTTTCTCTCTCTCTACTTCTCTTTGTAACTCTTTCAAATAAATAAAATAAATCTTAAAAAAATAAGATTATTACAGTATTGTTTATAAAGGCAAAGTCTGGAAACAAATATCCCAGAACAGATAAAAAGCAAACTAATATTTCACACAGTAAACTATTACATAGACATGAAAAATATTAACTACATTCAGCAATGGGGCAAACTTTAGATAAAGAACACTGTGTACAATAAGGTTTCCACCTGATGCAGAGAATCATATGCCAAATGGCCACAACCTACCCCATCAATCTCACTTTTTTTTTTTTTTTGACAGGCAGAGTGGACAGTGAGAGAGAGAGACAGAGAGAAAGGTCTTCCTTTGCCGTTGGTTCACCCTCCAATGGCCGCCGCGGCCGGCGCGCTGCGGCCGGCTCACCGTGCTGATCTGATGGCAGGAGCCAGGAGCCAGGTGCTTTTTCCTGGTCTCCCATGGGGTGCAGGGCCCAAGCACCTGGGCCATCCTCCACTGCACTCCCTGGCCACAGCAGAGGGCTGGCCTGGAAGAGGGGCAACCGGGACAGAATCCGGCGCCCCGACTGGGACTAGAACCCGGTGTGCCGGCGCCGCTAGGCGGAGGATTAGCCTAGTGAGCCGCGGCGCCGGCCGATCTCACTTCTTTATAATCTACATCCCATCTACATCAAACAACTTCTCACTGTTCTCTAAACATTTCATACTCCTTTGTCTTTTTTTTTTTTTTTTAGATCTTTTGATTCACATAGTATACAAGTATATAGATCAATGGCTAGCAGTCTACTGAGAGTTGGGCAACCATCACCATAACCAACTTTGGAATACTTTCATCACACCCCAAAGAACCCCAATACTAGCAGCCAAGCTCCATCTCCTGTTGACCCCCACACTCTCAAGACCCTAGGCAACCACCAATTTACATTCCTTCTCCATGGGCTTTCCTACTGGGACATTTCCTATCAATGGTGACCTTTGTAAATGGCTTCCTTCACGTGGCACAGCGTTTCCCAGGTTCCTCTGTGTTGTGGCAGGTATCAGCACCCTCTTCTTTATTACCAAATAGTATTCCATTGTAAGGACAGACACACTCACCTTGGTGCATCACTTTCTTTTGTCATTAGTGGCATTTTTGACAGCCATTGGGAGCATTTGGGGGAAGGGGAAGGGTCAACCAGTGATGGGAGCATTCTCTCTTAAAAAAATAAAAAAAACCCACACACACAAAATTTATTGTAAGACTGGTCACAATTAAAACTGGTGATGCAGGCTGGCACCGCGGCTCACTAGGCTAATCCTCCGCCTTCCGGCACCAGCACACCGGGTTCTAGTCCCGGTCGCTGGTCCGGGCGCCGGATTCTGTCCCGGTTGCCCCTCTTCCAGGCCAGGGAGTGCAGTGGAGGGTGGCCCAAGTACTTGGGCCCTGCACCCCATGGGAAGACCAGGATAAGTACCTGGCTCCTGCCATCGGATCAGCGCGGTGCACCTGCTGCAGCACGCCGGCCGCAGCAGCCTTTGGAGGGTGAACCAATGGCAAAAAGGAAGACCTTTTTCTCCCTCTCTCACTGTTCACTCTGCCTGTCAGAAAAAAAAAAAAAAAAATGGTGATGCAGGTAATAACACAAAACTATGCCTCTTTTTAAAATAAAGATGTATTTATTTACTTGAAAGTCAGAATGACAGAGAAAGGAAGAGACACGGAGAGATCTTCCACCTACTGGTTCACTCCCCAAATGGCCTCAACAGCCAGGACTAGGCCAGGCTAAAACCAGAAGCCCAACAATCTATCTGGGTTTCCCATGTAGGTGGCAGGGGTCCAAGTATGTGGGGATTCTTCCTAGGCACATTAGCAGGGAGCCAGGCAACTGGTGCTCACGTGGGATGCTAGCATGGCACGCAGCAGCTTAACTGCCATGCCACAATGGCAGCCCCTATACCATTGCTTAAAAAGAATATTCTGTTCCCACCATATGGTTTTCGTTAGAACGCATGTGGTTATTTACTAAGGAGGGGGCTCACCTCCTATCAATGACACATAGCATACTCAAATTGTAGTGACTCCTACACAGAGAGGCTGTACGTCACCGTGAAGCAAAGGATGCTCTCCAAATTCCAAGAACTGGATGCCAGGAGACTATTTAGAATACACCGAAGTTTTAATTCTGTCTCTGTTAATTTACTATTTGCCTTTTATCCTAGGCAAGATCCATTTTCAAAAAGTTCCCTTGTACTTCGTTTTTTTCCACAGAGTTTTTAAGCTTGACTGTTTCACATGAATTATTAAGGAACCATGTATTTATCGAATGCTACCTTAGACTTGGCATCATGCTAAGTGAAGTGGGACCAAAAAAAAAAATGGGACCTTGATCTCCAGGAGCATATGTTCACATGGTGTGAGATAAACAAGGAGGGAGCAGTGAATACATAACATGTGAGAAGGAAATAGGTGCCACAAAAAAGAAAGTAAATAGGAAGGGAGCTGCAGACGGAGTGGGGCCAAGAGCACCAGGAAAGGCATAGAAGGAATAAGGTTCTGTGGGGGCAGGCGTTTGGCGTAGCAGTTAAGCTTGGGACACCTGCATCTCATACTGGATTGCCTGGGTTCAAGTCTTGGCTCTGCTCCCAATTCCAGCTTCACGCTAATGTGCACACTGGGAAGCAAGCAGGTGATGGCTCAAGACCTTGGATCCCTGCCACCCATGTGGGAGACCTGGATGGAGTTCCTAGCTCCAATCTTAAGCTTCCCCCGCCCCGACATTCAAATAAATAAATAAAATTAATAAATGAATATTAAAAAGAAGGTGACAAATGGAAGCCTTCCTAAAGGAAGCAGGAGGGCAAGCCCTCTGGGCAGAGGGCAGGGCAGGCTCATGGGCTTGAGGTGAGCTTACACTCGTCAGGTTCAAGGATCAAGAGCAGCTGGAGCTGAGGGAGTGGCAGGAGGAGCTAGAAGAGGAAGCCAGTTTAGGGACAGACTCTGGAGCACACAGGGCCACTCATCACCAGAGAGTTTGAATGGAGGTGTGACACCATCTAAGTCACACTGTAGACGCCCTTGGCTTAGTGGCAGAGGACAGAGGAGCAGGGGTGGGGGTTCAAGGGGTGTGCAGTCCAGGAGCACGTTAACTCTGTTATCACTGCACGTGAGAAATGGTGCTGGCAGCCCTGGGCCTAGGGAGACAGGACTGGGTTCTGAGCACATTTTGAAGAACAGTTTTAATAACACACTTCTATTTTTCACAACACTTCCCTTTCTTAAATCCCAGGTCAAAAACTACTGCCTCAAAGAAAGGCTTTCTATAACGCCCTGGTCTTCAACCACACATGGAACCCCTTCTGTTTTTCCTTAATCTAAACGTACACTTACTCACTTGCACAGACTAAAGGTCATTGCTATCTCAGCCTAATACAAACACATGGGATATTAAGTTGGTCGAGTGACACAACAACATAGATGCTTCCTAAGAGATGATAGTGAAACAGGCATAAAAGGCTCACACATGTATTCAATGTAAAAGGATTAACCCTGGAGCTGGCACTGTGGTGCAGAGGGCAGAACTGCGCCTATAGCTCCGGCTTCCCACATGGGCATGGGTTCAAGTCCCGGCTGCTCCGATTCTGATCCAGCTCCCTGCTAATGCACCTGGAAAAGCAGCAGAAGATGGTTCAAATGCTTAGGTTCCTTCCTCCATCTGGTGGGAGACCCAGAAGAAGCGCCAGCTCCTGGCTTCATCCTGGGCCAGCTCCAGCCATTGTGGTCCTTTTGGGAATGAACCACCAAATGGAAGATTCCTCTGTCTCTGTCTATGTGTCTCTGTCTCTCTCTGTCCTACAAATAAATAAATATTTATATTAAAAAAAAAAAGACCAATGCTTATCTGATCAGACCTTCCTTTTTGCTACCATCTTCACAGTGAAGTGAGATAATCTTGAGAATGCCAACAGATCAGCCAAAATTGAACTTGTGGGATCTCAGCTGGGTTCTGATTTTGCATTCAATATAATGGGTGGTGTTCAAGTCATAGCTTAAATAGCTGTGTTTAAATAATGGCAAGGGGGCGAGTGCTGGCACCGGTTTGAGTCCTGGCTGCTCAACTTCTGATCTGGAACCCTTCCGGTGCACCAGGGAAAACAGAAGAGGACAGCCCAAGTCCATGGGCCCCTTACCCACATGGGAAACCTGGAAGAAGCTCCTGGCTCCTGGCTTCAGGTCAGCCCAACTGCAGCCATTGTGACCATTTGGGGAGTGAACCAACAGATGGACACCTCTTTCTCTCTCTCTTTCTGTAACTTTGCCTTTCAAATAAATAAATAAATAAATAAATCTAAAAAATGGCGAGAACCGGGGTTGGTGCTGTGGTACAGCAGATTAACACCCTGGCCTGAAGTGCCGGCATCCCATGTGGGCGCCAGTTCAAGTCCCAGCTGCTGTACTTCTGATCCAGCTCTCCGCTATGGCCTGGGAAAGCAGTAGAAGATGGCCCAAGTTCTTGGGCCCCTGCACCCGCATGGGGGACCTGGAAGAAGCTCCTGGCTCCTGTCTTTGGATCAGCACAGTTGCAGCCATTGTGGCTAATTGGGAAGTGAACCATCGGATGGAAGACCTCTCTTTCTGTCTGCCTCTCCTCTCTGTGAACTGCCTTTCAAATAAATAAATAAATCTTTAAAAACAAAATGGCAAGAACCTGCTCATTTTACCACTTGGCTAGAAGACTATGATGCACCAGTATTATAGTATCTACGTAAAAACTCAGAGACATATGCATTGTTTTCCAACATGGAAACTGGGAGAAAGAGCACATAAAGGTCTGGGTAGATATCTACAAATGTTTCAACACTGCTTACATGTACAGAATGATGGCTGCACCCAGAATGGGAAAGCAGAGTGACTGAAGGAGACTTGATTGATGGGAGTGTGCCAATGTACTTTTCAGAATGAATCACTGTTCCACTGTGTTGTCAACTTTTTAAGATTTACTTATTTATATGTAATTTGAAAGTCAAAGTGACAAAGAGAGCAAGAGTGAATGAGTGAGTGATTGAGAGATCTTCTATCCACTGGTTTACTCCCCAAGCAGAATCAACACACAGAGCTAGGCCAGGCCAAAGCCAGGAGCCAGGAACTCCATCCTGGTTTCCCACATGGGTGGCAGGGCACAAGTACCTGAGCCATCAACTGCTGCTTCTCAGGTGCGTTCACAGGCAGCTGACCCTGAAGCAGAGGAGCTGGGACCGGAACTGGCACTCTGATGTGATATACAGGTGTCCTCGGTGGCAGTTTTATCTGCTGCACCACAAAACTCACTGCAGTCAATTAATATTTTAAAAAGGACCGGGTTAGTTCTTTTACTTTCAGCACTACAGAATTAGATAGCACTTAGAAACATGTCGGGGGCCAACACTGGGCAAAGTAGGTTAATCGTCCACCTGTGGCGCTGGCATATGAATAAGGGTGTTGGTTCTAGTCCTGGCTGCTCCTCTTCCTATCCAGCTCTCTGCTGTGGCCTGGGAAAGCAGTAGAAGATGGCCTAAATGCTTGGGCCCCTGCACCCACATGGGAGACCTGGAAGAGCTCTTGGCCACTGGCTTTGGATTGGCCCAGCTCTAGCTGTTGTGACCATTTGGTGAGTGAACCAGTGGATGCAAGACCTTTTTCTCTGTTTCTTTCTCTTTCTCTCTGTAACTCTACCTGTCAAATAAATAAATAAAATCTTAAGAAACGAAAAAAAAAGAAACATATGGGGGAAAGTTTTGTGGAGAATCAGCACTTATATTTCATAACATAAGTCGTCTTTGAAGTAGCTATAACACATTTCTTTCTAAGCTGAGAATTCAGTTCATGAAATGAACCTTGGCTATGTTCACATTTTAGATTTTTAACAATGACGAATATAAATGTTCTTAACAACTAATGTCCTCTAGCACCTACTATGCGATAAGCAAATCTAGCCAGAAGGCAAAGGGTTAACAGGATGGGCTAACAGAGAAAAGAAACTGAACCCAGGAATGAAAATGATGCAGGAAAACAGGAAAGCCAGGTTCCTTACCAAGAAGCCCTGGGAAAGAAACAGCCAGAAGGAAACAAAATGGCCATGGTAGGATACAGATTTTAGCAGGGCTCAAGGTAGAGAAATCCAGGACTTGGATAATCAGTTTCATGAAACAGTTTCTCTGAAGTTGCTGGTTTCCTTCTTTTATGTTTAGATTCTCAGTTATGCAATCAAATTTCCTTAGCTCTCATAGTAATCCTGTCCCAGTCGAATCATTTTACATAACTTCAAAAAGAAATTCTTCATGCAGGAGGCATGGGACGTTAGCAAGCACAAAACCAAGAAGTCCCAAACAGCAACAGCTGATGGTGACGGCTGTGCGAGGCAGGCTCTGGGAGAGTGCATGTGTCACGGGAGTCCAGGGGACTTCTGCCTTGCAGAAGAGTGGGTGGGGAAGATGAGCTGGGGACGGTGTGGCTTGACAGACATTTCCCAGGAAGGATAAGGCTACTGCACTTGGTTTCACTGTGCTGCCAGGGTGTTCTGGGAAGCAGGGAAGAGATTTGGGGAAGCCAACAAAGGTCTCCGCCCCACGCTTCCATGCCTTTTGCCATGCACACACTAGTTCTGCCATCCCTGCTGCCCAGCTGTCAGACACGCAGGGAACAGCCACCTGATTCAGGAAGAGTTAAGGCAAAGCCCCAGGGAGTTGCACCTGTCTCACACAGTGCCCTGGTCAACTCAGAGGGCACAGAAGCACTGAGCGCATTTCCTACTTGGAGTCTAGTGGAGAGAAGCACTGATAGGACAGACTCTGAATTCAATCACACGAACTTGTTTCTTGTTATTAAGTTTCACTCGCAACTGTCTCAACGAGTTAGAATAACTCATTATTTTTTCACCCAAAGGGTTTGCCTGCTACTTCTTGTTTTTATCTCAATTAATTTAGTGTCTGCCGGACTAACACAAATTACCACTTCCATGTCTTGCACTTTTGATTTAAAAATAAAGTTAATTTGGGAGGTGTTTAAAGCTTTATTAATATTTATATGGCCATTAGCGGTGGCTATGTTTCTAACAGGCTTCTTTTTAAAATTAGAAATTCTCCTTCCATTACTGTCTCTGGGCTGCAGCATTCCCATTGTGACCACATTATTTTTTACATTTTGCTTAGGTACAAAGTGGAATTTCACATAGGGTCACAGAAAAAATTCATTTGGGTTTTCCTTTCATTTATCTTGCCTGTTGTGTTCCGTGAGTCGGACTTATAAATACATGTTTTTCTCCAACTTCCTTCAAAAATTCCAAGGCAAACCTTCCCCCCATGGAAGTGCACAGGTACACCCAGGATTATTCACCATCAGTTCCTGTGTTTCCAACCTGAACCTGGGCTGGGCAAGTGTCAAGAAGTATCACAAGTATTTCAGTATGACAAAGAAATACAGAAAAATCGATCATCCCTCAGAAGGAAGACAGGTTCCAAAGGGCATGGTCTAGACCAAATAACATAGCAACTGCCCTGCCAGTCCCACCCCAGTATATATAATAGTGATTTCAATACAGTAGGGAACTACGGAAATTCCAGCAGGACATGTGACCACCTATGGAAAATAATAGGTCTTGAGTGTGTCCACATTTAACAAAAGAAAATTAAAATTAAATGGATTGTATCTAGAAAAACAAGGATTAAGAAAAGGGCAGCACTGAAGTCATTTTTCAAAGTATAATACCAGTTTCCCTGAATTTCTGCATCCTATGTCTTGCTGGATATGTGACCTCGGTTATGTGACATGATTAGTCTGTTCCTTGATTTCCTTATTTGGGAAATGAGGATGATATTCATACTGTTCCCACTGAGGTTTTGCGAGTACTAAGAAGTTCATGGGGGGCAGGTGTTGTGATGCAGCAGGTTAAGCTGCTGCTTGGGATGCCCACATCCCACATCAGAGCGCCTGGTTTGAGTCCTGGCTACTCTGCTTCTGATCCAGCTTCCTGTCAATGCATTTGGGAGGCAGCAGATGATGGCTCTGGCTCTAGTTCTTGAGTCCATACCACCCATGTGGGAGACCTGGATGGAGCTGCTGTTCTTGGTTTTGGCCTGGCCCAGTCCTGGCTGCTGTGGGCATTTGGGAGGGAAGCAGCAGATGGAAAATTCTCTGTCAATCTCTCTACGCTTTTCTAATAAAATGAACATAAATGTATTTAAAAAATTTTTAAAGATAGTACCTTAAGACATTTCTACCGACAAGCATAGACTTAAACAATCTGTAGATGTTAACTGCAAGACATAGAGGTTTAGGGGCCCATGTTGTGGTGAGCAGTTTAAGCCGCTGATTGCAATGCCAGCATCTCCTATGAGTGCTAGTTCCAGGCCCAGCTGCTCTGCTTCCAATCTGACTCCCTGCTAGCGTGCCTGAAAAAGCAGTGGATGTCAGCCCCAGCACTTGGGTCCCTGCCATGCATATCAGAGATTCAGATGGAGTTCCAGGCTTCTGGCTTCATCCTGGCCCAGTCCTGCCTATTGCAGTAATTTGAGGAGTGAACCAGAAAATAGAAGATCTCTCTCTCTCTCTCTCCTTCTGACTCTGCCTTGAAAGAGAAAGAGAAAGACAGAAAGAGAGAGAGAGAGAGAGATAGAAGGGGGGGGGGAGTTTAAATAGTTTTCTCTCGTGATACAAAGAAAAAAAAGGAAAACCGAGGACAATTACAATTATGTACTCTTTAAGGAGGACATTCCTATCATGTTTAGTAATCATCTGTCGGCCATTAATGCACAGTTAACTTGGCATGTTTCATGAATTGCTCAGAGCTATGCTAGCCGATGGTGGCTACTTGCTGTATCTGGCTATTGTGCATTTAAAATGTGGCAAGTATAGTCTGAAATGTACTGAAAATATAAAACACACAACACATTTTGAAGGCTTAGCATGAGGAACTTAAAATATCTTAATAATTTTTAATACTGATTATTTATAAAAATGACATTTGGAAATACTGAGTTAAAATAAAATGTAATATGAAAGTCAATTTTCCTAGTTGTTTTTGCTTATTTTAGTGTGGTTATTAGGAAATCTAATTACATAGGTGACTCATATTTGTGGTCTGCATTATTTTTGGACAATGCTGACTTAGATCAAGGAGGAAAATGATCCACACTACTATTACTATTATTTTTTGAAAAATCATTTTATTTGAAAGGCAGAGAGACAGAGCAAGAGGTCTTCCATTTACTGGTTCACTCCCCAAATGCCCACGATTGCCAGGGCTGGGGGATGGTGAAGCCAAGAGCCTGGAAACCAGTCCAGGTTTCTCGTGTGGGTGTCAGGAACCCAAGCACTTGAGCCATCATTTGCTGCCTCCCAGGGTGTACATTTGAAGTGGAGGAACCTGGTCTCAGATTATGTACTCTGACTGGGGATGTGGGTGTCCCAAGTGGCAACTAAGCCACTGAGCCAAATACCTGCTCCTACTATTGCTGCTCTAGCCATCAGTTATTAAATATTTACTCTGCTAGATGTTTTCAATACATTCTTCTTGGCAGCACAGCAGCTCTGATAAGCTATGTTTCCTCTCCTTTTAATGATGGGGAGATGTTTTCAGAGTATATATTGCCCCAAATCACATGGCTAGTCATATTCAGGGCAGGAATGAATTCGTGCTTGTCATATTCCAAAGCCGGGTGCTTTCACTGTCCTGGGGCCACTTGGAGCTCGAGGCCAAAATACAACAAAGCCCCACCATGAGCAAGCAGAACCCAGAGCACCTCCCCACGGGGCATCTTGCAGCAGGCTCAGACACTCCAGTCTTACTTTAAAGCACAGGTTTCCATACAATTTACAGACAAATTGAGCAAAGTATTATCTCCTACAAACAGAGCCATTCTGAGTCCATTTTAATTTAACTTAAGCCCCCATCTGCCAACAAACAGAAAAAATTCATAGGCAACATAGTACACATTAAAGGGACAATTTTTATTTGAAAAAGTATATCCACAAAGTTGTGACTTGCCATGTTATAAGAAAATCAATAGCAGACTAATTAAAAAGTGCTCATTTTGGGGCCTGCATGGTGGTACCTCAGATGCTGGTTCAAGACTGGGCTGCACCACTTCTGATCCAGCTCCCTACTGACGTGCCTAGGAAAGCTATGGAAGATGGCCCTAGTATGTGGGCCCCTGCACCCATGTAGGAAACTCAGAAGCAGCTCCTGGCTTCAGCCTGTCCCAGCCCCAGTTGTGGCAGCCATTTGGGGAGGGGAATAGTAGACAGAAGATCTCTCTTCCTCTTCTCCCCACCCCTATAACTGTGCCTTTCAAATAAATAAATAAATCCTTTTTTTTTTCCTTTTAAGATTTTATTTATCTGAGGGGTAAAGAGACAAAGGTCTTCCATCTGCTTGTTCACTTCCCAAATGGCCTCAACAGTCAGAGCTCAGCCAATCAGAAGCTAGGAGCCAGGAGTTTCTTTCAGGCCTCCCATGTGGATGTAGGGACCCAAGGACTTGGGCCATCTTCTGCTGCTTTCCTAGGTCATAGAAGAGAGCTGGATTGGAAGAGGGGCAGCTGGGAAACGAACCAGCACCCATATGGGATGCTGGCACCACAGGCAGGGGCTTAGCCTACTACACCATAGTCCTGGCCCCAGTAAATAAATCTTCTGGAGAAGTGCTCTCATTCTGATCCCTAGTTACCAGTAGAAAATGCTTACATACTGATTGGAAAATCAAAACACAGTATTATGCATATACTTATTACCGCTCTATAAAAGGTCCTGTATATCATGAATAAATGTGACCAGACACTGAAAATAGCTTTCTATTAGGGCCATTCTCAAATGGAGAGGTAGTGGCAATTTGGTAACAAGGAGAGATAGTTTTGATTGTCACAAATCAGAGGGTACCAATGGCACACCTAGGTTGAGGATGCCTTTATACATTGTATAATACACAAGACATCTCCCAAAGAAAGAATTATCCCGGCTCCAAATGTCAGTTGATGATGTCAAGATTGAAAAATTCCTGTATTAGTGTCATGGTATTATACGTTTCCTTCTCCTCTATTTTCTAGATTTTTATTAGGTTCATTGTGTTACAATGTAAAAAAATATATAAAACATAGAAAAATTATTACTAAAATCAGAGTAAAACTAGCAATAAATCATAATCACTAACAGAAAGTGATTTTATAGACTGTGGTGCGTGCAGGTGATAAAGGAGCGTCTACAAATATGACAGCAAAATTATTTCTTACATTTACCAGAAATTGTTCTATTAAAAATGTGTCTCAATGACACATGTAAATTACATGTAGATTAAAATTTGGTCATGTTTGCTCAGTCACTACCCACCATATTAAGATGACTGCTTCAACATCTAACAGGAAACTGGCAATTCTTTCACTGTTGGGACAGCATTTGCTAAACATCAAAATATTGTTCTCGCTGCTTTGAGCGAGCAGTGCTTCCTGGGTGTTATTATTACTGAGACTGACAATGGATGCTGCTGTTCACACTGCATTTTAGAAAGAGATAGGGAGGCTTTCTCATGTCTGCATCATTGTGATGAAAAATAGAGGCATAAAAACGGGCTTGTATAAGTTCTATTTAACAGCTACTCATTTTGTGAACAAAGCTGCTTGTACTAACAGATTATCTGATTAAAGATTTCACAAAAGTATGTATGTATATCATGCTTTGCAGGCAGGAAACAGTACATCTGCAAGTTGCTACTACTCTTTTCTCAGCTCATTCAGGTACATCAACAAGGGGATTTTAGAACAAAAATATCTGTAGGAAGTACCTGTTTAAATAGCTTTACTGATGCTATAAAGAAGATCTCATCACCATCCATCAAAGGGTTGTGCTAGTCCTTTGGCCTGAGCACATTCACGAGCTCTCACTTAAAATTCCCAACAGTGAACAAGCCAGTTTTTTTTCCCCCCTCTGAGCACTAACTATAGTCTTTGTAAACTCCAGCAAGTAGCCACTGCCTGGCACACAGTAGGCACTCAAATGTTAGGTGAATGATGGAACACATTCAGGATTGTACTGAAGCTCCTGGCAAGGAGTCTTGTGTGTTTCAGTTTCTTAAGTTTCACTCACAGATTCATTCACTCATCAAAACTTAAAACACACTTCGAAGCTCTTACAGCCTGTCACACATTCCGTCTGTACACCCCCAGCTTTCTGTGGTAACTGTTTACAAATCTCTCTCTTGCACGAAAGTGTCGGCATTTCAAGCTCAGAGATTCTGTCTGGACACGTTGCTGCCTAATATGATCTCTGATGTACAACTGGAGGATGAAGATGCGACGGCTCAGAGAACTAGCCAGTGGTCAGAGTCGAAAAGTGGGAGGCTGACTCACTCCAAACTACCTTCTTTGCATTTCACCAGACTGTACAGACAACGGGACTGGAGGCAGTGGCAACAATGGAGTAAGAAGTAAAACAAACAAACAAACAAATGAAACAATTATAGATGTTAGGCAAGGCAAGACACCAATCAATGGATTCTAAGATACTGACTATGAGAAACAGCACAATTCAAGAAACTGATATGGACAATTGGCATAGAGTGGAACTGATGGGGTGACTGTTTTGTTAGTGACGGTGACTGGTAATGACCAACCTGTCCCGTCCACAGTAGGATTTCAAGAGATATTTCCTGAAACTTATAGAAATATATATATAGAAAGCCATGACAATCTGAGCCATTCTAGATGAAAGTTTTCCTTCTTTTTTAAAATTGTTACTTATTTATTTTCATTTTATTTGAAAGGCAGGGAGTCTGGGATAGACAGACAGACCCAGAGACAGAAAGAGACAGGTAGAAGGAGATCTTCCAACTGCTGGTTCTCTCCACAAATGCCCTCAACAGCCAGGGCCAGACCAGGCAAGACTCAGTGTGGGACTCTCATGTGTGTGGAAAGGACCCATATAATTGAGCAATCAGCTGCTGTCTTCCAACGTGCACATTTGCAGGAAGCTGGAGCAGAAGAGGCAAAGTTGAGATCTGAAGCAGGAACTCTGTCTGATACAGGACGTGGGCATCCCCCAGCTGGTGACTTAACTGCTCTGTCACATACCTGCCCCTAAAGGAATTTCTTGAGGGGAGAACTTAAATCTTTTGTCTGTTTCTGTATCTCCATGAATTGTTAGAAGAATGAATGACTATGTGAAATGGCCCCTGACCTAAGGACAGACTTCAACAGGTAAGTCAAAGGAGACGAATCCTGCAATAGGCAGCAAAGTGTCAGACTGCAGCATTAACCTCAAGAAAATCGGCAACAGTTTCTGTGGCAACTAACTACAATGATCCAAGGATACAAAATGGGAATATTTATCAAGAGCATGCCATCTCATTGTTACAATACCCTAGACAGGCCCTCATGAATCTAATATGTTAATGTTGGTATTATTAGGATTCCAAATGGCAAAGTAATTAGGGGAATGGGTTCTGGAGATAACTGCCTGGGTTTTTAGCTCAGCTCTGTCACTGTCTAGCTATGTGGCTTTAGGCAAGTTACTATGCTCGTCTGTAAAACAAGGCCAGTGACGGTGTGCATCTCATTGGGCTGTCAGTAGATTAAAGGAAAGCCATACAAAGCAAACGAGTAGCACGGAACACAATATATACATTTAAGAAATGTTTGCTCTTAATACTATAGTTGTTTTTAAAATGCTATATTAACATAAAATTTTGGGGGTCTCTTTAAAATGACATTCTGAAATTATTTAGATGAATCTAGTATTTTGGGACATTTTAATAAGAAATTATGAAGTAAAGGTAAACACATATAGATGGTGGCAATGATGATAGTAGTAACATTCTCCCCCTTTAAATGTAATTATATGATTATGTGTGTGTTTAAAATTGTATCTTTAGATACACCAATGTTTTCAGGGAAAAAAAAGATGAGCAGCGTGTAGAAGATATAATTTGAACATCTCAAATTTGCAAAGAACTGCGAGTCATTCACAAAAGATCTCAAACTGACAAGGAATCCTAGGCAGAGTAAATGACAATTACTCATAAGTCTAAACCAGACTTTTTTTTTCCCCTCCAAATGTGGCCTTTTTTGCTTTACAAAGCCAGATCCAAGTCATGGCATTCACGTGGGAAACCTGGAATTCCTCAAGGCCTTCGTGGTTTTTCTCACAGTGCACTTTTGTTCAAAACTGCCCACCGAACTGTGTCAGGGAAAGTGGTAGCTGATGAGAAAATAGAATGACACATGAACTACAACAGTAATGAAAGATAGACATCACTCTCCAACCCGCACATGGACAACTGCTTCCGTCTTCCGGTTCCCGAGACATTCGCACTGACACTAGCCAGTATTTTACCACTATTATAACCCTAAGTTTCTGGATGTATCTCTTGAAATCTGACCATGGACGGGACAGGTTGGTCACTACCAGTCACAGTCACTAACAAAACAGTCGCCATCAGCAGTTCCACCATCTGTTCTCCAGTCCCCTCCACACATGGGCTTGAACAGATTTTGAACTGGCCAAGGTCACCGCACAGCCAGCCTCCACAGATGGGGCCAGTGTGAAAAACCTAATTGCAGCTGTGGATAAACACAAACAAGGACACACATGGTTGGCAACAGCCCTGTCTAGACATGACGGTGGCACAGTGTCACAGAGTACAGAAAGCAAGGACATGGTTTCAAGGTAACTATCTCTCGGGGACATTACGACATGGAGGAAACGCTATCGTCACGTGCTCTCCAATTCTCCAAGATCTTTGAGTACCAGTTTTAGAGATCAACAGGGAAGTCATGTATATATTTTCTAAAATTTCAAGGGAAAAAAATGCCTTTCTTCAATAAAAAATATATGGTTTGGTACTCGGCACAGCACCATAAACCATGTGAAACTCACAAACATGGCCTACACACAGCACAGAAGATATCTGAGTTAGTGAAAGAAATGAAATGTCCTCTTTCCACATACTTATTTCATCTGTATTAAGATTTCCTTTTCCTGGTTTCTTTTCAAAACAAATTCCTTGCTTGGAAACTTTGTTGGTACATAGACCTTCCGTTCTATACTCCTAAGCAATTCATCAAAATGGAATCACACTGAAGTAGGTATCCTGGATTTTCCCCCTTGAAGCCTATATGGCCCCTGGGGATCTGGACTGTCAATATCTTTTCTAGAAGACACTCACCATGTCTGGTCACTCAGGTTTAGCCAAACTGGATATGCATTGCATTTTGAAAAGCTGTTAAATTTAAAATAAGTTATCAAGTTGGTGCTATTTCAAAAGATTGTTGATAAAAAAGAACATTTAACTGTAACCATACTGAACAGACAGTTGATTATAGAAAGACATGTCAGTGCACATATGGCAGTCGGCTAAATTATGCACATCTGGATTACTTTTGGCAAGAAACATAGCTAAGTGTCTACAGCCAAGTTTAGCAATCTGTCACTAACAATATGTACATTTATTTTAAAATGTCAAGGGCTCAAAGTCATATTTTCTATTTCTTCATAAACTTTCCAGCTCTTCATAAGACAGCAAACAGGTGACAAAACACATTGCCCAAACTGCCAAAGGCTGTATAAATAAGGGGTAATTTTGAACTTCTCACCACATATACAAGAGAACTCAAACTCTGAAACAAATGCATGTGTTGTGGGATGTACTGAAATACAGATTTCAAGTAAGGGTGTTACAATTTTACTCTGGAAGTTAGTTGAAAAGGGCTTTCCTATAAAAATATGGCTGGCCCCTACATGGAGTAGTAAAGAACAGAACACACCGAGTAACGCAAATAGAAATACTCTGATGGCATTTACTTATACAAGGAAAAGACCAGTGTCTCTGTGATTATCTCAGATTAACTTTCCTTTTTCCTATTGCCAATTACTGACATCATTCAAACCCCAAAGAAATGTTTTCCTACTTCTAGTCTCCTTGATTAAAAGAAAAGCCAAGAGACATGAAGGTGGCTCAAACTCGCAGTAACAAGAAATTTTACAATTGAATGTATGAGTATCAGCCAGGTGGGAATGCAGCAGTACCTGTAAGCACAAAACTCATCTTGACTTTCATGCTGCTCGCTAGTGATTTTAACATTCCAGGCTTCTTAACAACTTCAGTGGGGATGCCAAGATAGATCATGGAGACCGGGTGGGGCCCCATCATCCCAGGTGTTGCCTTCCAGTCTCCTTTGTGCTGCCAGCAAAGAAAACCCAGAGTGGAACTGCTTAATTCACACAATGATGTGATGTGTGATACACATTTTGTGTCAGCCTCTTTTGTAGCTCACTAATTTGGCAATTTCACCACTGATCAACATCTTTTTACTATATGCTAGGTCTATATTATAGCATTGTCAAATGGTGTATGTTGGAGGCTGGGGATTCTGTGTCTAAATCACAGAGATTGGTATTCAAACACTAAACCTATTGTTTACAGCCTGAGCCTCAACTACAGAGTGAGGATGGTGGTGGTGGTATACACCCCACGGTGCGGTTGGGAGAACTAAGTGCTTCATACTTAGAAAACATCCAATATTGTTAGTTCTGATCATTATCATTCCTGTTCTCCTCCTTAACATGACAGACTGGGACGAATATAGCTCACAAACTACAGATTGCTGATAAAATGCTGTAAGTCCTAGAGAAAGGATTTGAATGACCAAGAAGAGAAGAATAAATGAGAATTCTAAGAGAAACATACCTTGTTAATTATTTTTATCTGCTTTTGTAAAAAGTTTGACACATAAAGGTCCTGAAATCTATATGAACCTAAATGACTTTCTGTAACTGGATGGATAAAAGACGATTTGCTTTGTTGGTAAGAAAATACACAAGCTGTAGGTTTCTATCACTCATCAATTCAAAGAGATTTCAAATTCAATATTAGTAGAGATAGAAAGTAAACTAAGTCTATTTCCTTCTTAATTTTGGCCTTCTAAATTTGATGGCACAAGTTAATTATTAAATTATATTTGGTACAAAAACTTCAAGTAAAAGACATACATAAGCAGGCAGAAAAGTAAAAAGAATTTGAAATTAAATGAATCCACTTGTCCAAATTCAGTTTTCAATATTTTATTCTCTTATTCCCTTATTCTCTTATTTCCTAGAAGCAACTTGGGTCCAGCGCTGTGGTATATCATGTTAAGCTGCCAAATGCAATGTTGGCATCCAATATGGGTGCCAGTTCGAGTCCTGGCTGCTCTACTTCTGATCCTGCTAATGTGCCTGAGAAAGCAGCGGAAAAAGGCCTAAGTGCTTGAGCTCCTGCATCCTTGTGGGAGACCCGGATGCATCTCAAGGTTCCTGGCTTCAGCCTGACCCAGCCCTGGCTGTTGCGGCCATCTGGGGAGTAAACCAGTGATGGTAGATCGATCGATCGACTGAACGATCTCTCTCTCTGTCTTCCAAATAAATAAAATAAATCTTAAAATGAAACCAGATGAGCCAACAAAATTCATGGTGTTGAGACCAATGTAGGAATAATCTTTTCTTCTTTTTCTAAGAAATATTTAGCTAAGCTTTGTCATAACAAAAACTAAATAGGGAGAAGTTAAAAGTACTGACAAACTTTGTGCCTGTTAATACACAGTCATTCACTTACTGGAGCTTTTCCAACTCTGACCTGCTACTGAATGGAGTGCAAAACAATGCAGTGCTACCTTCTCACACTACGATGCTGAAGGATGTGTGCTACTCAGAGGAAGAAAAGCAATGTGTAGGAATATCATAAAAGTAAAGCAGAAAAACACAGCTTCAGAGAAGCAACCTAAGAGGGTCTTACCATGCCCAAGGAGAGAATTCCCCTGCCAGGGTCAGCTGTTAGGGCACTGGTTAAGACGTCATTTGGAATGCCAGCATTCCCACATGGGAGTGCCTGGGTTTGAGTCCTCTACTCTACTTCTGAGCCAACCTCCGGCTAATGCACACCTTGGGAGGCCGTGCTCGAGTGGTTGCGTCCTTGCCACTAACAGGGGAGACTTGGCCCGAGTTCTGGGTTCCAGGTTTTGGACTGGCCAAGTCCTGGCAGGTGTAGGCATCTGAGGAGTGAACCAGTGAATGGAAGATTCCTGTCTCTGTCTTGGTTTCTCTTTCAAATAAAATAAAAAATAAAAATTCATTAAAATAGTTATCCTTTTTTTAAGAAAAGAAAATCACCCTGCTAAACAGTTCACTAAACTTCTCACTGAAGAGACATCGACACAACTACATTTTGACTCTATTAAGTATTCCCTAGAAAAAATGAACTCAGAAGCTATGTCATAAATGTGAAGAACTCATATCGAAGCAACTTCCCTTCCAAACAACCAGACATCAAGTACTGAAAAGATCTAGAAGAATGTAGTGTTCAATGTCAGATCCTGTATGGAGAAAACTGATGTTCCTATAGGGTTCCCATTATTTAATTAAAATGTATAGGTAAAGTCTGGAATCTTCAAAAAAAAAAAAAAAAACTAACCTAGATAATGGGTCATTGCAGAATCTTTACCACCATTCAGGTCTCCCCCCAAAATAATTTATTTTATTTGAAAGGGGGAAGGGAAAAAGAGAGAGAATTCCTCCATTCATTGGTTCTCTCCCCAAATGTCCACAATGGCTGGGTCTAGGTCTGCTGAAGATGGGAACTGGCAGCTCAATCTAGGTCCCCCACATGAGTGGGAGCTGGGAATTCAGTCTGGGTCTTTCTTTTTTTTTTTTTTTTTTTTTTTTTGACAGGCAGAGTGGACAGTGAGAGAGAGAGAGACAGACAGAAAGGTCTTCCTTTGCCGTTGGTTCACCCTCCAATGGCCGCCGCAGCCGGCGCGCTGTGGCCGGCGCACCGCGCTGATCCGGTGACAGGAGCCAGGAGCCAGGTGCTTTTCCTGGTCTCCCATGGGGTGCAGGGCCCAAGCACCTGGGCCATCCTCCACTGCACTCCCTGGCCACATCAGAGAGCTGGCCTGGAAGAGGGGCAACCGGGACAGAATCCGGCGCCCCAACCGGGACTAGAACCCGGTGTGCCGGCGCCGCTAGGCGGAGGATTAGCCTAGTGAGCCGCGGCGCCGGCCAGTCTGGGTCTTTCTTATGGGTGGCAGGGCCCCCAGCACTTGGGCCATCACCTGCTGTTGAGTGGCTGTGTATTAACAGGAGGCTAGAATTGGGAGTGGAACTGGGAGTTGAATTCAGGCACGTTGATATGGGAAACAGGAGTACCAATGCGCTGTCTAAACTGCTGTGCTTAGACCAGCCCCCAATACTTGAGTTTTGAATATTAAACCATAATTCAGGAGTGCTCTAGTATTTGGCAAAGATGTGAAATTTTTACTTCAGGACAAGGGTACATAGGTAGAGAGGCTCTATCATAACCTCAGATTTTCAGCTACATTTCTTCAGATATTCTACAATAAATGAATACTTGTGAATATTTTGGTGGATTCTGGAATCTGAGAAACCATTCCTTTCAAAAGATGTAATTAATAAAGCATTATGGGAAAAACACATGACAATGTCTTTCTTGAATCATTCTAATTTCATTACAATGAATCTAAATATTCTAAACTAATTATTTTTTTCAAACAATAGCATTTCCAGTATTTAAAGGAACTGCCCTCCTAAGAGTCTTTTGAATTTAATTTTATTTGTCCATTATTTATAACACCCTCTTAAGGTTAACAGAAACAAAGCAAGCCCTGTGTGTTACTCCTCATGCCTGAACTGCTGGGATTTTTTCATTATTGAGCCCAACTTGCTCCTAAGCATCAATGTCATAATCAACTCAAAATCTTCAGAATAGCTTTTGCTTGGGATATTTATTATGCTTCGTTCAAGAGCTGGTTAAGTGAGAGCAAAGTTTGGAACACATAACAAGTCAAGCAGCAAAGTGACTGTGCTGACATATGTAACTTATGGGCTAACTCCAGGTGAGGACAGAAACTTGAATGGCCACGAGGCAAAGCTTGGAGGGACTTGTTGCTCAGTTACTTTCTTCAAGGATGAGTGTTACCTTAATCTTCTACCTACATGTATATAAGAAGGCATACTACTGTACTACAAAATAGCTGTTTATTTATTTTAAGATTCATTTATTTGAAAGGCAGAGCTACAGAGCGAGAGGCACAAGACACAGCGAGCTTCTATCTGTTGGTTCACTCTCTGAATGGTGGCAATGGTTGGGCCTGGGTCAGGCCAAAGCCAGGAGCTTCATCTGGGTCTCCCACATTGGGGGCAGGGCCATCTTCTGCTATTTTCCAAGGTATATAAGCAGCAAGCTGGATGGAAGGTGGAGCAGTTGGGACTCAAACTGGCACCCCCTGCACCAAAATGCCAGTAAAATGAAAAATAGTTTTAAAAGTCTTAGTCTATTGTAAATACTCAGCTCTTGCCAATCTGACCACATAAGACACAATTTCCTCCAAAATTGCTGACCTCTGTGACACTAGGAGCTGAAATGACTATTCTCATTAAGAGTAACCGTACACTTCCTAACAAAACAAAGTGCCCTAACGAATGTAAAAAATTAAATCATAAAAAGAACACATATAAGCTGATTCACTATCTTAGAAAAATCGGGCCGGCGCCACAGCTCACTAGACTAATCCTCCGCCTGCGGCGCCGGCAACTGGGTTCTAGTCCCTGTTGGGGCGCTGGTTCTGTCCCGGTTGCCCCTCTTCCAGGCCAGCTCTCTGCTGTGGCCCGGGAGCGCAGTAGAGGTTGGCCCGGGTGCTTGGGCCCTGTACCTGCATGGGAGACCAGGAGGAAGCACCTTGCTCCTGGCTTCGGATCGGCGCTGTGCGCTGGCCGCAGCAGCCATTTAGGGGGTGAACCAACGGAAAAGGAAGACCTTTCTCTCTCTCTCTCTCTCTCTCTCTCTCTCTCACTGTCCACTCTGCCAAAAAAAAAATTGGTACCATGAAAATCAACTTAACATAATTTAAAAATTTTATTATAATCAAGTGTTTTCATAAATGTCAACTTTTTAGTAGTATATTTCAATGAAAAGTAAAAAAAGAGGTAAACAATTTTTAAATGAATTTCTATTAATATTTTAATTGAAAAGAGCTCTGTAGTTTACATATTCCATTAAAATGTCAGATTTTTTTAAAAAATAAATGATATTTACAGATAAACCACAAGTAGTATTTTAAAAATTTGTAACATTAAATTATAATTCCCAGATATAAAATGATCAGAATGAACTTGTCTGTTGCTATTCATGTATGCCCTAATCCCTATACTATAGCATTATTTTTAGTTCCTGAAAATAAGTTGGTTTTTTGTCATCTCATCACTTCACTATGATTTCACCAGATAATTATGCATTGAAGTTCATTGCTCAAAGCATCCATTGTTGAGCCAAACCAAAACTACCCAATTCAAGAACTGCAAAATAAAGAACTGAAACAAAACTGGATATAACCATGGATCTTAAAAGAGAAGCAAGCAGTAAGCAAATAAATCTCAATATTAAGTGGTAATATAAAATTCCATTGCTTGAAAATTATCCTTTTTACTTTCAAACTTAATATCAACTTTTTGAAACGTATTGAATAATCTTTCCTCTTATTTTTAAATATAGGAACTGTTAAAAACAAAAGGAATTTTTTAAAACCTCCCTTTGTAGGTGTCCTTTTTAAATGAGTAAGATAGGTAGGTAGGCAGGTAAGTAGATAGGCAGGTAGGCACAAACATGGATGTCTACAGGAAACTGGACAAACAGTATAGGCAGTGATATAAATGTGTTAGAATACCAAAAATGCAAAGTAAAATATGAATTTATGTATATTAATTTAACCTTTTAGGAAACAAGGTTCTGTGAACTCTTTCCTTATTTATTTATTTGAAAGTCTGAGGTAGAGAGAGAGACCCAAGGCCACGAGCTTCATGGGGGTCTTCCACAGGGTTTCAGGTGCACAAGAACTTTGGCCACTTCTCCATTTTTCAGGCCATTAGCAGGGAGCTGGATCAGAAGCAGCAAAGGGGCTAAGCCTCTGCCTGCAATATTGGCATCCCATATGGGTGCCAGATTGTGTCCCAGCTGCTCCTCTTCCAATCCAGCTCTCTGTTGGTGGCCTGGGAAAACAATCCAATATGGCCCAAGTGCCTGGGCTCCTACACCCACATGGGAGACCTGGAGGAAGCTCGGGATTCCAGGCTTTGGATCAGCCCAGCTCCGGCCATCGCGGCCACTTGGTGAGTGAACAAGTGGATGGAAGAAGCCAGGAGCTTCTTCTGGGTCTCCCATGAGGGTGTAGTGGCCTAAGTACTTGGGCTACCTTCCATTGCTTTTCCAGGCTCATTAGCAGGGAGCTGGATTGGGAGTGGAACAGCTGGGATTCTAACCGCTGTCCACATATGATGTTGGCACTGCTTTAACCCGCTGCACCACAGAGCCAGCCCCTATCACTGACTTTTTAAGTAGGCATTTGGATGTGGCTACAAAATCATTTTTGTTTCAATTATGTCCTCACAAACCAAAGGCCGAAAGTTTTATATTTCTGTTTTCTAAACTTCATTTGAAACAATCATGGAAACATTCAAAACCAAGTATTTTGAGTAGCAAATTCAAACAAATATTCATATTTAAAATAGTTTAAAATTCATAAAATACAAATATGACAGGGAAAAAAAACCAAGAAGTTTATTCATCAGAACAAATTTGCAGGAGTCACTACATAACTATTCTTTTTTTTCTTTAAAGATGTTTTAAAATAGGTATTTTTTCCTTAAATATCTTTGAAAAGCAGAGAGATCTCACATCCACTGGTTCAGTCCCTAGATGCCTCCAACAGCCAGGGTAGGAGCCAGGAACTCATTCAAGTCTCCCCTGTAGGTGGCAGGAATTAAACTACTTGAATGTATCACCAGTTGCCTCCTAGGGCGCATATTAGCAGGAAACTGGAATGGGAAGCAGAGTTGGTATTCAAACCCAAGTACTCTGCTATGCGATGCAGGTGTCTCAGGTAGAAACTTAGGTGTTGTGCCCAAGTGCTTGTCCACACCCTTTACATCTCCCATGTCCTATCTGCCTTGTCCTTTTAAGGGTAAAGATGGAACAACTTTCTTTCCATTAATTAAGAGATGGTGACCTGAAAATTTTTAGAATTTCAAGTTTGTAAGATATTTGGGTTCTGGCAAGTCCGAAATATTGGTGCCAGATGGAAGGTTTCTGGTGAGGGCTCTTTCCTGGGGTGCAGACAGCTGCCTCCTTGTGATGTCATCATAGAGAGGAAACAGATCCTGTCTGCTTTCCTCTTCTCGTAGGCCACCAATGCTACTGGGTTGAACCTCACTCCAATGACCTCACTTAACCTTCCCTACCTCCCAAAAAGCTCTATCTCCAGATATAGTCACCTTGGAACTTTGGACTTTACACAAAAATTTGGGGAAGAACCACAAATCAGTCCATAACCTAAGTCAAATATATATATCCTCACGTCACTCATGACAGCATGTTAGTTTTCTTTTGTCTGGTTATTGGTTCTTGTGTGACTTCCATTTAGCCTTAGCTTAAAAATTTTAAACTGAAAAAAAAAAAAATTCAGTCTACTTAAATAACTCCTTCTGTGGGTGCTCTATTAATGAGCCGGGGAGCAATTAGTAGAATGGAATTGCATCACAAGTCTATTAAACTTTAGGAAGAATGACCTAAAGCACTTGGAGTCCCTGACGACCATTCCATTTGAAGAGCTGATGTTTTCAAGATGGACAGCAAGAATCCCCTTAAAGAATCTCAATTCTACAGGGTTTTTCATGCACTACAGTGAGTGATCCTTGTATTCTAAAATGAAGATTTCTGGGATGGGCATTTGGTGAGCAGTTAGGCTGCCGGTTAAGATGCATGAGTCCCATATTAGAGAGCCTGTGTTTGATACCTCTGGCTCCTACCATCAGCCTTCTGCTAATACGGGCCCTGTGAGGCAATGGGAACCACTCAGATGCCTGTCCCCAAGTTCTTGGCTTCAGCCCCAGCATTTGGGGAGTAAACCAACAGATGGGAGCTCTTCTCTAATAAACATAAATAGATAATGAGTTTTTCTTATTCAACCTGACACCTGAATACAAATTGACTACCACAGTCTTGGATACCTGTAGAAACAAAAATATACTAGGGTTGGGCCGGCGCCGCGGCTCACTAGGCTAATCCTCCGCCTAGCGGCGCCGGCACACCGGGTTCTAGTCCCGGTTGGGGCACCGGATTCTGTCCCGGTTGCCCCTCTTCCAGGCCAGCCCTCTGCTGTGGCCAGGGAGTGCAGTGGAGGATGGCCCAGGTGCTTGGGCCCTGCACCCCATGGGAGACCAGGAAAAGCACCTGGCTCCTGGCTCCTGCCATCGGATCAGCGCGGTGCGCCGGCCGCAGCACGCCAGCCGCGGCGGCCATTGGAGGGTGAATCAACGGCAAAAGGAAGACCTTTCTCTCTGTCTCTCTCTCTCTCTCACTGTCCACTCTGCCTGTCAAAAAATAAAAAAAAATAAAAAAAAAATATACTAGGGTTGGACAGAAAATAGTATGACAATTCTAAAGGATGTAAAGTGTATTTTGATTCTGGTTTTCTACTTACCGTCTGACTTTAGAATTAACTATCACAGTACTCACTGAATTGCTAAGTTTTACTCCTTTGAAAATCACACATACATACACATGTATATATAGACATTCATATTTGGAAGGAAAAATGTCATAAAACTTTAAAATTATCATGACAAAAAAGCGTTTCTTCTGACTCCAGTTGCTGTTCAAGTTGAATATAATCTGTCTTTTCTAGATACACAAAAGCAACACCATCTACTCAATGGCTATCATCTAAGACGGGAAGAAGGAAGCCCTCACACCAACTGGTTAGCCTCCTCTCCAGTGATTTTTTTTTCCTGTTTCTGAGAGTGAATGCTCTTATACCTTTAATGCTGCAAAGAAAGCCGAGGCACCAGCTAACACCAAGGATTTGGGCCATCTTCTACTGCTTTCCCAGGCCACAGATCCAGCAGAGAGCTGGATGGGAAGTGAAGCAGCCAGGTCTCAAACCGGCACCCATATGGGATCTTCCTAGATCTTCCTCAAGTCCAAAATTTAGGAAGGGGAATCATGTGCAGACATCACCTTTTTATTATATGCAAATGAGTCAGAACTTTGCATTGAATAGCATCTTAAAGAAACAGCCCATGCTGGGAAATTGAGCATGTTAAAAGACCTAGATTTTAACTCATTTTGCCATTTCATTCCTGACTCTGCATGAGTGGCTTTTTCTGAAAACATGGTTAAAGTGAAAAGACTGACAAAGGCCTACATACCTTCATATTTTAGAATGGAGATGCAAGGGTGCTTTAAAAACCTTAGTGGAAAATCAAGTTAAAAGGTATGTTTGCTTTGGTACACACTATTTTTGAAATCCATGCAGACTATTTCATAACATGCATTTTATCATGAACTTTTAGAAGACCCCTTGTATCTGAGGGATTCATAAAGAAGGTTACATAAGTAAGTGTGGCATGTCTAAAAGTTTGGATTTTGCACAGTGTATTTCTTTTTCTCAGTAGTTATGTTTGACAATGGAGCTTAATTTATCAAGGAAGAAATAACCATGCTGTCTTTCTACTGTCAAGAGAACAAATCAAGGAATTATATTTCATGAGCAATGCCTTCCAATTAAAATAGAAGAAAGGAAAGAGAAAAGCCATATATTCTGTTGAGTGTTTGTGTAGCAAACACATAGTGCCACTGTGGCTATTTAAACAATTGAGGCTCAGAGAACTAGAGAGAATTCCTAATGCAATTGAAACCAATTCAATGGTACACTTTAATTTTTAAATGTTTTTCTTGAATATTCTATGCTATGGGGATTGAGTGCTCATTTGATTAACTTGTTGCAGGGGTAGTTGTGCAAGAATTCAACATGCTTTTGCTAGACACTGCCCATAAAATGAATCTGAATATATTTAAATGTGATACATATTTCTGCCTCAGGTCAGAAGATTTTCATGAGAAAATGTCTCCAATTGTAGCTAAAATCAAAGGTAAATATCACTTCCTCCTTACTCAGATTCTTTTAGGAACATATTTATTTATTAGTGCTGCACCTATCATTACTAACAATAAGTATGTATAAGTGCTGTTACTATGAATTGTCAAACTTGCAACTCGAATACTTCCTAAAGAGGGCCGGCGCCGTGGCCCAATTGGTTAACGCTCCGCATGCGGCGCTGGAATCCCACAGGGGTGCCAGGGGTACTAGTCCCGGTTGCTCCTCTTCCAGTCCAGCTCTCTGCTGTGGCCCAGGAGGGCAGTGGAGGATGGCCCAGGTGCTTGGGCGCCTGCACCCGCATGGGAGACCAGGAGGAAGCACCTGGCTCCTGGCTTTGGATTGGCACAGCGCGCCGGCCGTAGTGGCCATTTGGGGGGTGAACCAACGGAAAAGGAAGACCTTTTTCTCTCTTTCTCTCTCACTGTCTATAACTCTACCTGTCAAATAATAATAATAATAAAAAACTTCCCAAAGTGATTATAATTAAAATGTATGACTATAATTAGGTATAACCATGCGTTCTGCATAATATCTAATGATTTCTGAGTACTATTTGATAGAGGAGCTTTTCTGTTTCAAAAGGCAACAACTGGGGCAAGCATTTGGTACAGGAATGAAGGCCACAGCTCGGATGCTTGCATCCTACATCAGAGTACTGGAGTTCAAGTCCGGGCTCCGCTTTGGATTCCAGCTGCTGCTAATGCACACTCCCATGTGCGGCAGGTGATAACTCAAGTCCTTTGGTCTCCGCCACCTACCTGGGACACTCGGATTAAGCTCTATGCCCTGGCTTTAGTCTGGCCCAGGTCCAGTCCCAGCCCCAGCTGTGTGGACATGTGGGAAGTGAACTCGAGATTGTCTGCCTGTCTCTGTCTCTCTGACTTCAAACAAGCTGATAATTTTTAAAAAAAAATTTTTTTTGACAGGCAGAGTTAGAGAGAGACAGAGAGAAAGGTCTTCCTTCCATTGATTCACCCCCAAAATGGCCGCCACGGCCGGTGTGCTGTGCCGATCCGAAGCCAGGAGCCAGGTGCTTCTCCTGGTCTCCCATGTGGGTGCAGGGACCCAAGCACTTGGGCCATCCTCCACTGCACTCCAGGGCCACAGCAGAGATCTGGACTGGAAGAGGAGCAACTGGGACAGAATCCGGCGCCCCGACCAGGACTAGAACCTGGGGTGCCAGCGCTGCAGGCGGAGGATTAGCCTAGTGAGCCGCGGTGCTGACCGATGATAATTTTTAAAAAGGGCGACAATACTTCAGGAAAGGTTTACTACTGCGGTCAGCTGTTGGTTATTTAATAAAGATTTCATACACACACGCTATAGTATGATGCAGTAGGGAGGTGCCGGTAGGAATGGATCATACAGACAGGGTGACGACCGTGGGATCTCCGTGGGGGTAGACTCCTCAAACTGCCCGTGTTTATCCCTCAGCCAGGGCGCTATGGGAACCAGGGGCTGATCGCCCAGTCTTCAGGAGGAGTTTTCTCTCCGAGGACACCAGGAAGTCTTCCAGGAGGCCCATTGGAAAGGAGCCAGAAGAGGAGCAAAGGACCAGGCGCACGGCCAGGGACGTCCCTTGAGTGCTCCTGAGCCTTTTTCCTTCGTGGGAGGAGCTGGCACTCAGGCTGTGTGACCAAACCCACTCGGGGCCTGCCACGTCTTTCAGCTTAGGAGCAGATCAGCGCTGCACAGATGGCTGCTGATAGAGTGGCTGGGTGGGGTAAGACTATTCTTGGGCTCAGCTAATCTTAGAGATCTGGAGCGTCCCAGAGGGGTGGAGGAGGATCGTTCCGGGGCCACCACAGCAGTGTTGACTTTCTTAGGAAAAGATCCAGAGGCCGTAACTTAAAGCAGTCTATCTAAATTCACTTATTTTTTTTTTTTTTTAAGGGAAAGAGTGCAATGGAAAAGAACAATCCTTCTGCCCACCCTCTGGCCTCACAGCTGCCCCTCCAGTCTTCCAGACTGAAGACTGTCCCCGCCTTTGGGCAAACCCTGTGTGCACCCACACTGCTCTCCAGAGTCAGATCTGCCTAGGGCATTAGTGCACTGTGAGCTGAGGGGGCAGGGCTGGGGGCTCTCTGGAGGCCAAAGTGCTAATGCTCGGTAATTTTACAAACATGAAGACAACTTGGCCCACCTGCCAAGGGTGTGGCACCGTGTTCTGGCAAAGAGGACTGCAACTGATTTCACTCATCCCAGCGAATTCTTAGGGTGGAATGGGAGTTGAAAAACAGCATCTTGGAAGCTGGTAAAGGGACAAACATGATATGAAAATGATTGGGCAGGAGGGGTCCTATTTATGAATCCTTAGTGAGGCTGTTTTATGGTTCAGATATTATTGCTTTGGCTAACATCCAAGAGTACGTATACAGAGATTTTAATAAAATAACCATGAAATCTGAGAAACTATTACACTGAAATTATAGACGAGATATTTCTGGGATGCTACACTTTGGGGAAGGCTAGATCCAATCACTTTGGGTGAACTGAAATGATGCTGCTACCATGTCTGGTCTCTGCAGAAAAGGGAATTGGCACTGCAAGTTAGACTGTTTTAACCCCAGGGATCTCCGGGGTGCTCAGCAAAGTACTGGCAGTCAGAACACGTCACAAAACAACCTTTAGTTTCATTTAATGACATTTAACTGGTCTCGGGATTCAGTTTGAATATTTTATTTATTTGAGAAGAAGGGGGTAGGAGAAACAAAGTCAGAGAGTGGCATTTCCCATCTGCTGGTTCACGCTTCAGATGCCACAACAGCTGGGGCTGCACCAGGCCAAGTCTAGGAGCCTGGAACTTCTGATAGCTCAGGGATACAAGTATTTGAGCCATTAACTTCTACCTCCCAGCAGGAAGCTGGACTGGAAAGAAGGCCAGGACTAGAATACTGGGACTCTGACATGGGAGGTAGGCATCCCGGACAGACGCTTAACCATTATACCAAACACCTAGTACCCGTCTCATATTCTATTTAGCTTTCCTATAATTCCATTTTTTTACCCATAGACCTTGCTTCCTTATTGTTTGCTATAGTTTAGAGCAATGGTATTCAAAGTATGATTGGAGGAACACATGAGATAAGCACAGAAATGGAGAATAAGATTTTAAGACATTTTTGCAGCAAGCAATTTAATACGGTTGTGACTCATGAGTATGTTATCTGTGGTTTCAACTCATTGAACAAAAAACCCATAATATGGGTTGGCTATGAATTAAGGGGAAAAATGGATCCTTCATTACAAGTAGCTTTATTAGTGTTGGTTTTTAAAACATTTGGCAACTGTGTATAAAATATTTTAAATTGCCCTTTGGCTATTGAGATGCTAATTGGTATGGAATTTGTTAGGCTAACACTTTTTAAAAAGTATTTATTGATTTTCATATACTTGAGAGGCAGAGAGAGAGACAGATTCCGTCCCCTGTGGTTCACTCCCCAAATGCCTGGGAGAGCCCAGACTCCATCTAGGCCTCCCTTGTGGGTACCAGGGTCTAAGTACTTGAGCCATCATCTGCTGTCTCCCAGGACGCATCAGCAGGAAGCTGAATCAGAAACAGAGGTGGCAGTACTTGAATCAGCACTCCAATATGGGATGAGGGCATCCCAAGTGCTGGCTTAACCTACTGTACTGCAAGCCCCAGGCCAGCAGCTTCTAACAGGTACCCTTAGATACAGAATAATGTTCTTGGCATTTGGAATATTCCAGTTGTGTCTATTGTCTTTGGCAGGTTTTCAGCTAGGTCAACACCAGCAGTGGTGAGCATGGTTTCGAAGAAAGAAAAGGGGACTGAGGGATTTTGGGACAGGCAGACTACAAATAACCACACACAGGCCTGACTGTCCTGAGACTCAGGGTACGACACACAAGTTCTGTCATTTGGACACTTGGGCTAACCTGGCTCCAGTCGAATGAATACTTCGACAGATGATCACTTTGGAAGTTACAAATTCCCCCTTTACTTGCTCGTCAGTTCTACAATTCTATAAATGCAAATATCCTACCCACTCACAGGAGCTTTAGGGAGGTGTTTCATGACCTGAAAGAAGTCTTCAAGATGTAGAGGCAATGACAGGGCAATTAAACAAAAATAATTAATGTGTATGTATTTTGTAGAGTTTGCCTGGACATTTATCAGACGTGAATTTCATCAAGCTTTCAGTTGAAGAGATTTTGTAAGTGGTGACTACTAACTCTGATTGTAGTGCATTTTATGATTTCTCTGGACAGCATAAAGGGGAAAGGAGGAATAGGAAACATATTAACCCTCACTCTATGATCATTAGTTAATCCTAGCAGATACTCTGTGAAATATGCATGCTAACTGGCTGTAACACACTGATCCTCTAAGCAGGAGGAAAAAAAATCAGAATGTGTCCAATAAAGATAAGGTATGAAGACTAAAGATGAAAACTTTCAATTTGGCCTTCTTTTTCTGGTCATTATGTTTGCTTTTCACAAACTTAAAAAACCAAGTTCCTGTGGACGGCTGACTTAATGATTTGACAACAATAAAATAAAACAAAAAGCCATAAGATAAGATAGGGATGGGGAATTTATATAACGCATAGGTAACACATTTGATAGCCAAATAATCTTTATGGTTTTAATGACTTTTTAGATCTTTGTTTAAGGCTGAATTAATAGATTCCTTCCATTATAACACTGAGTAGAGGCAGGCATTCGGTGCAGTGGTTAAGTTGCCATTGGGACACTCATATCAGAGTACATAGTTCAAGTTCAGTTATGTCCCTGGGACCCAAGTGGGAGACCTGGATTGAGTTGTAGATTGATGGCTTCTGTCTGAACCATCCTTGGCTGCTGCAGGCATTTGGGGTATGAACCAGCAGATGGAAGATATCTTTCTCTTTGCCATTCAAATATTTAAAAATAAACAAAAATTTAAAGAAGGCAATGTCTTACAACAAAGTTAAGATTTAAAAAGAATAGCATGTGTAGAAATAAGATGTTTATGAAGTCAGGATCAAATTACAGATTCTATCATCTAGTTTCTAACTAAGCCATGACTTTATGCTATGTAGGCAATTTGTAGTCCTAGATCTCCTTAAGAGCGAAAACCAAAAGCATGTGATGGTTGGATTCTTTGAATTCCCCATATTCAGAAAGCAGCACCTCTGGTTTGGACAGCTACAAGGGATGGCAGAGGGACGAGGCCACAACTGCATTTACCACAAATATTCCAGTCTGCTAAAATATAAACATGTGACTTGTTTCCATTGGCATTTACCAGTTTCACAAAGGCAAAATTGGAAGAAGCCATAAACATTACCTTCCTGGTGTACAGACAACAGAAAGGAAACTAATTCAAAAGGAAAATCAGAGGCCTATATTTTGGGTATTTGTTAATGGATTATATAGCCACAGAACCAGAATACATCCTAGGCTCCAACCAATACAACTTTCTTTTAAAGATGCCACAGAAGTAAAGATAAGACACAACAGATCAAGAGAAGAAAGCAACTGGTTCTGTAACTGGGAAATTGTAAGGACAAGGATATTTATCCATAAAGGTAAAAGATTGGGAAGGAAGCTGTACTGAGAAGGTCATAAGGGGTTATCAAAATGGGAGTCAGTATATGTAATTAAAATGGTAGAAGATGGGAAATAAATGGTTGTAAACTAAAAACATGTAAGATTAAATGAACTTGCGGTGCTGACACACCGGGTTCTAGTCCCGGTCGGGGTGCCGGATTCTGTCCCGGTTGCCCCTCTTCCAGGCCAGCTCTCTGCTGTGGCCAGGGAGTGCAGTGGAGGATGGCCCAAGTGCTTGGGCCCTGCACCCCATGGGAGACCAGGATAAGTACCTGGCTCCTGCCATCGGATCAGCGCGGTACGCCAGCCGTAGCGTGCAAGCCGCGGTGGCCATTGGAGGGTGAACCAACGGCAAAGGAAGGAAGACCTTTCTCTCTGTCTCTCTCACTGTCCACTCTGCCTGTCAAAAAAAAAAAAAAAAAAAAAGAAAGATTAAATGAAACAAAACTGGACAAAGTGTGTACATACGGGGCAGACAGTGGGTTAAGCCACTGGTTGGGAAGCCCACATCCCGGTCTATATCCCATACTGGAGTGCCTAGTTAAATCCTGGCTACTCTGCTTCCACTCCAGCTTCCTGCTAGTGTGTGTCCTAGATGTGATGGCTCGGGCACTTGGGTCCCTCCTACTCACACTGTGGACCCAGATGGAGTTCTAGGATCAAGGCTTTGGTACGTAATTTGGTAAAGTAAAATAATGTTATTCTGAGTGCCATAAAAAAAAAAAAAGGACATTCTTCTAATTTCATCTCTGCTAACCCCCAGAGGAAGCTGGCTCAGCCCACAGTAGCCCACAACTGAACTCAAAGCCCCAATAATGTAGTAAATGATTACAATCTACCCCTATGGCATCTATTAACTTTTCTTTAATCATGTTTTGTCTCTCTAATTAGACTGTAAGTTAATTAAAGGTAGGGAATTTCTGACATTTCTTCTGTAGCCATCATATCTAATATGATGCAGGGCTGATTAAATATTAGATAATACATTTAATTTATCACATTAATAGGTTACTATTAATAGGGGAAATCTCACAATCCTTTCAATAGTTACAGAAAAAACATTTGATAAACTGGCACTTTTATTAATAAAATCTGCTTTACAACAGAAAAGGACATCTTTTAAGAAAATGCCCTGCATGAGTCACTATATTAAAGGCATTTATCTAAATAAGCAAATGCCTTGCAGCAAACATCATACTTAAAGAAAAAATGCTCAAGGCATTCCTTGTATCGTGGCAAAGTGGGTTAAACTGCTGCTTGTGATGCTGGCGTCCTGTATCAGCTACTCTGCCTCTGCTGATGTGCCTAGGAATTCGGTAAAGGATGGTTCAAAAGCACACAGGCCTCTGCTGCTCCTGAGAAACCAGGATGGAGCTTCTGGCTCCCAGCTTTGGCCTAGTCCAGTCCCAGCCCTACAGCTATTCGGGGCATGAACCAGCAGATGGAAGATCTCTCCCTCCCTCCCTCCCTCCCTCTGTTTCTCCTTCTCTGTCATTCTGCCTTCCAAATAAATAAGTAAATCTTGGTGGGGGGTGGCAGGGAGAGGGTAGACAATGCTTTTACTGTCCAGGAGATCAGAATACTTGTTGTCACCAATCCTATTCAAAATGTCAATGAAGGAAGACAAGAAAAAGTAATAGAAATAAGAAATGAAAAGGAACAAGCTCTCATTTGATGATGAAATCAACAATGATGATGAAACTAATGTTATACATAAAAAACCGTAAAGGTCAGATAATACCATCTATTGACAAGGATATAGACAAAAGGGACTTCTTAGCTGCTGTGGAAAATGGCAGTAGGCAGTAAGGTTGACTAGGCATGTTATCTTGTAATCTGCGCCATCTTAGGTATATATTGTTGAAAGATGGTTGTGTATAGACAGATGATGTGATAATATTCAAAGCAGCAGCAGTTGTAATAACCACACAACATAAACAACTCAAAAGTCCACAGAATGGATGAACTGTGATGTACTCATAGGTCCGAGTCTCCTACACTATGGAGGAAGAAGAAACCACAGCCTCAGGGGTGAATGTGGATGGATGCCAAGAAAACAATTATGGACAAAGATAGAAAATTACATATGAATACATCTAGTGTTATTCCTAATTTATAAAGTTCACATCCTGGGATAACTGTTACAATAATCTATTTGGAGACGCATCTATGGGTGGCAGAAGTATGTAATGTAGGAACTAAGCAACAAAAAATTCAAGGCAGTGGTTACTTCTGAGTGGGGAGGTAGCAGGACACATGCAAGGGAGGGGCACAGAGTAGAATAACAAGGCACCAATGGTGTTCTGGTTCTCTCTATTTTAAACATTCACCTCCAAATTTTACTTATTTGAAAGGCACAGAGGGACAAAATTCTTCCATCCTCTGGTTTACTCTCCAAATGCATGCAACAGCCAGGGCTGGGCCAAACCAAAGCTAAGAGCCAGTTACTTAATCTCAGGCTCCTATGTGAGTGGCAGGAACTCAACTACTTGAGCTATTGCCTGCTGCTTCCCAGGGTGCACTGCCAGGAAGCTAGACAGGAAGTGAAGCTGAGACTTAAACCCAGGCACTCTGATATGGCATGCAGGAGTCCCAAGTGGCAACATATCCACTGCCCCAAATCCCCACCCTTATTCTTTTTAATGGGTGTAATAAAGACACCAGCATTTAATTTTTGTTTGTTTTTAAATATTAATTTATTCAGAATTACACACAGAGAGAAGGAGAAACAAAGAGAGGGCTCTTCCATCATCTGGATCACTCCCTAAATGGCTGCAAAAGCTTGAGCTGAGCCAATCAGAAGCCAGGAGCTTCTTCTGGATCTCCCACCTGGGTAAAGGGCCCAAGCACTTGGGCCATTGTCTACTGCTTTCCCAGGCCATAGCAGAGAGCTGGATTGGAAGAGGAGCAGCCAGGACATCCCATATGGATGCCAGTGCCACAGACAGAAGTTTAGCCTGCTATGCCACAGTGCTGGCCCCGGCATTTGTTTTAATGCCATTCTTTAAACCATATACGCATCTTCCATATATATCACATTTCTCATATGTTTTGCAGGGAAGAAAGAAGGAACAAAATAAAGGGAAAGGAAGTAGAAAAAAGAAAGGAAAACAACAGAGAAGTTATAAAATCTTTGAAATGCAGAGAAAGGAAGGTCTGCCACAGTATCCTCTTTAGAAGGAATATATCACTGTGTACATTGCTGTAGCAAGACTCATGGGCACCAAAACGACAAGCGGCTGTAACAAGCCAGTCCAATGAGGACTAAAATTAGACTCTTTTCACTAAACTTGATGAAGCACTTGTCACAATACAGATGTTTTATGGCTGAAAGCCTAACTGAAAACACTGGTATTTTCTTATTTGAAAAACACAAGTTTCACCAGATTCAATTTCCTCTAAAATTCTTAAGTACTACGCTGGAAATCAGAGGAATTCACTTTCACATTTCTTCAATTATTTGTTATTATAAAACAAGGATGTGCATAAGACCAGGGGGACAAATGTACTTTTTTCTTCTACACTTTGGAAATCTGCAAGGTACTACTTTTATGTATGACCATCTACCATAAAGAGGTCTAATTCCAAATTGTACTACTGAGAGGAGAAAAAGGCAATTAAAGTGTCAACACTCATGAGATCAGCCAAACAACCTTTTGGCAATGGCTAATATAAATGTTTTCATAACCTATGTTTTGTAAGGTCACTATTCCAATTCCATAATCATACATATCTCTGCTTTTGGAGACTTTCTTAGGTTTTAAAGGGCTGGAGACTGTTTCTCAAACTTGAGGTCAGTAGAGAAATTTTAAGCTTGGAAATCCCCAGTAAATCTAGAGGGCTCTCCCCCTATTTGCATATGCATGAGGGAAGGCGGGACCAGAGAGGATGTGGAGAACAGATCCAGGGACGGCCTGCAGAGCATATGTTCCCGGAACCCAGTTGTGGGCCTTCTCCTGGACCAATAAAACTCCATCTGCTACAGGAGACTAACTGTTCCCCAGGTGGTGCGCCCACCTATCAACTGACAGTTGGGCTCATGCCACGGAGAATAAGGGCAGACACATTTTGGCACAGGTCTTTGGCGCATTTCTTTAACTTAATGGCTGAGCAACACTTGAGATGAAGAGATGAGGAAACACAGAAAAGAAAAAAAAAAAAATGCCAGGGGCCACACTGGTCCCAGCTAGGGAATCCAGGTCACGCCTAGAAAACAGGCGTCTGACGGGGTATCGCATGGACGGTAGGGAGTGGCAGGGAATGGTGCCAGTTCTGCCGTTCTGGGCTTGCCAGCCCTTGGCAGGGATCCTGAAGAACTAGACATCCCAAGTCAGACACATTTCCTCACATTCCTTTCCCTCCCCTGCCTCGAGCTACTTAGGGACTGCTGAAACTTTTTTTTTTTTTAAATAACAGTAAGATATGAAAGCTATCCATGTTTACCCTACACTGTTTAAGTCTAAATGTATGCAAAAAAGGAGGCTCCTTGTAAAGTTTACTCCAAGTGATGTCCACAACCTTTTCTGGAATTCTTTCAGCATTTGGCTTCTGAATCCTTGGACTATCCTTGTCAATACCTTCAGTGGTGAACATGCTTGGTTCCAAATAGTAAATTTTATTTACCAGGGCTATGTAAGCAGGTGTTCAGTGAATACATATTAAATACAAGAATAGATGGTGAATGATACAAACAGGGTTCTTAGACAAATTCCTAACTAAAGGGTTGATGAGGTATGGAATATACATTTTTTTTTTTCATTTAAAAAACATGTGTTTTGTGGTATGGTTCATATGCCAGAACCCAGAGGAGCCATTCAAGGGAGGAACAGAATCCCAGCTGAGGTACCAGTGACTCTCCAGGTGGTCCTGGATGACAGCTTGTCAACCGCTTTATCTTTGTGTTACTCCTTTCAGAGTGTGCACCCATGCTTCCATGTTTGCTTCTGTCTTCTACTCCTTTGATCAACAAAGCGCCAGGCCTCAGCAAGCTACCCTCTCCCTTATTGGGCTGGGTTCTAGAAAGATTTCTGTTCAGGTCTTACACAAAACCCCAACCTAGTAGATCTTAATATTACCTTAATTTTGTTACATTTCAGCAGGAAATGAATTTTCAAATCTAGGTATTTTGGTCTCATTCTCTTTATTTGAAGAAGAGATAGGGACCAGTGCTGTGGCGTAGCGGGCAAAGCTGCCGCCTGCAGCACCCGCATCCCTTATAGAGGTCGGTTTAAGTCCCAGCAGCTCCACTTCCGATCCTGCTCTCTGCTGTGGCCTGAGAAAGCAGTGGAGGATGGCCCAACTTCTTGGGCCCCTGCACCCGCGTGAGAGAGCCAGAAGAAGCCCCTGGCTCCTGGCTTCAGATCAGCGCAGCTCCAGCCGTTGAGGCCAACTGGGGAGTGTACCAGCGGATGGAAGACCGTCTGTCTGTCTCTCTCTGCCTCTCCTTCTCTATGTAACTCTTTCAGATAACATAAATAATCTTAAAAGAGAGAAAAAGAGAGAGAGAGAGAGAGAGAGAGATAAGGCTCCCATTTGTTGGTTTACCCATCATTAAATACCTTCAATGGCAAGGAATGTGAGCCAATCTCCCAAATGGGTGGCTGCCCTGTCTGCATTGCTAGGAGATGGGAGCCAGGAGCTGAAGCCAGCAGTCAAAATCAGTTACTCTGACAGGGGAATGTGTGCATCCTAACCAGCATCTTAAGCATTAAATACTCATCCCCAAACCTATGTATATAAAATAGGAAAATAAGATCCAAATTATTTCATTTTATTATATCACTTTTTCCAACACATCATAAATTTTGAAAACAGCATTCTAGATGCTTTCTGTGTATCTATTACAAAGTCTTACTGCTGGGGCCAGCACTGTGGTATGGCAGATAAAGCCACTGCCTGCAGTAATGGCATCCAATACAGGCACTGGTTTGAGTCTGGACTGTTCTACTTGTGACACAGCTCCCTGTTAATGCGCCTGGGGAAGCAGCAGAGGATTGTCCAAGTGCTTGGCTCTTGTACCCTCGTGGGAGACCCAAAAGAAGCTCCTGGCTCCTGGCTTCAGATTGGCCCAGCCCTGGCCATTGCAGCCATTTGGGGAGTGAACCAGTGGGTGGAAGATATCTCTCTTTCTTCCCCTCTCTCTGTGTAACTCTTAGAAAATAAATAAATAAATCTTAAAAAAAAAAAGTCTTACTGCTTCACAGTTACATCTCATATATATGCATGTGTGTGTATGTGTGTGTGTGTGTGTGTGTAGGCACATTTACCTACAGACTTATAAAGGACGTATTCATAAAATATGAGTGATGAACAAACACAGGCCATGCTTTCACGTTAAAGATGCAGCCCTTAACTTAAAAAAAAAAAAAAAAAAAAGACATGTAATTAACTTCTTGGTAATCACCGAGAATTGCATCTATTGTTGAATACAGATTTTCCCAGAAGTCTTATCTAGAGAGATCACTCAGTTCTAAGGTGACTTCTCCATAGCTCAACTAAGGTGTCATGGCAAGGAGCCAAATACCAGGTCCATAGTGTTCTCTGAATCCTGATGGAGTCATCCAGAGACCAAGCCAGGCACCCAAACCTGGTCTGACATGAACTGAGAAACCTTGGGTGACACGTGGCCCCAGGGTAAAGATGCGACACAGCTGCTTACTTTCTTGGCATGCGCTTTGGCACATAATCACCAACTCTACCTGACTGCTCCCCTTCCTAAAAGACCTAGGATTTTTAGCAGATGTTTCCATTCCCAACATGCAGAGGCAGGACACATATGTGACCGTTTTCAATACAACTATGCTTCCTATATATATTCTACCCACTCCAAGACTGAGATATCAACTTCTTTAATAGGAAAGTGGTTTCTAGAAAACAAACAAAAATGATTTTGGCCTGCTCTCTTCCCTTAGTGTCATTTGTAAGTAACTTGCGTGATTGGTAGAGCTTTAGAATGTATCCTGATGAAAACCAAGAGTTTGCTCTAAAAATCAGATTATCTTAGGTATAACTTATATGGATGAACACACACACACACAGTTTTAGAAGTCTACATTCCCCCATGCAGATGTGTTTTCAATGTGGTCTCAGGGTAAAGGTTCAGTCTGTAGAACAATTAGGAAAACAGATGAAAGGCATTTCAGATGATTACCCCAGAGACACAATAGTTCTCAAAACTTGAGACATGTATGCCACACTGGGCTGGTAGATACATTTTTGACATTTACCACCTGCTTAGCAAATGTCACACCAGTTAATCTTGATATTCTCCAAATTTCTGACTACCTAGAACAGACCATGTCTACTTTTTAATTGTCACATTCTTCCCAATTTATTAAATGCACTTCCATGTCTTAAAGTGTAGGGGGCAGAGGTAGAATCATCCTAATAATTGAATCAAATCTTGTCAGAAATACACAATTATGTTTTATTCTAAAAATATTAAAGATTTTTAATTCACAAATAAAACATGGAAATTGTCAACTCAGATATAGCGTAGCACAAAATATATAATGATGGAGACTACACAAAGGTCACACAGCAGTAACAATAACAAAAAAAGCACATGGGAGCACTAGGGGATGTAATTCAGACACATAATTTAAATAACTAGCACCATTTCTCTTAAACATCCTAATAAAACATTTCAAACATTTTTAGAAATGCTACATTAATAATTTCCTGCCATCACCTAAAGGGCTCATTTCATCCATCTCTATCACCTCACTATAAAGCAAACAGTTTTGAAAAATATCTACTTGGAACGCTGGACAATGAAAGGGATTTACTCCATACTGCCTACTGCTCTATATCCAGCATAGAGGACATGCTTGGCCCATCACTGGAATTGAATTAATTTGTTTATCTGAAAAATACTTACTGAGCATCTATGTTTAAGCAGCAGTACCAGGCACTTACGGACACATCATTCATCAAAACAAAGATCCCTACCCCAGTGAATATTTGCTGAGCTACTAGCAGGTAGATCAGCAACATCTTGAACAAGAATGACTATCTCTGGCATAGAGATGTGGTACCACTATATGACCAAAAGAAGGCAAGTGGTATGGAAATCAAGACTCTAAACCTTTCTGGGAGCTAAGAAATATTTTTTAATGCCTTTATCCTTCCGTGGGCCTCTGAGTTTTTATAGGATGAGGGGGAAGATTCTAGCTATCTATTGCCACTTTGAAGTCAAATAAGTTGATTTAAAATCCCAGTCCATGTTTCCTCCATCACTGTTACCTGGGTAGTAGCGGGTATGTATTTAATAAGAAGTACCAAAGAAAGAAGCCATTATCTAATGCAAAGCCTGCCTTTTTAACTCTGTTATGGTTATTTGTGTCCCATTTAAGCATAGGAAGATTTACCTTTACAAACTTATAATCCGCTTTAGAATGGCTAACAATTACCAAAATATGGCGTGTTGTTTTCTATCTCCTTGCCTTTTCTTCACTTGTTTTCTCTGCCCCCTGAGGCCTTGTCTACATCCCCCTTCCCTTCTTGTCTCTTATTTCTTCAATTGATGAATGAACAAACACATGAATGAATGGGGTCTGAGAGCTGCTAGAGGCGGGTTACAGCCAGCAGAGCTAAGAGAGGAAGCTGGGTGTTTATAAAAATGGCTTTAGGTGTCATTAGTTCTCTGAAGCAGTCTTGTGTTATTTCTAAAAACAAAGATGGACAGGACAGTAAGTTAAGCCCAAATCAGCAGGCCTTCTCGCCCAACTACTGGAATACAATAGCCATTCTGTTTTACAAATATATAAAAACATACTTGGCTTAGTTTCTTTAATGGATCACTCTCATTTCAATTGAGCTCATGTGTAAAAAGGGCCTATCTGCAAATTGGCTGCTGGGGCTGTCCAAGTAAACAAGAAAATTCCAAAGAGGAAAAAAACTTGAATCACAACTTCAAAGTAAAAAAGTTAAATTATATTTTAAAAATCAAATTAATAAAATGTTTTTTGTCATATTTTTAAAAATTCAACAAGAGACTATTGTGGTGAATTGAAAGAAGTGTATGCTTTGAAGTCCAAAGATTTGGGTTGAAGACAATAGTCAGGTCTTGCATAATTTATCGCTTCATTACTGTGGGCCTTAGGTTCTTCATTTACAACATAGATAACTTGATAATACTGCACTTACCATAACAGTCAAGGGAATTATCTGATACAACATGAAGCATATTTTCCGCTACACATAATTTAGTCTTTATTCCTTTCAGTTCTTCCTCTGTGTCCCCTAGTCCTTTTTATACTTTTCCAATGCCTTTTACTGGACTATATCTCAATTATCTGCTACATGTAGGTGACTTGAAGACAGGGACCATCTTATTTGCCTCTAATTCTTTGCACAGTGCTAGGCACAAAGTAAATGCGCAAAAAAAAAAAAAAAAATAGAACACAAGTTTTTTTAAGTAAATGTTGAAATTTAAAAACCACTCAGGTCTACTTAACATCTGAACCTAGGAAAAGTCCCATTTGCCAGTTTGAAGATAGGCAGGCATATGCACAAACAGGACAGTTTCTGTGGATAAAGTATTCATACTCTAGTTTTTAAGTAAGGCTCAAATTTAGTATATTTTATGTATCCTTATCCTGCTGAACAAGATTCTCCTTAGCACAGGCAAAGCACCTGAATCAGGACTGTAAGTGGAGGCCCATTCATCTTCTGGGCAACTTTGTGCTAAAAGAAAACATTCAGCTTACATATGTTTCATAGCTCCAAGGCAAGAACTAGCCATGGAGCTTGAGATAAAGGTTACATACATGGCCATTAACATTGCTATTTGCTGTGGTTTCCATTTATTTAAGTATTTTTAAAATTTTGTCTACTTAACCAATGAGGACTCTATTTATTTTCATTTGTTTGAAAGGCATAAAGACAGAAGAAATAGACAGAGAAATCTTTCTGCTAATTCAAACCCCCAACCCCACCCAAGCACCTGCAACACCAGGACTGCACCTGCAGTTCTGCAGGTCCAGGGCAGACGACAGGAGCCCTGACCTCAATCTGGGTCTCCAAAATGGTTGGCAAGGACCCAGGAACTTGAGCCATTATCTGCTGTCTCCCAGAGTGCAAGTTAGCAGGAAGTTGGAACCATAAGAGGAGTCAGGATTCAAAAACCAGGGACTCTGAAACAGTATGCAGACATCCCCAATGGTGTCTTAACCATTGTGTCAAATGCCAGCCCCTTGGTTCCCACTTTTATCTCAAATACAAGGTTTTAGATTTTATGTACATACATAGTTACACACACACACCCACACACATGTAATAAAATCAAGAAGCTAGCACTATCAAAACATCTTTAATCCCGTAAAGAGATTTTATTGGTAAGTCTTTCAAAAGTGATAGTCAAATAAAAGCAGCATTGTGATTAATAACCATAAAATCTTGTGTAGTATATGAACTTCAAAGTTTTTTTTGAACATAAATAAAAAACTTTTTAAGTCAAGAGGATCACTTTGTACTTCCTCTGATAATATTTAAGTTGGGCAATTTGCTACAACCTGGATTTTTTTGTTAAGTCATCTACTGTCTTCCACCCCAAAAGGTCTAAACAACAGCACAATATCAAACGCACTGGTTTAAACTGGAGGTGAAGGAAAAGGACTTTCAAATCATCTACTTCAGTTTTACCAGTTATCCTGGTGATGGTATGTCACAGGGAGGGCACGCCAGCAGGTGCACCCAGGTCCACACAAACGCCCCTGTGCAGGGATGTGAACTGAAGTGCTGTCTCCAGTTTGAGCATGCTGAGTTCACAAACACCCTCGCACAGCACTTCCAGTGGAAAGCGCGGGCACATCTCACAGAGGGTCAAGCACAGGGCATAAAAAAGTGCAACAACCTCACTCAGTGTGGCTTCTCTTTCCCATCGGGGCTCACAGTAACACAGGGCAGCCATGACAGGATGCACCAGCAAAAAAATCATTGAGGGTCACGCAATTATTTCATAAAAACAGGGAGGACTGAGGAACCTGTGATGGTGCCCTGCTTGCTGCAATTCAAAGGTGAGTTAAAACCGGCTTGGGGATTAATAGCTTTCAGATCTCTGAAAGCTTTCTAATACCAGGATTTTCAACTTTGCAATTTAAGGACAACCCTGCTGTTGGCCTTTCCTGACCTGTTGTGAAGTAAATCAGGCAAACTAATGTGGGCTAACAAGTCTTTTTCACACTGTTCCATCACCCTGCCTCTCTTTTCTCCCCAGACATCCCTTTCTCCCACTCTCTGTCTCGCCATCCTCGCTCAAAGCGCACAAAATGGCCACTGTAACCCTGCATTACTGCTCATTAGATCACAGGTTAGTCAAGTGGAACTGCCGGGGCTTCCCAAAGGAGAGCTAGACTTCAAAAATCTGTCCATGTCAAATGAAGAAAAAAAAACCCTGAGCATAGGGTCACCCAGATCAATGATCAAAAGAAACTGAGAAAGAAGGGGGGGAGTGCTGGTGGTGAGGGAAGCACACCCTTTTTTTGTTGTTGTTGTTGAAAACACACAGGTCTGATTGATTAGCAGAAGTACAGAGATGGGATGGGTTTTCCACCTCTTGGGCCCTGTTTGCATTTTTAAATGAAGTAATTTGTTTTCATCAGGTCCTGTTGGTTGTTAAACTTTGGACTGTGAAAAGTTCTCAATGAATCCTTAAAATCTCCCCAAAGGAAAACCTGCTATGAGAAATTCCAGTTTTTAGGACTTACATGTTAACAAAAACATTTGAACAGCACACACACACACACACACACAAATTTAAAAAACCAAAGTAGTCCAGCCTAAATGCTAGAGAAGACCCTGTTTAAATGTGAAAGTGAGAACAAGTGTGACATAAATTCTAAAATCAGTCCATAACCTCTTGGACCTTCAAAGAGAGGAATTGAGCCTGTCAATCACTTCATGAGACACACAAGTGACAGGCTGCAAAACACTGGCTTCTGGAAAGCCACGGAAGTCTGCAGGTAGGCCCACATGCTGTTCAGTCATGTCGCTCATGTTCATGCTTTTTCAAAAGCTATCGTTCAGTGCTGGCTTTTCCATTATTTTTTCAAGACGACTAATTGAATGTTACTGCAAACTTGATATTTTAGAAATTAAGATAGAATGATAAATCTGGAACATCTTAAAAGAATAAGATTGGCATTAAATTTTCCAAGTGAAAGTTACCAAAAGCTTTGATTTTCCCCATTTCCTTACAACTACAGAGGAATATATTTTATCAGCTGATGATTTTTTTAAGTTGCTGACAATACTCAGTATGTGAATAAAAACAAAATAAACTGATTGCTTATAATTTAATCTAACAAAAATTGTAAGGGTTGTATAAGGTTTTCATTGCTCTTTTGCTTTTCTTTGCATTTTTAAAATTTATTCTTAAAGCACTCTCCAAAGAGTATAAACATATTGTGCCTAAAATGATTCATTTTCCCTATCTCAGTGGTTTGCATTTAATATGCACTCACATGGCACTTTAAACCAGGCACCGTTTAAAGTGCCTTATGGAACATTAACCCATTTAACCCTCTTTACAACCCTATCTGGAGGAGGAAGAAAGTGGCGGAGCCACAGTTAATAGTGATTGGGCACTCTGTGTGCTAAATCCTCATTTAATCACCATCATTCACTCTGAGGTAGCTTCTAAGGCTATCCCCATTTTATAGATGAAGAAACAGATTTAAGTTTTTGCCCAGTATCACTTAGCTGGCAAACAGTACGAAGGATTTAAATCCAGAAGGTCTGGCCTCAGAGTTTTATTGCTTGTCATCTCCAAACCCCAAGTGCCAAGTTAAATATCCGTCCAGTCAAACATGTATATATCCCACGACCCAATAGGTCCAACTGTACATGTGTACACTTGAGTAATGCTTGCATATATACACCAGGAAATCTGTACAAAGATATCAATCAACAGCTTTATTTATAAGCACAAAAATGCAGGAACACTCTAAAGTTTATCAATAAGGAAATGAATAAATAAAATTATGCCAAAGTCATGTCCTGGAACACAGTATATCAGTGAAAACAAGTTAGATTTACATGCACCATTTGGAAAAATCTCAAAAATATAATGAAAAAATCACAATGAAAAAACGTAAATCCTTTAAGATACCTCTTTTGCAAATGCTTAAGACACATATCATCATATTATATTATTTAGAGACACACACATAGGTTAAGTGAAAGTGAAAAACTGCATTCTGCGAAAGATCAAAATCAACTTGAAGACAATTTGCTTCTAATGAAGGACAGAGAATATGAAAGGAACAGGGAAGAGAAAGGGAGGAGTTTTTAAAATATCCTTAATCATTTTTTTCCTTTTAAGGAAAGATCTCAAACTACATGGTAAAATGTTAACATTTGCTAAATCTGGCTGTAGGGTGGTGGACCTCGCCTGTTGTACTATTTATTTGTATGTCTGAAATTTTTCAAAATAAAAATAATTAGATCGGGGCAGGCATTTGGCTTAGCAGTTAAGGTGTCAGTTAAAATGCCCACCTCCCATATGAGAGTGTCTGGGTTCAATCTATGGCTGTGCTTCTGACTCTCGCTTTGTGCTGATGCAGACCTAGGGAGACAGCAGTGATGGCTCAAGTAATAGGCCTCCTGACACCCATGTGGATTCAGTTCCTAACTCCCACCAAGCTTTGGCACAAGCCAGAGACCGCAGAGCCCACTCTGTCTCTCTTAACCTCTCAAATAAAAAAACAAAAAAGTAGGGAAGCAATGTATAGTTATTTAGTTGCATATTCATGCAATCACAAATGAACCTTCCTAGTGAGATTAGTGTGCTTGGTTTCTCAAAGCCCCCTCCAATCATTTGACTCGATAAATTGCTTAAACTTCACCAAGTTAGAGATTAAATTATTAAAACTAATTTTAAGATGATCTTAATATCTTACTGTATCTTAGAAGCACCAAATTTAAGACCATTCCATTAATTAATATAGGGTCCATATTTCATTATGTTGTTAGGCAAAATGTATTAAGTTAGTGTTTCTAACCTTTTTGACATTGATAAAGGAGGCTACAGAGCTGGGAATTAAAACTCCACAGGGCACATGAATACAACAGAAAATGACTTTTCAGTATTTTGTACCTTCTGAAAATTGTACCATGTTTTTTCTTTAATAACAGATTATTCATGAAAATAATTGGATGGGTTTTTAAAGATTTTGTAGTATCTGATAGAGATCCCAATGAAATGACATACATTTCCTGTAGAGTATTAGTCACACCATGGTAACTGACAGAGAATGGATTAATTAATCTTAGCTATGATTCTTTACAGACAGACATATTTGTGAACAAACTGGGCTGCAGAAGAGTTGTTTCTCTAAGTTAACCTAGTGAAAGTAAATCTCAGATTACATGCATATCTCTTGCTTTAACATCTTAAAAATGTGACATAACTTTTAACAATATACATTTTTCAGTTCACAATTACCATGGCTGTGGGGAGCAACTGGGAGCAACTCGGACTAGACTAAGTTACTGGAATTAAGACTTATTCTATGCATCTGCTCTCCCACAATATGGCGCTGGGAGAGGAGGAAACAGCTTCTACACAGCTGCCTCCAGTTCAACCAATAAACTGTAGGACCTGCTCCTGATTGGAGGAGAGCAGCGTGCTCAGCGTGTGGGTAGCAGAGTTGGGATTGGTGGAAGAGGACTATAAAGGAGGAGAGAGACAACATGCACCAGGAACATCTAAAGGGAACACCTGAGCAGCCCCCGAGAGAGCCGGCCGGCGGTGTGCCGCTCCCCCGCGGAAGTGGGGAATGTGGCAGGGGGAACGGCCCTTCCACGGAGGTGGAAGGGACGGTAGCCAACCTGGGAAGAACCAGCAGCAAACCCGGGGAGGGCCGAGCAGACAAAAGAACAGCGCAGGGTCTTGTGTCGTTCCCCCACGAAGAGGGGGAGCGACACATGGCTAAAGAATCGTAAAAACAAAATCTTCAGTAACAGGAATCAAAATTAGAATAAGCAATGAAAAGACTGTATTTTTTTTTCCCATTTTTAAAATGTTTTAACTTTATGAGAGAGACAGAGAGATCCCATCTGCTGATTCACTCCCCACATGCCAAATGCCAAAAATGGCCAGTGCGGGGCCTGGCTAAAGCCATGAGCCAAGAACTCAATCCAAGTCTTCCACTAGGGTAGCAGAAACCCAATCACTTCAGCCATTACTGCTGCCTCCCTGGGCAGCACTTGCCCCCTATAATCTATTATTAAGAGATGAAACTACAAGATCATAGATTTGAAGTAAGCATGTTAGCAAAAGGCAATGTCTAGGACTTCATGTGACATTTATCTGGATACCACACAATTCCATTCCATGCTTTCTGCACCTACGCTGGTAGAACTAATGTTCTAAATAATTCAAGTCATTGAAAAGTCAGTGATAAGAAAAAATGCAAAGGATGTCCAAACTAAAGCTTAAAGAAACCCATCAAAGTTACTATAAGAATATGGGAAATCAGTAACATTTTGTACTGCCCCAAACATGCAGAAACATACACATTTATAGCAATGCAACTATTTCAACTTTACAATAAATTTGACAAGTACCACTCTGTATGAAATGATTCCAGAACTAAGATCTAAACCTACCTGCATTAAATGAAAGAAAAAACACTTTCTTAAAATTCTGTGTCTTTCATGTTTTTGGGAAATTAGAGCATTTGTATGGGCAAAATAATGTGCTTTCACATAGTAACAATAACAGTAATGAAGGTACTATGCAGTTCACAATTATACTTTTATCTCAAAATCTTTTGACCTCTTTTTCAGGATCTGTCTAATGATTATTCACTCTTTCATGCAATATGCTGAAGCATGATGAGAGAATATCTTTCTTTTATAGCACCGTTAACAATTGTAATTCTCCAACCAGCTGTTCTCCAAGGATTCCCCTTGCCAAGCTCTTATTTTCGTTTCACTATTTCTTTGTTCTCCTTGTCTAAACTATACACAAGTTACCCAGATTTTCCACTCTGGTCCCTTTCAATAAAGACTTGTTTTGGCTTGACAAATTATTAGTCATAACCACAGTCTAAAAATAAATAATGTATTATAAATTCTACACGTTAAAATTGTATCATTCTAGGCAACCTCCAAATTGTTTGGCAGTTCATACGTAAAACCTTCTTCACATAAGGTTCAATTGGTTTGCTTCTCACTGAAAACAATCCAGCTAGTCAAAGAAGCTACTTACCCATCTAAACCTTTTAAAACCCCACACCACACAACTGTATTTCAGGTGTGGCAGGAACTAAACTCAAACTATATATTCCATGCTATTAGCACAATTGAACCCAGATACATGTATATGTTAAATTATAAGCCTAAATAAGACTAAATGAAACCCTACTTGACTCTTTCCTATCTCAATCAAGAATACTTGTGGTTTTTTTTGGCATTCTTTTCCAAAGATTATATATATATATATTTACATATATATTATGTAGAAGCTTGGATTTTAGAATTTCTAGTAAAGCAAGTAATTCTCACTTCGCTATTAGATACTGTGATATCAAACACAGCAAAGACTAATAGGCCCAGTCAAGAGAAAACTACCTGGTGGCTTCAAAATGACTCCCATAGCTCCATTAGACTCCAATAGAACACCTTGTTGGTATTCAAAGTCTGTAAGATACGTCCTCTCCAAACCACTAGTTAACTCTTTTCTTTAAATATATGTATCAAAGTGAGTTTGTGCATATTTAAATGGCAGAGTTATATCCAAATCTGGAATTGTACATAAGATACTACTTAATGAAAGAAAAAGAGTGACAGGCCGTACATACCAATAAACCAAAGGGGTGGGGTTCTATAAGCACATTTGTTAGGTGCATATTAGTTCATTTCTGTGACAGTGTATGTACACTGGAAGAGTGTCCACTTCTAAGATGCTTCTAACATGCTGAGTACATTGCTTTCACCAAACGCCCAGGTAATTCATAGGCAAAAGAAAAAAAAAAAGAAGAAGAAGAAGAAGAAGAAGAAGAAGAAGAAGAAAAAGCCTTTCTTAAATAGCAGAGTATTCCACTCATCTCACAAGACGAAGGCGAATATCCCGCAGTACATGTTTTCTGTTCTTGGAGGAAGAAGGCCAAAACCAGGTGATTTACATATTTGTGCTAACACAGCAGAGCTTCACTGCCGAAAATGAACTGGTTTTCTTACCTGCTTTTTCCAGGCTTTAAGCTAAGGAGGTCTGCCTCATTAGGAACCTTCTGGTTCCCCAAGACTTTCTGTAGTCTAGCTTTGCTGTGATTACTGGTCAAAACCTTTAATTACAGTATATAGTTTGTGCAGCTGCCTGGAAATTGGTCTCAGGGTCAGTGGCTCTTCCCGTTCCCCTCTGTCCATTCTTTGGAAGCAATATTGCTGAACTGAAGGCATTGTTCCAGCTTTCTGGTGTGCTCTGTCTGCTGCACACTGTGAATAGCTTTGCGGTCACTCCAGCAATTGGTTCTTCAACTGCCTTTAGGTTGTCAATTGTAATTCATTGGCTCCAGGCACCTTTTCTCTTTTCATTCTCTTGAGGTCTTTTATTACTTAATTTGCAATAATATTAGAGAATGTCTTCTTCAGACATGTCACTAATGCTTAACTGATTATGAGGCTGGGGGTAATATCTGGCTTTCATACATTTGCTTGTTAAAATGTTTCAATGTTTTCCTTATCTCGATGACTTGGGCCAATCTGGCAGTATCATTTAAGGAATTCTGCTTAATCCTGCAGTCTTCTCTCTAAAGAATAACCTAAAGAATTCTCCTTAAGATATTATTAAGTTATTTTGACAAATTCCCAAAGATGTCATTTCTCATTTTTATAATAAGAATTAACCTTTCATATTTTCTTCCCATATTATGCTGTATTCTTTCTATTATTTGAAAATTATAATTTTGAGCTCTACCAAATTCAGAAATAGATAATTAAGAAAGAGATAAATGTTTTTCACTAGAAATTACACATATATTTCAGCACCTTTTAAGGAGACCTAGATTTATTCCATAGGCATCTTTTTTAGAGATTATATAAGAAAACATTCAGATTATGGGTTCTGGTACTTCTGCATTACAGAATCAACTGGAAACTTTATTTGCTTATTCATTTATTTAAGAGAAGAATAAACAAATATATTTCTTGATCTATTAAGAAAAAAAAATTTAATGTAGTATGTCTCAAATCCTCAGTTCTGGATAAAATCCAGCAGATTAACCCCTCTCATTATTCTCAGCCATCTGAGAGCAACCAAAGGTATTTTTAAGCAGACACTATGTAATAATCATAATGATAATAATTATCATAATGATAATAACTAACGCTTATTGTGCTTTTTATCTTCAAAGTACCTTACTGATGTTAACTATGTGTCTATTTTCAAATTAATTTAACTCGACAAATGTTTTATTAACTTCTAAACCATGGAATGTTTAACTGAGTTTTATTTTGCAAATGAAACAAATAATATAAGGGCCAAGGAAATGGCACCATAAACATTTGCCTCAAAATCCTTCATTGCCTTTGTTAAATGGAGACTAATGAAGTGCTAATTTCTACAAAATACAAAATTGGAATATAGATATAAAGAGTGACATTCACCTATAAAATCCCTCAAATACACATTGCTTCAGAAAACCAGAAAGAAGTCAATTAATAATTTTGGAATAAAATCAGTCCCTAAATTTACTAGTTATGATTCTTATAGAATTATGATTTAAATTTGTATAGGAAGAAAGTGTTTAAATATAATCATGTTTAAAAATCTTGCTAAGTTTCACTATTGTAATAAATGACATTATGAATTAAAAGGCTAAATTTATTTTTTAGAGCTTCGTCATGTACAGTCTCCCATATATAGATATAAATAATAAAAGGTAGCTTGTGATGTTAGGCAATGAAATAAGCTCCATATAGTTAAAATATGGGCAGTTATTTAAAAATATAAGAATATGATTCAGTCAAAATATCCCTTCATTTTCTCTGAGGAATTTTGAGAAGAGAACAGTAACCAGGAATGCTGTTAAACAAGGTCCTCAAGTGGAAAAACACAAATGTAAGTACATAAAAATATATAAAATCATATATTTGTAAATATGTTAATGAGATTAAAGCTTCTTAAAATTATTATCATGGTTAGAGTGGTGAGGATCGAAGCAGCTGTAGTCTGTGAACAAAGTTCAAAGTTCAAGTTTGGTGTAAAGGAAAGGTAACATTTTCCATTCAAAGATGAACAGAGGTGAGTTGGATTGATTCAAGAGAAAAAGAAATCTGGGTCAATTTGACAGAGTTAAGCCAGTAGGAAATTACATGTGTTAAACTGGTACAGCTACTGTGGAAGACAGTATGAAGATACCTCAGAAAATTTAGACCTACCATATGCCCCAGCCATCCCACTCCTGGGTGTTCACCCAATAAATGAAATTAGCATATGAAAGAGTTATCTGTACCCCCATGTTTATTGCAGCTCAAATCACAATAGCTAAGGTATGGAATCAACCCAAGTGTCCATCAATTGAAGACTGGATAAAGAAATTGTGGGATATGCACACCATGGAATACAACACAGTAGTAAGAAAACAAATGAAATTTTATCATTTGCAACAAAATGGATGAAACTGGAAAACATCATACTTAATGAAATAAGCCAGTCCCAAAAGGACAAATACCATATGTTCTCCCTGATCTGTGGTAACTAATAGAGAACCTAAAAGGTAATCTATAGAAGTGAAATTGACACTTTGAGATGTGATGACTTTGAACAACCCTTGTCTTGACTGTTGAGGAACAGTTTTTTTTTCTTTCATACTATCTGTTGAACTCTTTTTTTATTATAGAGTTACTCATATGTGTATAAAAGTTCATTGAAAATAGAATGGGAATAGGAGAGAGAGGAGGAAGAGGGGTTGGGAGTGTGGGTGGGAGCCTGGGTATGGGGGAAGAATCACTATGTTCCTAAAGTTGTATTTATGGAATACATGAAGTTTGCATATATTAAATAAACGGTTTCTGAGAAAAAAAATAAAATGGCACACAGATACCAAAAAAAAAAAAAAGATTGGGACAGGTGCTCTTTCAAACAACATATGTGGAGCACAGAGACACAAAGAAGCATACATGGAGCTTACAATCCTAAGGAGTAGGCAGAAAAGCTAATAGGCCATCAACTCTAATACTGTGATTTGCATGAGCTCAGATTATCATGGGAAATCAGGAGGAAAACACTGAACCCAACCATGGGTGGTCAATAAGATTTCTTGATTTGCTGCAGTCTTTATATTTTGGAAGATTTTTCTTTGCTTTTCTATTCTTTTTATAATTATTTGAGAGGCAGAGACAGACAGTTTCCAACCACTGGTTCACTCCCCAAATGCCCACAACAGGCAAGGCTAGACTAGGCCAGGCTGCGACAGAGGAAGTGAACTCAAGCCAAGTCCCCCCCAGCTTGGGTGCCAAGGACCCAGCCACTTGAGATGTGTTATAATCCTGAGGGAAACAGGAATGGTGAGTGTGACTGAGAGAAGAAAACGGAATCCACTTACACAGCATATTAACATGTAAGATCTGGGGAGTTTCACTTGATTGCAGAAGGAATCAGAAGACTGCACGGCTTTTAATATAGGTATCCTGAAAGATTAGATAGGAAGTTTGCTCTTTCTGGTCTGTGTTGAGAAACAGGGAGGCAGGAAGAGCTCTGGGGGAATGGAAGCTCTTAGAATGCACCGAGAAGCTGCGAAGGCATAGGGGGTGAATAGGACGCTGAGAATCTGGATTTGGAAAGCAGAATAAGAACTGACAGAAGTTTCAAGATTTCCCAGCCTTACATAAAATGAAGCTGTGTATATGACTGAATAAAGGAAAAAAGTGGAAACGAGTGGGGATTTTGTAAGAGAACATAATGAATTCTTTTTTTTTGGACACTTGTTGTCATATTGTGAAATGTATTGTTGTTACTCCACCTACATAAGTTTCTGGATAAAAAGGACCTTTCATATGAGGCACATTTGTTACAAGACACTGTATTAGTTCTTGGTAGACATAGCACATTCTCATCATACTGCCTCACGGATGCAAGAAACGCAGGTATTCAGTGGGAAGATTGGGAAGATGAGGGTGGCTAGATGTAGACTGCATATAAAAAGAAAAAAGTGAATGAATGCATGAGAAACAAAATAGTCTGGCTGTTCTGGTGCTCTCAGCTTAAAAGTTGCTCTTTAAAAAATACTATCAGTCTTTATCACAAATGTATTGTTAGTTCTGCTTTTCTTATAGGTTAGAAAACATTTTAAAGAGATAATGGACTCATTGAGTAGAAAACTGACTTCTAAACTCCTCTCTTTGTTTCCCCAAGATTTAGTGCTAACAGTTTGGAGTACATCTGTAAGGAATGGACGAAAAATAATTTGTATTTCTTATATGATTTTAGAATAAGTATATGTCCCATAAGGGAGTTTTCAAACCGCTCACACCAGAGGTATGCACACTGCTGTATATGAAATCAAATCAGTATTTTAAAACGCTGCCAAGAGGCAGGTCAAGATACTCGAGAAACTTTTAAGATTTAGAGTAGATGACACTTTCCAATGATCATTGTGCAAATACACATTTCTCTCCAAATACGGAAAGTCACAGTAAATTAAGCTCAGGATTTTACATGCTTTAAAAAGTATTTGCCTTTTCTAATAAGAGGTTTGTCACACAAAATGGGAGAAGGTATTGGCCAATTCACAGAGCTACCAAAGAAGAACTGATCTCAACTATAAATAAAACATTGAAGCTAAAGATTATTTAGTGACACACACTGAAGAAATGGAGGCGAGAGTTTACAACGTAGAGATATGCATTTTTAAGTAATTATAACTAAATAGGACCACATTAGCACCCTCTTCCAGAAGACACTGACAGACTAAAATGTGAAAACTAAAACTACTCATGACACATTGAATATCAAATGTATTGTTCAAAAGAATTTGCATACTTATAACCAAAATAAATCACAGTCTAAAAAACCAGCCATGTTTATATCACTATAAATCTGCTTGCAAATACTCTTCTCTCATTCGTATTCCACTCCTTTTCAATACAATCCAAGTTCTACACACATTACCTAACAAACTATTACTGCATGAAAATTGAGAGATTCTGATCAACAAATTTTAACTTTAATGCTCACACTCTAATTTAGAAGCTGATTTTCCTGCTATAGCGGATCAGCCAAGAAACCAAGAGAGTCATTTGACCTTACAATTCCACTTCAAAAATCTGTTTTGTAGTTTTTCTATTTCTCAGCTAACAGTTGCTTTAACAGAATGTATTCAACAGAAGAGTTAACACAGTGCTTTTGATGCACTATTTCTGAAAATGTCCAAATTAAGGATACAGATAAACATGAAATCAGATAAGAGTGCTGCAAATATGAACTACTTCTTTCATGTTAACAAAATGTGTTATTTTATGACATGGTAATGCTTAACAAAATGAAAATAAATTTTAAAAAGCCAGGAGGTACAAGAATCACAATCAGTGGAGAGGGAAAATAGGATTACATTTATTGGCTTCTCTATCAACTTAACTTCTCATAAAAGCCTCCTGATCTATTAAATAACTTCAGAACTGAAGTATGCTCTCCTGTGGGAGCTGTAAAACAAATTAGATGCAATTACAACTCAATACAAATTAAAAAAAAAAAAAAACCTGTTTACCCTTAAGATTTTTTATTTCATAGCTTTTTCAAGTAAGTTAGACCAGAATTTCCTCTAACTTATCAAGTGAGACACTAGACATAATTACAGATTTTTCTAGTATGCTTTCTATAGAGAAAAATAGTTGATAGGAGTGACTTTTGGAAAACTGTGGTAACTACACCTCCCCAAAGTGAATACAACAAACATCTGTTGCAAGAATTGCTTGGCTTTCAGACAGTATAGAAAGGGTGTTCTTTTTCCCAGTGTTTTACTTTTTGGCCCCCCCCCCCCTTTTTTTTTTTGTAACAAACAGCTTATGTGTTAAAAAATACACGTTTCCACTGTCAATTCTCAAGATAGAAAATCCCAACATTCTGGTAACTTAAATACAGGTCATTACAAAGTATATTACAGAAAGGAGGAAATATGCAATGTACAAGATTGCTTGCTTCTGAAAAGCTAGTAGCAAAACAACCAGGCACATTGCCCTGTCTGCGGGATACACAGTGATTTTAACTATTGTCTTTGTTTCTTAATGCAGTGCTCCACACAAACATGGTGATGCTCATAACAGGAAGACTAAAAATAGAACTCCTGGATAATTTTTATCCTATGTTGGAATGTCAATGATAATTTAGCTTTCTCCTTTGGATGTCATTGGCTTCCCTCTATTTCTGAAGTCAACAATATCCTGAGATCTTCATTAAACAAGTAAATTCTTCAACTTTTACTCCAGTGACAGGATAAATAATTGCAAATTTTTTGTATAATGTATGAAGCATAAAATCTAATAATTTCAACAAGAGAAGGGGATGCATCAATAAATCTTTATCATTCACTGTCTTTTCTTAAAGTCATTCAGTGCTTTTTGGTAACCTGAATGCAACTTCCTGGATCCTGAAAGGATAGAATGATGCCTAAAATTCAAAAGTACTTTGTAGAACAGAACAATATCTTTGGAAATTCTACAAAGTGTACACAATTTAGCAGGTACAAGTGAATAAACTGTTAATAAGCAATAAGGACCCAAGATATGCAAGAAAGAATAAAAAAAGATGATTACTTCTAACTGCATTTCAAGCAACAGGTGACTTTGCTCACTTTCAATCTTCTAATCACTCTTCTACCAATGCTTGGCCCAACCGTTCTGAGGTTATTGTTTGTAAAACACTTAATATTCAGTTCTACAACTCCATCTCTATGTTCACAACAAGGTACTGATTTAATTATTGAAACACTTCTGGGAGTATTTCAAGAAGGCATTTTAACCCACTCTAAAGAGAAGTCTCTTTGACATCAAGAAATGGGAAAAGGGAAGCTTCCCTTTCTTTTCGAGCCAAGCCCAAGTAAACGTGACCATTTCATCATGCATCCACACACTCCAAGGCCATACTGAAATTTGACCCTATATTCCATAATATACATAATATACATTGTACCTGTACAGTAGGTGTTTATACAATCATAGAGAAAATACTTTCAAAATAGTCCTCAAAGTGTAATGCCATTACACGCGAAACTTTTGAGAAAAGTCAACTTAAAGTCAATACTAATAAAAGGTAAAATCAGAGTCACATATGCTCCATAATATACAAATTGAGCATCATTTCCAAACCATGTCTATGATTATATTTACAGCTGCTCATCTCAGTGAAAGAAGAACCACAAAAGGGGGGAAGGGTAGTTACCCTTGTCCTAGTAGAGACAGCTGACACACACAAGACATACACAGAGGACTTTAATTGCTGGAAGATTCCTGTATTGGATGTGACAATCTTTAATGCCTATGGTGAGTCACGACCAAGAGTCACACATCAGGCTTAAATAATACATTTGCCCAATTATTTGAAATCTAAGGAAAACAGATAAACAATTTCTTAAATTTAAAAGCAAAAAAGGAAAAGAAAAACTCTTTTCAGATATTACAAATAACTTGAATAAATTGATTTGAAGTTATAATGGTACTTGTGCCATATTTCTCTATCCAATATTATGTTATATTAACATGTATTATATACTTATTGCCTATTTGTAGTCTGTGATACACACATATGTATTTTGCACAATGGATATCAGAGTAATAATGTACTTTCAGCAAAGTATCTTATAATCATAATCTAACACTCCTAGCTACCCATCAACACATACTATTATTTTCATTTTATAAGCAAGAAATCTCATGTTGAAAGTTAAAAGATTTATCTAAGGTCCCAAGAACAGATCAGAAAGGCACCACAGTTACAATGCTTAAGATCTGAATGCCATTCTGGATTGGTTTCTATTGTTATTTTTTGTTTTACTTAATATTATTTATAAGGTATTTTTCTAACTCTATAAGGAAAAAGGTGTGAAATCTTTAATGCTGGAGGCAACTAAAGACAGACATGGACTGTTGGTTTAATATAAGTCCTTGCCTTCTTTATTATTTTTGTAAAACCTAAATAAAGACTCTCTACATATAGGCTCCTCTTCTTAGTACTTCAAAGCAAATTATCCAAATTAATCCCTCCCACATTATGAAAATAAACTGCATGATTCCTATTTTACAGGAGAGAAGCCAGGCACAGGAACAAAGCTATCTGCCTTGGGTTACACACATGAAGGCAGACCATGCTATGTCCTTGGCTCCTTGACTCTTTTTCAGACTAAAGAGCAATGTCATTCCAATGAATCATCTTATTCCAAAATCAACTGGAAGCACACAATTTTCTGAAGTTACAGGTATAAAGCTTTGATTTCCTGTACTTAGGTTAGAATTCATTATAATTTAAGTTTTAAAAACTGTTCCAGAATTTCATTACTTTAGAACCATAAATCAGTTCAGCTGAGGCTATGCTAATTATTTGTCCAGAATCAGCCTTATGCTTTATTAGGAGGGATACAAACCAAGAAACGAAAGGAGGATGAAGCGCAGGTCCCAACCAGAATGTATTTGGTGGCGTGGAACTTACAAGAGAAGACATCCATTTTCAGTCTGGTTGATTACAGAAAAGGAGCCACTGCTCTAGCCAACAGTGAGCATATGAGAGACACAAGAACCTGCATTTGAGAGCAACTGATGCATGGTAACACACACGACACAGTCCTTGAAAAGTTAGAGGAAAATGAACTAAGTCAGCGAGTTAGAAAACAAATGTTAAATAACCAGGCCATTAGCCTTTCAACACAGATCAGAAAAATACCCAGATACATCCTCTAACTTTTGCTGAACAGGAAATAAATAATCTGTTCTCTTCAAGTAGGGTTAAGTATGTAAAGAAGTCTTATTAGATTGGTCAAGGTTTTCTGTGTCCTTGAAAACAACATGCTAGAATATCCCTAATTGTATGCATCTTTCCACATTCCCACGTGGCAGCAAAAGTCCAACAAACAAGGTAGACAAAAAGTGACAACAGTAGCTAATGAGACATACCTCTTGTATTGAGCGAGCTGCTGGCTTGTCTTGATGATTGGCCAATATTAAAAATGGTAAAGTGCATAACTGTGGGTGCTGGAGAGCTGAGTGCAGTTCATTTCTGGCAGTTTCTAAGTCATCCTCTGAAGAGGCGCTATCTAATACGAATATTACCCCTTGAGATCCTTGGTAGTAGCGGCTCCAGTATTTCCGGATATTATCAGCCCCTGTCAAAAACAAAACAAATTTCCTTTTTAAAAATAGCTTTAAGCAAATGAAATGTATTCACAACAGTCACCCCCTACTGGCAATTTATGTATTGGTTCAAAATTAAACACTGGAGGTTGGCATGGTGGAACAGCTGGTAAAGCCACAGCCTGTGACACCAGCATCCCACGTGGGTGCCAGTGGAATCCGGGCTGCTCCACTTTTGATCAAGCTCCCTGTTGTGGCCTGGGAAAGCAGCAGAGGACGGCTCAAGGGCTTGGGCCCCTGCACCCATGTGGAAGACCTGGAAGAAGCTCCTGGCTCCCACCTCTGGAACAGTCCAACTCCCAGCTGTTGCAGCCATCTGGGGAGTGAACTAGCAGATGGACAGTTTTCTTTCTCTGTCTCTGCCTTTCTCTCTCTCTCTCCTTTTAAATAAATATACAAGTCTTTTATTTCCTTTAAATTAAGCACTGAACTCTGTGGTATGGATAACAAGAATTCAGAAAAGGCAGAGATGATTGTGGATGAAAACGAACGCATCAGAATTGACAGGTAGACGTGGCCTTGAATAAGAACGTAAGAGTTTGAGTCCTTCATGCATTGCGTATCAAAATACGTGAGAGAGCGCAGAATGAAACTCATTTAAGACTTAAACTCAGAAGAATATTTTTGGACTTTAGTAGTTTTAAATGGACTTCACTCTACACACTGAGTATGAACTTAACTCAGAAAGTAGCGTAACCTCGATGTGTAACAAAGCTTCTTCCCATTCACATTAGCATGGTGATATTTTCTAATAGAGCTGGTGCTGTGGTTCCAATATATCTCCCCAAAATGCATGTGTTGGAAACCTAATCCCCAAATTCATCTTAATGGTACTTGGAGGTGGGGGTCAGAAGAGGTCCTGAATGAGGGGACCCCGTGATGGGATTAATGGCTTTAAAAGGAGAAGACACACCCTGGCTTGTACTACTCTCCCACTCTCTTGCCATGTGATGCCTTCCACCACATTATGGGGCAGCAAGAAGACCCCTACAGACGTAACTCCCTGATCTTGGACTTTCCAGCCTCTAGAATTGTAAAAAAAAAAAAAAAAAAAAAAAAAAAAAACAAAACAACAACAACAACAAAAAAGAAGATTCTTTATAAATTACCTACTTTGTGATATTCTGGGCAGAAAATGGACTAAGACAAACTGCCAGTTGATACGGAAAGCTTTGTTTCATCTGACCTAGAGTTATTAGCACAATTTTATGGTCATGTTGCTAAGATTTGTGAACAACTACACCTTGGCCTTTGCTACCTTTGTTTAAATCCCCTGGGTTTGTAACTCATAGGGAGCAATCACACTCACAGCCTCCATGAGACAAGATGTTTCTAGAACAGGCACTATGGTTCTCCTCAGCCAGAACACCTCCTATTACTCTATGCATTTCCAACATCTAGCATAGCATAACCCCAAGTACCTCCCAGGAATGAGGACATGAAATATATTTTGAAGCAAAAAGGGATTCCAGAAACTGTCCAGTCCCACTCTGAGGAAACCAAGGCTGAAAGAGGTGAAGTGAGTGGTTCTTAACTATGTCTTAGATTGTCACAAAACCGGGACTGGCATCTGAGGTAGTGGATGACCTGCCAGGAGGAATATGTACATTTCCAATTACATCATGATGACTATTTTTATTTAACTCATGGTATTTGTTCATGAATCAAATGAGCAATCATCTTGGGCTATGTATGTGGGGGAGGGGTATTTATGGTATATAATAAAAACTAGATATGAAGGAATTTTACCAATGAACTACATGTGATCAAGTCCTCACCAGTTAATAACTATGTTTTAGTCATTTATTGAACATCTACCTCCTATGTTTGACACACTATGCTAAGTGTTAGGGATATAAACAGTGGTGGCCGTAGTTGGTTTTCAGTAGCTAGCAATAGCCACTTGTGTGTATCTCTTCTCAACTCTGTGATCAGTGATATCATATTGGTGGCTTGAAATCAGCCAGGATGGGAATAGTGTGACCATGGAAATCTACAAACACTACCTATCTGGGCTTTTCCTCCCCCACAGGGAGCCAACACCTTACTCTGTGGCACTGAGAACCTCGTGTTTTCTGGGAGAAATAGAAAACTCAAAGGTGGTAATGTAGCATAATCATCACTGTTGCAGAGGCACTCACTAGGTGCTCTGGGAGCAAGACATCAGGCATCTCATCCAACACAGAGCAAATCTTTTCAAACTTTCTTAGCAATACAAAGGAGCTAACATTTCTTGAGCACCTCCTCTAGTCCAGGCCCAGTGCTAAGCATTTTAAAAAACAATAGCTCATATAATTCATATGAATCCAAGGAAGGGGGTGTTACTGAATCAGAGTTTGAAACTAAATTCAGGTCCTAAAATTTAGGATATTCACCGTGATGCTACATTGAAACAGCAAAGTTTCTAAGGTTGGTAAACTTAAATATGCAAAGGCAATGAGCTATGAGGAGGGTTGGTATATATCAAGGTAGGGTCTGAAACAAAAAACAAAAATAGAGAGGAAATTTAAGCTGAAGATTATTTACTATGGAGGACAAATTGCATAAGTGATGGTGGGACTAAGGAAACAACAGGGGTATTGAGCTGGGAGCAATGTAGGTCAGGTTCCCTAGGAGCACAGCCTGACTCAGATAGCATTTCTTGGGCACCTGATGATCAACAGAGTGCTGTGAGGGAAAGCCAGGGGTCGGGAGGAAAGAAACAAACTAGAATAGTGGAAAAAACTAAGCAAAGATATGGTTTCAGCAATCTAGCCTCAGCTTGCTCCCAGGAGGAACTCTAGAATGTGGGTTAAACCACAGAAGTTGTCCAGTCCAGAGGCAAGGGGGCTGGGCTGCTACACCCCTGTATAGTCATTGGCCATGAGCCACCCCTGGGGAAAAGGAGGGGGTTGGGGCCTGATCTCATAATCTCTCAAACATATTTGGTTGAGGCAATTACTGTCAGCCAAGAGCAGGCCTCTGGAGAAGGGTACAGGTGTGAGTCATTAGCAGCCAATACTTGAAGCAGCTGGGAGATGGATGCACTGGCCCAGTAAAGGAGATCTGGGTAGGATACCAACAGCATCTGCTACAAGCTACATCCAGACACTATCCATATGCTAGAGGCTCATCTATAAGCTTGAGGGACAAAAGTGGAAGCACAGTTACCCAGTGGTAAATATTTAAAGCAACAAAAATATTGTGTGCATATGTATCTGTATGTATGTTGTTGCATTACTAACACACATATGTAGCACACAATTTTCATCTAGTATGCATATATGCAACATATGCTTTATTGTAAATCCCATAGAGTCACCTAATGCTTACAGAATGCTTTCACTGATTTTGTATCCATAGCTAACCAATGGCTGCAACTGAAATAGTGCTGTTCTGACATGAGTGGTAGTTATTGTAAATGTTTTAGATGTATTATCTCACATACCTAAGACAATCTGATAAGGTAGGTACTGTTGTCACTTTATAAGGAAACCAAGATACCAAAAGTTTATATAATCTGCCCAGGTTTACACTCCTAAAAATCATTCAGGTCTAATGTGATTGAAATACTGAGATTGATGACCAGAGGCGATGAGGCTAGAGAAAGGATTCTACTATCACATAAACTAGGAGGGAAAGAGAAATGGAACCAGCTGGTATGAAAGACACTTAAGTACCTATATTTCTATTAGTGCCCGGATGGGAATATGTCCAAGAACATTTCCCAACTAATTAACTCAATGAATAGTTATTAAATACCTATTTCATACAAGCCAATGAGCTAGGGCTTAAAGAGGTATTTAGAAAACTATTATTCCTCTTGCTCAAACCCTCTAATCCTGGAAAGCAACAGTAACTATAATGAGGCCTGTAAATCTATCACAGGAACAAATATGGCCACACATTAGCTAGTGTCCAGGGAATCAGTCATGAAGAGAATATTAGTTGAATACTTTAATGGAACTTGTCCATGGAAAACACTGGAAATCCAACTCATGCGGTCATCTCTTTCAGCGAAAAATTACATTTTCATTTGCCACATTTAGGAGTACACAAGGCACCTGAAAATAGTGAAACAAAATGGCAATAAATCCAATGACAGTATTGGTGGGTGAAACAAACCCATAGAAACATTGAAACTATAAAGAATGTCTCTTACATGATGTACAAATAATATATTATTAATAACATAAAGACTTTTTTTTCTTTGATCTCATGCCACACAGTTTTCTGGGCAATACTGGTATTTCTGACTTTCATTACAAACAGAACTTGGAATTCTAAAGTTCATTTTGATCTCTTGAACAATGGTTCCAGCAGTAGGCTAGAACCAAAGAAACCAGCAAGGAAGTGAAGAGTGGTGTAGAGTTGTTCAGCATGGTTTACTGGGCCACAGTTTAGTCACCAGACTAAAATGAGAAATGGCTGTGTCATGACCCAACTGCCAGATGCCTTGAGGAGGGAGCTGGATTCAGAAGGCTAAGGACACCTGTCGGATGGCCAGCTCCCAACATTCCTAACCTCAAAATCAAATCCAAAAGGAGTAACAAACACAGGGCATGGCATCCAACAGAACTCTGAGGTCACTCTAATTCTAATGACCACAAATTGTGTGCTCTGTCTCATTTTAAACTACAATTGTTTTATAAAATGCTTACGTGTCAAACTCACACTGGTCTACAATGTGTACATTTAGGTTAGAAACAAAAACAGAAACAAAAGAGTAGTCTTAGCACTAGAGAGGTGTGGCAAAGAGTACTGCCAAACATCCTAATCACCCAAGGATATTTATTACCTTACTACAGTTTTTAAGGAGCCCACAGGAATTGAGAGCTCTTTCTGACAGCAAACAGAATGAGTAGAGGAATGAGGTGTGCAATTGGCACAGCAATCAAAGACACTGCCTGGGATTACCATATCCCATACGGGCTCTGCTTCAAATTCCACCTTCTTGCTAATGCATATCTAGAGTGGCAGCAAGTGATGGCTTTAAGTAGCTGGGTCTCTGCCACCCACTGGAAGACCCACACTGTGTCTTCAGCCTAGCCAACCCCAGGCAGTTGTAGACATTTGGAGAATGTACCGGCAGATAAAAGCTCCCTCTCTCCCTCCCTTCCCTCCCCCCCTTCCCCTCTCCCTCCATTTCAAATAAATAAAAACTTTAGAAAAGTGAGATGATGGAAGCCTGACATGTTCTCCTCGTGTAGGTTCATTTCTGGAGCACACTACGAACGTTAACAACATTCGTTATTCATTAATCCACACATCCAACAGATACGTTCTGAGTCTCCTGGCATCATCCTGGGTGCTGGAGACCTAACAGTGAGCAGATAAAAAACTTCAGTCTTTCTACTGTACATAGTAGAGCCAGCCTATGATTACAGGGTTAAAAATGCCAGGTGTTCATTTTTTCAGCTCCTCTCTTGGAGCAGCAAGATTTGGTTCCCACCACCTAAATTTGCAAAGAGCTTCTTGAAAAGACGTTTCTCTCCACCTCCCTGTTAAAGTTTGTGGATTTCACTGGTGATGCTTTGAACAGCAGTAGCTAAGTAGCAACCTTGGAGGAGACATATCTGCACACTGAGGATGTCAGAACAGGAAGACAGAGCCTGGATCCTTCTGACACTACTGAGCAGCAGAGTCAACCACCACCATTATAAGGACTTCTCAGTGAGCAGAGTAAATGCTGATTATTCAAGTCAATTTTGAAGCCTATTTTATCATAGACAATCAAAGAGATGCTGAGATCCTTCATGTAAAGTTAAAAGACAATAAGTTTCTTAAGAGTGCTTCTTTGTAAGATGAACCCAATGAATTAAAAAATAGGGATATTCAGGGATCAACAATAAAGAAATACAGCTACTCAAAATTACCCGTATGGAAAAATCTCACCTCTATGCCAGGGCTGCCCAACTGAAATTTCTGCCATGATGAAAATATTCTATATCTATGCTTTCCAATATGGTAGCCACTAGCCACAGGTAGCCAGTGAGCACCTGCAATGTGGCTGGTACAATTAAGAAACTGAACTGTCTACTTCATTTAAAGTTAAAATGCCACACATGGCTAGTGGCTACTGTACTGGACAGTATTTTCAGTAACAGATTGTTGACGAGTCACTGCTGGAAACCACTGAGACGGGAGCAGTTGCAGAGGTCTAACATTGTCTCTGAATGGAGGCACACAGAACCTTGCGGGCACAGGAGGGGTTGTCGTTACCCCGTCCAGAGATGGCTTCCCAGGGAGCAGCTGCCACGGGCTTATGCAACAGGCCAACCTGGACGGCTGTCAGCCACCTGTGGCAGCAGAGTCAGGACGACAAGGTCAGATCATCTCCTGTTTCCATCCTCTTACCACAGTCTTAAGAAATTATAAGGGAGTAAGAATAATTTCCCTCTGGAACACTTAATGAGATCAGAGATGCATAAACGGAGCCAATTCGGGAGAACTTGAATTGTAAATGGCCTTCAAATATTGGTGAAGGGTGTGGCCTTGTAACACAGATTACCTCAGCAGCATGACTTGAAGAGGCACAGTTTCCAGCATGGGGAGAAAATGTTTGAAGAGAGGAGGGAGAAATGTAATTATTTATTTATTCATGCAGTTATTTATTTTAATTTTATTTGAAAGAGACACAGAGAGACAGAGGAAACAGATCTTTTATCCAATGGTTCACTCTCCAAACGCCCCCAACATGAGGAGAGCCAGGAGCTGGCAACACAGTCTTGGTCTCCCACAAAAGTGGCAGGGAATCAAACACTTGAGCCAATGCTTGCTGCCTCCCAGGGTGGGCATCAACAGGAAAGTGGAACTGGAAGCAGAGCTGGGACATGAACCCAGACAAATTAATAACTTTAAACTCTTTGGATCACTTCTGCTACCATAGAACCTCAGTCTTTTGGTTTGACGGTTCTTTTAATTATTTTTAAAACGGTTTTATTTATTTATTTGAGAATTACAGAGAGAGGGAGAGACAGAGAGAAAGGTCTTCCATCCACTGGTTTACTCCCCAAATGGCCACAAGGGCCAGAGCTAAGCCAATCTGAAGCCAGGAGCTTCTTCTGGGTCTCGTATATGAGTACAAGGTCTCAAGCACTTGGTCCATATTCTTCTGCTCTCCCATCCTCACTTTAATCTGTCTTTAAAAAATGAAATACTGGTGTTGACATTGTACGTAACAGGTAAAGCTGCTGCTTGCAAAGCCAACATTCCAGATGGGTACCAGTTCAAGTCCTGGCTGCTAAACTTCTGATCCACCACGCCAATAATGTCCTGGGAGAGTGGTGGAAGATGGCCCAAGTGCTTGGGCCTCTGCTACCTCTGTGGGAGACCCAGAAGTTGTTCCTGGCCTCACATTAGACCAGCCCTGGCCGTTACGACCATCTATGGAGTAAACCAGCAGATGGAAGATGGATCTCTCTCTCCCTCTGTAACTCTTTCAAATAAATAAATAAACCTAAATAAATAAATAGAACTACAAAACATTGAAATGTTAAGAATTCAGGAAGGACTAAGTCATAAATATTTAAACTGAAACTTCTATTCAGGCTTCCCTCTACCTTCAAAACACACAGAAAAAATATAGGAAATTCGTCACTTCCTAAATGGTTGATAACAAAGCACAAAAATGTGAAGACTTAAAGTCAAGTTTTCTTTCTTTCTTTTTTTTTTTTTTTTTGACAGGCAGAGTGGACAGTGAGAGAGAGAGACAGAGAGAAAGGTCTTCCTTTTTCCATTGGTTCACTCCCTCAATGGCCACTGCGGCCAGCACACTGCACTGATCTGAAGCCAGGAGCCAGGTGCTTCTCCTGGTCTCCCATGGGGTGCAGGGCCCAAGCACTTGGGCCATCCTCCACTGCACTCCCGGGCCACAGCAGAGAGCTGGCCTGGAAGAGGGGCAACCGGGACAGAATCCGGCGCCCCGACCAGGACTAGAACCCTGTGTGCCAGCGCCGCAGGTGGAGAATTAGCCTATTGAGCCGCAGCGCCGGCCAACTTAAAGTCTAGTTTTCTAAAAGGAGGAGTATTGTCCTATTTTGTTTTCCACTTTTCTTCAGGTAATCAAAGAGTTTCCAGAGAAATGGGAACTGGTGAGCTCTTGATGATAGCCAAAGCTGGGTCTGCATGCCTGAAGGAGAAGCACCTCTCAGCAGCAAAAACCACTGAACTGAAAGTCTCATCTTCAGACTCCCAGCGAGACCTGCCATGGACATCCACATGGGAACTCAAGGGTGATTACTATGTAGGCATCGCCTGCCCCAGGACAACTGCCTACCACATCAGACCCAACCTCCTAAGGGGTTTAGAGATAGCAGCTCACTAACCCTTTAGTATTGTATGGATGAAGAGACTGAGACAGAGGAGAGGTATTCTGTCCCACATCCGGCTAGTAAGTGGCAGACGTAGGATCCAAAGACCCTGGCCATTTGTTCCACTACACGGTACTGCTTCCCAGAGAATGAGAGGTGCCACGCGCGAGGGAATAAAGAATGGAGCGTGGTGAGTGTGCCTATTTACAAGGTGTGCCCACACGCTTTAAAGAATGGGAAAGGTACAGGCTGCTGGTTTATGGTCTGATGCCCATGGAAATGGGGGTGATGGGCTGAGCACCAGCAGGACTTCCTTCACCTACCCAAGGAATAGCTTTTAGACCATTTGATCAACTGCTGGCCCAGTAGCAGATCACAAAAAAATATAATTCTGTGGAAGTATAAACCAAGACCAAGACTTGGTTTATGTAACAACCATATATTTTAGGGTAGAAGACAGGCAATAACATTATGCAGCACTTCCCAAAGTGTGGTCTTCCAGAACTTTTCCGGAAGCTCAGGAATTCAAAACTACATTCATAATTATACCAGGATTGAGTTGGTATGTTCACTAATGGTGTGAAATCAATGATGAGTAAAACTCTTTGCAATAGCAACAGCATGAACAGCAGTACTAGCACCAAACTAGTAGTCACAATTTTTATTTTATTTTATTTTTGACAGGCAGAGTGGACAGTGAGAGAGACAGAGAGAAAGGTCTTCCTTTGCCGTTGGTTCACCCTCCAATGGCCGCTGTGGCTGGTGCTGCGGCCAGCGCACCGCGCTGATCCGAAGCCAGGAGCCAGGTGCTTCTCCTGGTCTCCCATGGGGTGCAGGGCCCAAGCACTTGGGCCATCCTCCACTGCACTCCTGGGCCACAGCAGAGAGCTGGCCTGGAAGAGGGGCAACTGGGACAGAATCCGGCACCCCAACCGGGACTAGAACCCGGCGTGCCGGTGCCGCAGGCGGAGGATTAGCCTATTGAGCCGCGGTGCCAGCCAACAATTTTTAAAAAGTTCTTATTTATTTATGAGAGGCAGAGACAGAGAATGATTTCTCTTCAGCTGTTTCAGGCCAAAGCCAGCAGCCGGGAACCCAATCCAAGTCTCCCTGGTAGGTGTCAGGAACCCAACTACTTGAGTCATCCCAGTGGACACAGGAGCCAGAGCAGGGTGCCAGACCCTGGTACTGCAACACTGCTTAACTGTTGGGCCAAACACCAGCCACCAGTCTGCAGTAGCAGGAAGCTGGAGTCAGGAGCAGGGGTCAGAATCAAATCCAGGTAATCTGATGAAGAATGAGGGTGTCCCAAGACCTAAGCGAAACACTGGTCCCTTCACTGTATTTTTGACTACCACATACCTACAGGGTAGAAAGCCAGTTTCATCTACAAATTCCCTTAGTAGTGAAAGTTACCAATTGTATTAAATTAGTTCTTTAACACATATTTTTCAAGGAAAACCTAGAACTTTGGAACAACCGTCTTCATCGTGTGAACCTGACAGTTGATCAATGATGACACCAGCAGTGACATTAACAAATATTGGTAAGGCAATTTGTCAACATGTTGAAGATCTGCATAACTCAATGAACCAAGATTTTCCAAATGACCAGTGCATGGATGTTGTTGCAAAACCAAATGGAAGTTAACTAACTGAGCATAAAATGTTATTAATGTTACTTTTAGATTCTGCATGGTAACTGATGTCTACAACTAGCATCTGTTGAAGAATTTTGGTGCAGTATCAAAGACGAAAGTTAACAGTAACCTAACCTAGTTCTAGTCCCGGTCGGGGTGCTAGATTCTGTCCTGGTTGCCCCTCTTCCAGTCCAGCTCTCTGTTGTGGCCCGGGAGTACAGTGGAGGAGGATGGCCCAAGTGCTTGAGCCCTGCAGGAGAAGCACCTGGCTCCTGGCTTCGGATCAGCGCAGTGCGGAGGGTGAACTTTACTAATGGTAAAGGAAGACCTTTCTCTCTCTCTCACTATCCGCTCTGCCTGTCAAAACACACACACACACACACACACACACACACACACACAAACAAACAAAAAACAACAACAACAAAAAAACTGAAGGGTTCTGAGACCCTGGAGAGGGTTTAGAACTGCAGATACTCATTGTCTGTAACATGCAAAGGAAACAATCAAGATCTACCAAAATTTAGGCATAAGCCTGGGTTACCTTCCAGCTGGAATAAAATACCTTGAGCTGCCGTTATTCTCACCCTGATAGTTCACATCGAAAGATAGAGAGCTAGAATTGGGACTACAATCTCAAAACAAAGAGGACCATACAGGAACCACACTCATCTCCTGGATCTCATTACATTCTAATTCCAACCAACTGGACACACATTTTCTTGCCTACAAAGATGATTACAATGAGTATAGCCCAGGAACCCAAATTAAACTGCACACTTGCAGGATATAAGGCACAGCCTACCTTTCACAAAACAAGCTGATTATCCTAATTGCCCTCTTTCACCTTGTCCTCCATCAATATGTATTCTAGATGCTTGTGATTCTCAAAGCACTGTTCTACAGCATTGCCTTCAGTGTCAAGTCTAACAATCCTACTTAAGGACTATGCCTACTTTCTGACATCTGGCCACCTCTAGCTCACCCCGCTATATTCTCACTCTGGTTCACATCCTCATCACCTTCTATTTGGCTCACCAGAATGGCCTTCTAACTGGTCTTTCATGGAGACAATTAAATTACAAATATCTCATTGCCTTTCTCTATACACTCCTTTCAATACACACTCCAGAAACACCCCTTCTCTCTCCCTTGGACCAGACCCAAGTCTTTCACCCTTATGCATTTGGTTTTGTCATTTTTGCTGCCTGAGTTCCTACCATGTCAGTTCTCCCCAAAGCTCTTACACATTCAAACCATTCTTCGTTCTTCAAGAGCCAGATCAAATGTCACTTATTCTACCAGGCCCTCCCCGCTCTTTCAGCTGGAAATAATTTCCCTGAAACTTTTGGTCTATTTCTCTTGGTTCTGCTCATAACACTTTCTTCCCTGTAGCACAGGCATCTAAATATGTATTTCATCTTCCTGATGAAACTGAAACCGTATGGGAGTTAATGTGCATTTATGTGTCTACTTCATCTCCAAGCTCTGAATGCATTGGTACCAATTTTGACACATAATGAGAACTTAATATGTTCAATGAGTTAATCTTTTACAAACTATTGATTTCTTTTTTTAAATGCAGAATATATAATTTAAAAAGGAAATCATTTTATGGCATACAAATACCATATCTTTTTAGTTGTTGTTGTCACTTTCTTTGTGTACAGCTATTAGCACTTAAGTTTTATATTTCTACAAAGAAACAACCCAGTTCTGCAAGACATCTCTCATTCAACATGTACTACTATGAATTTCTTGGAGTCGGCTGTTTAGTATGCAGCGTAGGAGTACTTGGGATAGACATCTAACTCCAGCTCCTGACTCCAGCTTCCTGCCGATGCAAGTGGTGGTAATAGTTCAAGTCATCAGGTTGCTACCACTCAAGTAGGGAGACATGGACTGAGTTCTGGGCTTCCAGCTCCAGCCTCAGCTGCTGTGGGTATCTGGGGAGTGAAACAGTGGATGGGAATTCCCTTGTCTTTCCATCTCTGCTTCTCCTTACCTCTCAAATACATCACTAAATAAAAATGTGACAAAATAGTTTCTTAAACACATGCACAATAAAAGTTCACTCTGCTGCTCACTGCCTGGCTTTTCTGAGAGTCCTGTTTTAGTATTTAAAAATGTTTAGCCATTGGGGCTGGCGCTGTGGCACAGTGGGTTAATGCCCTGGCCTGAAGCACTGGCATCCCATATGGGTGCGGGTTCGAGACCTGGCTGCTCCACTTCCTGCCCAGCTCTCTGCTACGGCCCGGGAAAGCAGTAGAAGATGGCCCAAGTCCTTGGGCCCCTGCACCCACGTGGGAGACCTGGAAGAAGCTCCTGGCTCTGGATCGTCACAGCTCCGGCCATTGTGGCCATCTGGGGAGTGAACCATCGGATGGAAGACCTCTCTCTCTCTCTCTCTCTCTCTCTCTGCCTCTCCTCTCTGTGTAACTCTGACTTTCAAATAAATAAGTAAATCTTTAAAAAAGAAAATGTTTAGCCACAAGATAGCATACACCAAGTGCAAAATTAAAAACACGGAGGAGAGCATTCATTATTCTAGGCTCTGAATTTGTGATCCGGTTTCATTCCACCCAGTTTGCGAGTCTTCGCACTGTCCAATGCCCAACAGAATCAGTAGTCATGAAAAACTGAAAGTATAGGAAGAAAAAACTATGGGAACAATTCTGGAGAAAAGTTCCCTTCTGTGGCCAACTCCTAGTAGATCCAAACTCCAATGACTCCACCAGACACAACTTCCATACTTTGGCTTATTTACTAAGTAGCAAATACCCGAGCTATGGACAAGATACACAAAGCAAAGCACTTTTGTTCTAGGAATTCTGGTGGCCAAACTAGAAAAGCTAATATGGGAATAATTTTATTGAAATTGCCATTGACCAAAATAACTGCAAGAGTCAAAAACAGAAACTTTCTGGTTGGTATGGAAGAGATTTTTCACATACACAGGTGAAATAAGATCCTTAATAGGGTGGAAATACTATTGCATTCCAGCACAGCTTGCCATTCCTTCTTCACCAGGTGTGTGCATGTCTGTGTGTGTGTAATCAAAAACTAACTTCCAAACTCTGTGACAAAAGTGATAGAGATACATGAGGTTTGTCTAGATTAAGACAAATTCACAGCCCAAAAAAACCATTTAAAACATCTAATGTCTTATTCTAGAAAGAACAGTCCAAATTTATAAGCTATGATGCTCAAGAATATTTGTCTCTCACTTTAACAGCAGTTTTCCTTCTGTGATTACTCTGACCTCAAAACAAGCTATTACCATATAACCTACTCATGTAATAAAACCTTCAGAGAAATCTTCTTGCTCTACAATATTGGATTCTACTCCTATTTTCTCTTTTATCTTTTAACACTCCTCATGACAATCATGATGGAAAATACTTATCAAAGCTCCTAAAGGCAGAGTTCAGTTTTCCCACCTGAACCATGCCCTTTGTTCCAGTTGCTGTCACCCTACTGATAACAGAAGAACAGCCAGGATCATGTTTAGGTCCAAGTAGAAAATAGTGAATGGTAAAACAATAGTCTAGATTTTAGGGAAGTGAGACTGTTTAATTTAATAATGTATATGAGTCTATATACTATAATTTGAATTATGTAATTAGACAAGTTCATGTACACAAATAAATATAGCTACTCTCAGTTTAGGCATCAGTTTTATTCCAAGACTTTTTGATGCTTTTAATTTTTTTTTCAGAATCAGGTACAAGTTTTCCTTGAAAACAAGGCAATGCTTTGGAATTGGGTTTATCCTTGAAAGAGAATATGATACAGTAACTTTAAACAATTTTTCATTTTATTTGAAAGGGTAGAAAGGGGGGAGGGGAAGGGTGAGGGCTTTAGAAAGGGTGGTTCACGTGCCAAATGCCCACAGCAGCAAGGGTTGGGCCAGGCCAAAGGCAGTAGCCAAGAACTCTGGGTCTCCCACTTGAGTAGCAGGGGCCCAAGTACTTGAGCCATCTCCTGCTGTCTCCTAGGGTGTGCATTAGCGGGAAGCTGGAATTGGAAGAGGAGCCAATATTCAAACCCAGGCACATTGGGTTTGTGCCAAATGCCCTCCCAACTCAATGGTAGAGTGAATTTTAAAAATTACTTATTTTCATCTACTTGAAAGGTAGAAATAGAAAAGACAGTGTTGTGGGGAGGTAGGGGGTAAGATCTTCCAACTGCTGTTTCACTTCCCCAAATGCCTGCAATAAACCAGAGTTGTTTGGGGCAGGCTGAAGCCAGGAGCCCAGAACTCCGTCCGTGTCTCCTACATGGTGGCAGGACCTAAGCACTTGAGCCATCATTTCCTGTCTCCTAGGATGCACATTAGTGGGAACCTGGATCAGAAGTGGAGCAGCTGGGGCTTAAACTGGATTAAGGGGCACTCAGATAAAGAACGTGTGCATTCCAAGCAGTGGCTTAACCTGCTGCATCACAATGCCCACCTGGTAGAGTACAGCATGGCTTCTGAAGTTAAGGTTCACTGAGTTCAAAGGCTTGCTCTGCCCAGGTCATCTCAGCGATCCTGGATACATCAGCTTGATTGTTCCAAGCCAGTTTCTCTTTCAATAAATGGGAGAAAATAATAATACTAAGGTACTTCCAAGGATTGTGAGGATCAAATAATATAATTTATTTGGCCGAGTGCTTAGAATGTTAACTGTTATTTGGTTGTTACTGACCCTACTATTACTTGGCTAACGTAAGAACTAACTTGAGTTCTAAGGTCTGGAAGTGAAAGTTTACCAGTAGCTGAATGGAACAAGCAAAGGATAAATTTCTTTCACAGTTCCAGAGATAGCCAATGTTATAAACACAAGGCAAGCTTTTATTTGGGATAGACCCTTTCTTCTCTCCCAGTAACTTCTTTCTACATCTTATATCTCCCTCAGCCTCTATTAATTTCTATTGCCCAATTTCTTCTCTCCCCCAAAAACCAAAAAAAGAGCTCCCCTCCCCCCACAGATAAAAATACACATTCCTTCTAAACACACAATTGTCCCCAACTAAATTTTAAAACACAAATGAGATTAACCAAGTTAACATTCAGGTGAAACAAATGAACACAAATTGATACTGTGCATGCACACTTCTGTACATGGCTTTGAGAGCTGGTGTTGTCTACAAGACTGACAGGTACCTAGAAATACATACACACACACACACGCGCGCGCGCTACTATTATTGTGCTTTACAATATTTCCCTCCCTTTTGTAATGAATGCATCAATGACCAAATATCCGTGCCATTTTTCTAGTGGCTCACAGGGCTGCATTAGTTACAGCACAGGTAATCTGGGTTAAGGCAGAGATTGTTCTGTGTAGACAATTCCTTCTTTTTGTTTGTTTTCCAACAAGGACTGCTTGTAAATAAAATAGAAGTGCAAAACAGGAGAGAAGCAAGCACAAATGAATCGAAGCACATAACAGTCTCTGTGTCAGGTATTCTTGTAACTGTTTCTAACTTGCTTTCTCACAACTTTTTTCATAGCTTTGGTTCAGACATACCCATTTCATCAGGTACCTGCCTCCACAGCAGCACTAATCCACTCAGGTAAAATGTCAAGAGCCCCCTTGGTTGTCATGTTACCACTGTGCCTCCCAGTATCTACGCAGAATTTGGCATAGAGTAGGTAATCAACATTGTTGATTGGGAGCAGGTGTTTAGACTAGCCCTTAGCAGGTCTGCATCCCAAATCAAAGTGCCTGAGTTCAATTTCCAGTTCTGGCTCCTGACTCCTGATTCCCGCTAATGCAAATCCTGAGAGACAGTACTAATAGCTCAAGTTGGGTTCCTGCCACCCACATGGGAGACGTGGACTGCCTGGGTTCCCAGCTCCTAGCTTCAGTCCTGACTTAGTTCCAGCCATTGTGGGCATCTGAAGAGTAAACCAGCAAAGGAGAACTCATTTTCTCTCTCCCTGAATTTCAACTTTTAAATTTTGAAGCATATATTGCATTAATTAATGGGATGGATGAAAGTGTGAAGAGATGGGCTGTTTGCCCATGGATTTGAGTATAAGCAATCTCATTTTCAAAGTCTAAATGAACTCTTCCTTGCCAATCCCTCTCTTCCTTTTATGCTTTCTGTCTGAAAAACTGTCTTTGGAGCTTCTTCTAAAGCAGTCCATTTTCGTCTGTTCTCAGAAGTAAACCTCCCCATTGGGCTTGGAAACTGCCATTATGTAGAGAAAGCTGGGGCCAGGATAACTTCCTTTGGGACAATTCCAAATGAATAGTTTCCGTAGTCGAAGCTGGATGAATGAACTATTAAAATCATATCGCAAGGTGATCAGACTTCCTTTTTTATACAATTACTATATATATTAAAAGAAGATTAGCCCACTACATCACATATATCATTAACCAGATTTCTTCACACTTAATCATATCACAAAATCAGTAATTGCCAACCTTCTGTCTTTGATGCTATGGGATGTATCCTATTATCTCTAGAGGCAAGTGGAACTCTCACAATAAAATTAATTTTAATTAACTTTAAGATATAAGTATGTATGTGTCATGCAGCACTTGGGAACAGAGTGTTGCAGAAAACAGCGTGTCACAGAATAAAAAGATTAGGAGTCAGTACCAGCCAAGGAGAAGACAAATGAGTTTGAAACACTGCCCGAGGTCAAGCACTTCACTTCCAAATACAGTTTCCCATGAAGAACACACTCAGAAGAAAAGAGAGTGCCATTTAAGTGATACTAAATCTAATGTCTCAGTTGTATTTAGATTGGGAAAGTTAAAGAATATATTTGCCTGAGGGCAGAGAACAAACTCATGAGAGGAAACATTCATTAGGTATCCAGTAGGATTCTGTAATGCTGAATTTTCCTAAAATTCTGATATGAGATTAGGATTTATTTCCACAGCTAATAAAGAGACTCCTTTCATGCCCTTCTTAGGATATATACGTGAAAACAGCTACAGACAGATTTGTATAAAAGTCGGTTTGCCATTCTGACATAGGATCAAGATCTATTTAAAAATCATTTTAGAGGCTGGTGTTGTGGTATAGCAGGTAAAGCCACTGCCTTCAATGCTGGCATCCCCATATGGGTGCCAGTTCAAGTCTTGGCTGCTCCACTTCTGATCCAGCTCCCTGCTGATGTGCCTGGGAAAGCAGCAGACGATGGCCCAGTTCGCTGGGTCCCTGGCTTCAGCCTGGCCTAGCCCTGACCACTGTGGCCATTTGGGGAGTGAACCAGCAGATGGAAGATCTCTCTCTCCTTCTTTGTATGTATAACACTGCTTTTCAAATAAATTAAAAAAAAGTTTTAAATATTTTTACTACATACTTTCTATTATGAATAGTTTCTTTACATACAAATGGCTAAACACATACACATACACACAGAATCACCTGACCTCTCAATTTTCTTCCTTATTTAGAAAAACAACAGTCTTGCTGTAAACACTCAAGAGTCCGAACATTTCCTTACACACGCACACACAGTTTCAGCACAGATCAGCCTATGGTCAAGCATCCTTGTCAATAATCAATCTAAAAACAGCCTTGCTACAGAAAAGAAGGAAGCGTCAAAGACATTCACCCATATTTTCCATTCTCATAATGTCAGAGAAATCACTTTTTTTTTTTTTTCACATCTGCCATATGGAGTTATAGGTACTCAATAACTTTGGTTACCACAAGGAAGAGCATATGTTCATCCCAACATAAATTAACAAATCCTCACAAAAAGGCTACCTAGAGAAAGCTATGTTAAGGAAATTGTGTGCTAGCCGACCTCTGAGGAGACCTCAATGATCCCACCTCTTGGTGTTGACACTTCTGTGCATTCTCTTCCCCTTGAATGTGGGCTGAGCTAGTGCCTTGCTTCCAGCCAACAGAAAACAGCAATGGGATGGGATTTCTTTGATTAGGTTACAGGAAACAGTAACTTCCTCTTGCTCTCAGATTCTCTCCACTGCCCTCTGGATTTCTTGTAAGTTGGTTTTTTGTTTTGTTTTGTTTTGTTTTTTAAAGATTTAGTTATTTATTTAAAAGTCAGAGTTACACGGAGAGAAAAGGACAGGCAGAGAAAGAGAGGTCTTCTATCCTCTGGTTCACTCCCCAGCTGGATGCAAAGGCTAGAGCTGCACCAATCCAAAGCCAGTAGCCAGGAGCTTCCTCCGGGTCTCCCCATGCGAGTGCAGGGGCCCAAGGACTTGGGCATCTTCTACTGCTTTCCCAGGCCACAGCAGAGAGCTGGATCAAAAGTGGAGCAGCTGCAACTGGAACCGGCAACCATATAGGATGCCAGAGTGCTGGTCCCTTGTAAGCTGTTTTTAAAAATTTGTTTATTTGAAGGGTAGAGTTACAAAGAGAAAAGGAGAGACAGAGGGAGAGAGAGATCTGCCATCCTCTAGTACATTCCCCAAATGGCTGCAGTAACCAGGGCTGGGCCAGGCTGAAGCCAGGAGCTTCTTCCAGGTCTCCCACATGGGTGTCAGGGGGCCCAAGAACTTGGGCCATCTTCCTCTGCTTTCCCAGGCACATTAGCAGGGAGCTGGATTGGAAGTGGAGCAGCTGGGACTCCAACTGCTATAGATACGGGATGCCAGCTTTGCAAGCAGTGGGCTCATCTACTGCCCCATAACTCCATCCCCTGTTGTGAGCTTTTATGAAGCAAACTTCTACACTGGAGAGGCACAGATGACAGGGAATTCAGATGGTACTAGAAAATACCAACAGCTGGCTACACATTGAGGCCCTCAGACTAACAACCCTCCTGGAACTGACATCTGCCCACACAAAGTGAAAACCTAGAGATTCTTTTATGGGTGAACAGAAGTCCATTGTAAGGGTGTACCACAATCTATTGACCCTTAATCTGCCGACAGACATGTGGTTATTACACCTTTGGGTTACTGCGAATAAAGCTGCTGTATATACTGGTGTTCATGTTTTTGTTTGAACACTTGTTTTCAAATTCTTTTGAGTATATTACCCATGAACAGAATCAATGGGTCATTTGGTAATTCTTTGTTTAACTTATTGAGGAAACGTGTTAAGATCCTATGTTTCTGCTAAATTAGCTAATTAATTCAAAGTTTAAAATGAACCGATGATTAAAAAAATGTGGACCAATGAGCTAAGGGAGGAAAAACTTAATTTTCCATTGGTCTTACAGGCAACCCATTACTACTCAATAGTATTTACTGCATTCTCAAAATGCTTCTATCGAAGTCATTTTTTTTTTAAAAAACTACTATGAAGATTTACTGAATATCATGTGTTATACTACAGATTTAGGAAAACAAACAAGACACGATCTCTTACCACAGAGTGCACAGACTTTCAGTTATAAGTGATTTCCTGATACTGCCCAGAATTCTGTTCATTAGCTTCTACCTTCTCTGTAACACATCCTTGAGAATGCCCTACCTCATATTGCTTCAGCTGCCATTAAAATCCTGCAAACAATCTGTTCGAATGCTCTCATCTAAGGTTCTCCTGAACACAGGTACTCTTGCCTCTTAATGGCTATCATACATTCCCTTCTACAAGTCCCCCAGGTATTTCAAACTTGTCCCTAAATGAACTCATTCTACCCTTATACTCTTTTCCCACTCAGCCTCCTGGATTGGCTGTCTGGGGACTCAAAACCATAATTCAAGCTATGAATATTTTTTAAGGAATTTATTAATACATTAGTTTCTCAGGGTCACAGCAACTGTATGATAATACTACAACACAATTTCCATCAATTCATATGTTAATGTGGTATTAATACAAGAGAACAGATTCAGTATAGCCCACTTTTTGTTTTGCATTAGATGTGGTAAAAACATGTTCAGTAGAGTTAAAAACAGTATTAACACACAATAATCCATTTCACACAAGAAATTAATAGCCATGAAATGAAATTTTAAAATTCTAGTATAAATAATGCCAACAGTCATAATATACTTAGAAATAAATTTAGATTGGGAAAGATATACACAATAAAAGTTATAAAACATTAGTGAATGTAATTAAAGAAAATCAAAATAAATGCAAAGATCTATCATACTCATGCAACAGATTGCTAAAAATGTTCTCAGATTGCAATACTACTGAGCAAAACAATTTACAGATTCAATGATTCTTATCACAATCTCAAAGAACATGGGCCTTGTATTGGGAAAATTATCCTAAGGTTTATATTTGTTTTTGTTTTTTTCAAAATCCTTTACATTAATATGTAATTCAACATTTAGCTTTTTATTCCATTGGAAAATATTTCTAACTTTTTAAAAATTTTATTTAAGTTATACAAGTTTCATGTATGTCATATACACTGACTGGATAAAGAAATTATGGTATATATAGACCATGGAGTACTACTCAGCTATTGAATTAAATGAAATCCTGTCTTTTGCAACAAGATGGATGAAACTAGAAACGATTATGCTTAGTGAAACAAGCCAGTCCCCAAAAAAGGTATCAAATGTTTTCCCTGATCATAGATACAATTCTAAGAATACAGAAACATTATGAATCATCAGGGTCATTCCTAACCCCTTTATCCTTTAATCCTAAGATTCGGCTGGTTCTCCTTGACTGTACTCACTGCTTACCAAGAACATTTCTTTGCGTGTTTCAATTCTGAATCCAAACATCATTTTCCTGTGAGGCTTTTTTTAATTTTATTTTTACAAAATTATTTTCTCCATCATTGTGACTCTAGAGCAAATTGTATATCCCTTCAGCTTAAAGAGTTAAGCCATTTAACACCACCTGTGATTTTAGGTTTCAAGTTCTTCATTACTACCCTGAGGCAACTTTTTTTTTTTTTTTTTTGCACTTAAGTTCCAAGACCAATTCTTCTGGTTATTTTAGGTAACTTCCACAGGAACAAGCATATACTCTTCACTCAGTTCATGAATCAAAAGCTGGCTTTTTTTTTTTTTTAAGATTGATTTATTTATTTGAAAGGCAGAGTTAGAGAGAGAGAGGCAGAGGCAGACACACAGAGAGAAACCTTCTATCAGCTGATTCATTCCCTATATGGTAGCAATGACCAGGGTTAGGCCAGGTTGAAGCCAGGAGCCAGGAGCTTCTTTTGGGTCTCCCAAGTGGGTACAGGTTCCCAAGTAGTTGGGCCATCTGCTGCTGCTTTCCCAGGCACATTAGCAGGGAGCTAGATGGGAAGTAGGGCAGCAGGGACTGAAACATATGGGATGCTGGGCCACAGTGGCAGCTTTACCTGCTATGTCATAGCACTGGCCCCATGAGCAATGAATTTTAAGTAACTATCACATTTACATTATTATTAACTTAGCTTAAAAATATTTGCTGAGCAGTTTCTTTCTATCAGACCTGGCAAACAGTAGGAGGAACACAGAGGCAAACCAATCAGACATGACTCCTGCCAGACTCAAAAGCTGTTAGTCTAACAGACCATTGAGTGGATAATATCTTCATGATAACTGCCACTCAGACTTCAATCTACGCAAAATATGCAAGTATTTTCCATAAAAGTATATTTACTTTTCTGATCAAGCTGTTATAAAAATTGAAGTTAAATTTCTATTCAATGAACTGTAAATAAAGCAAATTTGATTACCATCACCACTGCAATAAAAACAAACTCCTAATCTCTTCCTTAGGCCTCTCAATGTAGTATGTGACTTCAACAATGGAGTACCACATTTATAGATATGCATCTACTCTCCAGATCACAGCCCCAAACCATCAGCCTTGTCCCCAAATTAACATCCTAAAGCCCCACATGCTTAGCACTCTTAGGAGTCCCTTGGGGCCACACAGAAATCTTGCCTAGAAAAAAAAAAAATGTGATCACACTTAGTTTCTTGGCTCTCTCTGCGGAGCATATTAGAAGCAGTAAATCATTAGGTGGGAGACGGAGGAGAAGGAGAATCCACCAGAGACAGGCTCAGGGACAGTAGCAAGAAGAGATAGCTGCAGCAGAGAGTAAATCAGAAATTGAAGAAATTAAAAAATAGAAAGATCAATGACTATTAAAGAAAATAAGGCAAAAAGTAGAGTTTAAAAGCACAGCCATTCAGAGTTCACACGCCATGGAACAGCCACACTTCCCCTTTGACGATATTTTGGGTTTCTGATGTTCATCAAATAAATGATGAATTATACTCCAGATATTTTCATTTATTATGATGGAGAATTTTGAACATACAAATGTAATCAGAAAAGTATGATGAATGCCATCAGCCAGCTCCAGCAACCAGCAATCCTGGCCAATTCAGCTTCATCCCACTGCTTCCCTCACATTATTTTCCAACAAATCTTTGATATTACATAATTTCATCTGTAAATATTTTGATATCTATCTCTAAAAGATAAGGGTTCTTTTTCAAAATAAAAACATAACCAAAGTCCCACAATTGCATCTAAAAGAAATTAAAAGCAAATTGGATTTTTAATCTATTCTCAGAATAAAAGTCTTAAAATACTGAATGAAAATCTATCTTGGGGGCCGGTGCTGGGCTGTCATAGGCTAGGCCTCTGCCTGCAGAGCCAGCATCCCATATGGGTGCCAATTCATGTCCCCTCTGCTCTCTTCGATCCAGCTCTCTGCTTAATGACCTGGGAAAGCAGTGGAAGATGGCCCAAGTGCTTGGGCCCTGCACCCACATGGGAGACCTGCAAGAAGCTTCTACAGCTCAGCTCCAGCCACTGCAGCCAACTGGGGGGTGACCCAGCGGATGGAAGACATTTCTCTGTCTTGCCCTCTCTGCCAGAAACTCTGCCTCTCAAATAAATAAATAAAATCCTTTAAAAAAAAAAAAAAAACTATTTTGATTCAATCAGAGTGTACCTGATGTCTCTCTCTTTTTACATTATGAATCTTTCCTACTCCACTGCCTGCCTTTGAGTCTCAAGAAAATAAAGATGATAGCTGGGGGAAAAAAGGATCTACTTTCAGGGGCCACTTTTGTGGCACCGTTGATTAAGCCACTGTTTATGACCCCAGAGTCTCATCTACCTTCCTGCTAATGCATCTGGGAAAGCAATGGGCGGATGGCCCAAGAGCTTAGTACCTGATACCCATGTGGGAGCCCTGGATGGAGTTCCTGGCTCCTAACTGCAGGCTGGCACAGACCTAGATGTTGCAGCTGTTTGTGGAGTGAATCAGAAGAAGGCAAATTCTCTGTATCTCTTTCTGCTGCTCTTTGAAACAAATAACTAAATCTTTTATTTAAAAAAATTTATTTTCATGCTGTTACTTAATTTTTTGGTTAAATATCAAGAAAAAGTGCTAATGGAAGCCGATTCTTTACTAAGGCAACATCAATGAAGATACAATATCATTAAATTATGACACTTTGGTATTCAAATTTGATAAAGGGAAACTCTTTTACAGCCAATCATTCATTGGGGGTGGTTCTGTTTAGTGTAAAACAACTCTCTTCAGATTAGAAGTTTAACAACTTGATTAATTATTCATTGGAAGAGTGATCAGAAACGAGCTGGCACTGTGGCACAGCAGGGTAAGCTGCCACTTCTGATGCCAGAATCTCACAGCACAGAGCAGGTTTCAGACCTGGTCACTGCACTTCTGAACCAGCTTCCTGCTAACGTGCCTGGCCAGGCAGTGTGTGATGGGTCGACTGCCTGGCCCCATGACACCCATGTGTTAGCTCCAAATGGAGACCTTGGTTCCTGGCTTCAGCCTGGCCCAGCCTCGCCTGTGGCAGACATTTAGGAAGTGAACCAACAGATAGACGACCTCTCCCTCTCTCCCTCCCTCTCTTCCTCTCTCTGACTGGGAGACAACTGTAATCTTGAGAATATTTCATATCAAAATACAGGTGCTATAGACTGAGACGCAATTATCCTTCAAAAGAATCATGAAATCTATAGCAAGCAGGGCCAAGCATGTATAACGAGTGATACACACCACAAAAATCTAGAATTTGTCTTTGGTGACTGCAACCTGAGTAAAAAAATTAAAGAACTTGGGATACAGCTAGATGGTCATCTCTTCTTTCGCACAGAAGTCACAGTTCTGAAGGAAAAGCAAATGTACAGAACTCTTGGTACTTGGAACTAGAAACGTCCGTGTTGCATGCATATAGAGAAGAGCCCGCATGTGTGCAGAGCGGAGGGGGCAGTTTGTGGGGGCAGAAATGTCAGAAGAGCTTTACGCTGCATGTGAGGGGAAAATACGTCCAGATAAAATCTGGACCGCAAGTCTGATGGCCTTCCTGACTCAGACATGCCTGGGAAGATTATACATGGGGTCCTCAAAAAGTCCACAGGAAATGCATATAACAAATAAACTATGTATAGATTTCAAAATTTTGTTGCACCAAAATAAACTTATCTTTTAATTCTACTTCCCATGCACTTTCTGAGGTCTCCTTATGGGAGTGCTGAGGTCCCTCCAGCCCTCGAGATATCCAGGGGGCTGGAGCAGGCTGTACCATCTCTCGTCATCACCTCTAAGAGTAGGCAGTTTGTTTATATGACTATACCAAGAAAATGTTATCATTTGAAATGTGGCTATTCATGTGAAAAACCTTGGGAAGCACTGGTCCAAAGAGCTTAGCCTGACATTCAAGGCTCCTGATCACCGGAACCAACTGATTTTTGCAAGCTTGAATCCTTGCACACTGTTTATGTAAACTTTACACCAGCTGAAACGCATTGCTCACATTTTGCCTTATATCCATCACACCTTCCAACTGCCACTGCCTCTGCCTTTTTTTTTTTTTTTTTTTTTGACAGGCAGAGTGGACAGTGAGAGAGAGAGAGAGAGAGAAAGGTCTTCCTTTGCCGTTGGTTCACTCTCCAATGGCCGCCGCAGCTGGCGCGCTGCGGCCGGCGCACCGCGCTGATCCGATGGCAGGAGCCAGGTGCTTTCTCCTGGTCTCCCATGGGGTGCAGGGCCCAAGCACTTGGGCCATCCTCCACTGCACTCCCGGGCCACAGCAGAGAGCTGGCCTGGAAGAGGGGCAACCGGGACAGAATCCGGCGCCCTGACCGGGACTAGAACCCGGGGTGCCGGCGCCGCTAGGCGGAGGATTAGCCTAGTGAGCCGCGGCACCGGCCCTGCTTATGCTCTTTTTCTTGGCTAGGAATCTTTCTCTCTGTCTCTGTTTTTAAGTAGGATCTATTCTCAAGTCCTGTATTAAACACCACCTGAGTCACCAAACTTTCACTGTCTGTGTACATAACCACTTCCTCCACTAAACAGAGTAATTTATTATCCATAGGGTTTTTTTTAAAGAAAGATTGATGACTGATTGATTGATTGATTTATAAGGCAGAGTGAGCGAGAGTGAAAAGCAAGCTAGCTTCCATCCACTGGTTCCTTCCCAAAATGCCTCAACGGAAAGAGATGAGCCAGACTGAAGCCAGAAGCCCGGAGCTCCATCTGGGTCTCCCATGTGGGTGGCAAGACCCCAAGTACTTGGGCCATCATCTGATGCCTCCTAAGTGTATTAGCAGGAAGCTGTAGAGTGCTGGTTTGATTCTTGGCTACTCTGCTTCCAATCCAGCTAATGTATCTGAGAAGGCAGTGGAGGGTGACTCAAGGGCCTAGGTCTCTGCTACCCATGTCAGAGACCAGGATGGAGCTCCTGGCTCCTGCTTTCAGCACAGCCCGGATCTGGCTATTGTGGTCATTTGGGGAGTGAACCAGCAAACAGCATTTATCCTCTGTATCTGTCTCTCTATATGTATCCCTTTAAAATAAATAAATCTTTTCTTTAAAAAAGAAACAAGAACAAAACAGCTCCCAGTTGCTGCTGCTTCACTCTTCAAACATAGGAGACATAAACACAAAAGTTTTTAATTCAGTTGTAAAAAACTAAAATTGTATGTACCATTTTTCATTTAACCAGTTGTCAAAATCTGAATGATTTGCAAGAAGATGCAATAACAAAGATAACAAATTACATTCCTAGCAGCTAAGTATCATGTATGAGCATCAAGATACTTAGTGTTTTAAACCTGAATTTTCTAATATTTAATAAAAATTCAAAAACTCAATAAATTACAGTTCTAGAAGAAAACCATATGAATACATAAGTGTCAGATCTCTACAAAAGCACCCAGAACAACACAGCAACATGGGAGATGCAGGAAGTACCCACCAACGACATAAAAACTGAGAGTTAAATTATTGTCACTAGAAATTATAAAGCCATATTACAGACTAGACCTTTCTCACAAGTCTGAATCAGGAGGAATGACAGATGTACTGAGGAGACTGAATCAACAGAATGAAGGTAGGTTGGCAGTAAAACCCCCGGAGGAGACAGAAAGTGGCAAATGTTGCCAGTGCCCATACCAATATTTTCATGGCCAAATATGTGACTTGGTGATTCTTGGTAGCAAGCATATTGCTGTTAACAGTGCCACTGGGGCCGGCGCCGTAACTTACTTGGTTAATCTTCCGCCTGCGGCACCGGCATCCCATGTGGGTGCCGGGTTCTAGTCCCGGTTGCCCCTCTTCCAGTTCAGCTCTCTGCTGTGGCTCAGGAAGGCAGTGGAGGATGGCCCAAGTGCTTGGGCCCCTGCACCGGCATGAGAGACCAGGAGGAAGCACCTGGCTCCTGGCTTCGGATCTGCGCAGTGTGTCAGCTGTAGCGGCCATTTGGGGGGGTGAATCAGCGGAGGGAAGACCTTTCTATCTGTCTCTCTCTCACTGTCTAACTTTATCTGTCAAATAAAAATTCAAAAAAACAAAAACAGTGCCACTAACAGAGTTGGGTGCCATTGAACACACGGCAGCTATGTCCTCAGTTCTGACAAATGGACACCTTACTCAGTTGACCATTTTCCTGGAAGAGAAAGATGAGAAAATAATGTCCAGTGTAACTGCCTGAATTCAGTTGTGACCATAAAAGTAGAAACAGGGGTAGGGGGTAGGAGGGGTGGGGACACGGAAGTTACAGGTATTGGTTTACAGATTATGACGCCACTTGGAACCACCATCCCTCTCAGAGTGCCTGGGTTCAAGTCCCATCTCTGCTCCTACTCCAGCTTTCTGCTAACGTGCACTCTAGGAAGCAGCAGTAATGGCTCAAGTACTCAGGTCATGGCCATCCTCAGCAGATACTGAGTTCTAGGCACCTGGCTTTGGCTCCAGCCAGGAGCTGTTAGTGAAGCAGCAGCAACCAGGAACTCTGGCTATCATTCAAATAAATAAAAATTAATTTTGGGGAGCCGGCACTGTGGAATAGAAGGTTAAGCCTCCACCTGCAGGGCTGGCATCCCACATGGGCGCTGGTTCAAGTCCTGGTTGCTCCACTTCTGGATCCAGCTCCCTGCTCATGTGCCTGGGCCTCTGCACCCAGGTCGGAGACCCTGATAAAGTTTGTAGCTCCTGGCTTTGGCCTGGCCCAGCCCTGACTTTTGTGGCTATTTGGGGAGTGAACCAGTGGATGGAAGATTTCTCTCTTTCTCTCTCTCTGGTCTCTTCAACTCTCTGTGTAACTCGACTTTTCAAATAAATAAAATTAATCTTCAAAAAAATTATTTTTATAAAAAAAGATATGGTTGATATGTTATCCTAGGACACCATAATACAAAAAAAAAAAAAAAAAAAAAAGATCATTTACCCTAAACTTTATAAAGGATTTCAAGATAATAGTTGGAAGAAAAGGAGGAACTGGGGAGGAGAAGAACAACCAGCCTAAAGAGGAAGATAGTTAAGTAGGACAAAGGCATCTGAAGTAGGGAAGGGCCAAAAGGTTAAAATGAACTTGGACTTGCAAAACTGTGAAGCACTGGTAAGCAGAAAAACCAGAGAAGGTACAAAAAGAATGATTTTCAACCTGGGAAGACTTAAGAGGAACCTTGAATTTGGAGACAGGAGACAGTGCCATGAAGCTTTTTTCTCTAAGTTAATTCAAGTCTCCAGATCCAGACAAGATTACATACCCAAAAAGCAGAAACATGCAGATGTCATCACAGAGCTGCTGGAAGCAATGTTATGTAACTAACCATAGAGAATGGGAAACCTACCTGAAGATTGGCGATAGGCAAATATTGCCCCAGATTGTAAAACTGACTTCATCATGAGCCACGCTGGTTTCCCTATGCCTAAGTCTACATAATTTTCAGTTCCTTTTCAACTGGCTGGCCAGGTAGTACATTTTGGGACGACCACAGAATGAGGTCATCTCAGGAAAACATTTGACAAGTCTCATACTATACCTTGGACAGGAAAGAAACAAGGAAGAAAAGTGAATCAGGTAGCAGTTGTTAGGTAGCATTATAGCTGACCTAACCGCCATCTCCCGCATTCATGGATCTGTGCCAAGATGGAAGGGCTGAGTCTTCTACGATTTGCAACCAGCCTCGGTCCTCACAGCACTTTACACGTAAGTCTATTACAGCAATTATCACACTGCATTAACATGACATAATTGCATGTCTATTATTCCCTGCAGCCTGCGAGCTCCCTGAAGGAATGATTACATTTCCGTCATCTTGTTATCCCAGCACGGAGTATGAGAACAGCACAGGGCAGACGATTTGATACATGTATATAAATTTTATTTGAGTAAGATCTCTCGAGTATCAAACTAGCATTTACAGATGGCCCAAAGATGAATGAAATGGCTAATACACAGGGGTGACAAAATGAAAAAGTCAAAAAGTTCTTGACACACCGCAACAATGGTTCAGTGCTTACATAATGAAATTTAATAGAGATATAAGTAATGTCTGGTACTTGGAATGAAAAAAAAAAATCAACTGCAGAGGAGAATGGGAAAGACCTCACTGGCAATATGCTGGGTGTTGTGTTAGCATATCCAATACCCCTCGGTGGGGTGCTGGGACTTGTATTGTTGGCACTGAGAGAAATATACTGCTTGAAAGAGAGATGAACATTGCTGGCCAGATCGCATGTTAAGCCTCGTACTTCTGGACACATATTTTCCATCAGACCACCACAACATCAAACTTCTAGAAAAGGACAACCAGATGGCGATAGACTTAGAGACCATAACATATAAAAAAAATAGATGAAGATATGAAAGATATTTAGATGTGGAAACAATCTTTCATAATATAGATCAGCAAGAATCACATCTCTGAACGAACTACTGTCTAGGGAAGATATGTTATTTCTCAGTATGGCTCCACAAAGATTAACAGCAAGGAAGCAGAAAGTTAGATTTCTGGTGGATTATACAAATTGGAACCACCGAAATTCTCCAAATTTGGTGGATATATATGCTTCTGAAACACTGACTTTCTCTCTAGGAAGTATTCACATGTGGGTCTAGCGCTGTGGTGTAGTGGGTAAAGTCGCTGCCTACAGTGCCAGCATCCCATGTGGACGCAGTCCAGGCTGCTCCACTTTTTTTTTTTTTTTTTTTCCAGACAGGCAGAGTTAGACAGTGAGAGAGAGAAAGACAGAGAGAAAGGTCCTCCTTTCCGTTGGTTCATCCACCAAATGGCCGCTACAGCCAGTGCGCTGTGCCAATCCGAAGCCAGGAGCCAGATGCTTCTTCCTGGTCTCCCATGCAGGTGCAGGGACCCAAGCACTTGGGCCATCTTCCACTGCCTTCCCTGGCCACAGCAGAGAGCTGGACTGGAAGAGAAGCCACCGGGACAGAATCTGGCGCCCCAACCGGGATTAGAACTTGGGGAGGATTAGCCTAGTGAGCCGCGGCGCCGTCCTCTGGCTGCTCCACTTTTGATCTAGTTCTCTGTTGTGGCCTGGGAAAGCAGTAGAAGATGGCCCAAATCCTTGGGCTCCTACACACACATGGAAGACCTGGAAGAAACTCATGGCTCCTGGCTTCGGATAGGCGCAGCTCTAGCCATTGTGGCCTTTTGGGGAGTGAACCAACAGATGAAAGATATCTCTCTCTCTCTCTCTCTTTGCCTCTGCCTCTCTAACTCTGCCTTTCAAATAAATAAATAAATAAATAAATAAATAAATAAATAAATAAAAGAAGAAGAAGAAGAAAGTACTTACATGGGACTGTTCAGCAAGAGCAGATCCATACTTGGTGTAATAGATTCGAATAAGTAACATCTGATTCAATATACAAGGAAGCTTTAAGATGTTTGCAGAAAAGTGGAATGTATAGATACCATGTGGGGCCAGTGTTGTGGTGCAGTGGCTTAAACCTCTGCCTGTAACACCCACATCAGCACCTGGGAAAGTAGCAGAAGATGCTCCATGTACTTGGGCCCCTGTCACCCATGTGGGAGTCCTGGACAGAATTCAGGGCTCCTGGCTTCAGCCTGGTCAACCCCAGACATTTTAGCCATTTGAGGAAAGAACTAGCAGATGGAAGGTTGATCTCTCTCTCTCCCTCCTCTAAATGCTTTTCAAATAATTTAATTTCAAAATTAATTTGAAATTAAATTCTCTTTTTTAAAAAAAGATAATGTGTGCTTTCCATAAACTTCCTGAAGCCTCATCAGAGGGTACTTCAAAAAGTTCATGGAAAACAGAATTAAAAGTCTATGTGAGTGCAAAAAAATTGAAATCTACATAATGTGAGTCTTCAAAAAGTTCATGGAAAAGACATATCATGAAAAATTTATGCATGGATTTTCAAAAAAAGGACAAAAATAATCTTATCTTTTAATAATTTTCTAGGAACTTTTTTAAGTACCCTCATGTACAGTTTCATATTATTTAATGAGATGAAGCCTCTGGCAAGTAGAATATCACAGAAGACCACAAATAACTTATATGATGCATTTCTGGGGGCCAGCTCTGTGGCTCAATAGGCTAATCCTCCGCCTTGCGGTGCCGGCACACCGGATTCTAGTCCCGGTCAGGGCCCCAGATTCTGTCCCGGTTGCCCCTCTTCCAGGCAAGCTCTCTGCTGTGGCCAGGGAGTGCAGTGGAGGATGGCCCAAGTGCTTGGGCCCTGCACCCCATGGGAGACCAGGAGAAAGCACCTGGCTCCTGCCATCGGATCAGCGTGGTGCGCCGGCTGAGGCCGCGGCAGCCATTGGAGGGTGAACCAACGGCAAAGGAAGACCTTTCTCTCTGTCTCTCTCTCACTGTCCACTCTGCCTGTCAAAAAATAAATAAATAAATAAAAAATAAAAATGATGCCTTTCTGAAGGTGATGGCCTATGCAACTCTTCTGACAGTACTTGTGAGGATGATGGTACAGGAGATTCACCCTTATGGCCCGCTCTGGATCCCAGGCAGGGTGTGGAGAATCTGTAAGACGCGTCACATCACATCTTGTTATGAGTCAGAACTCTTTAAGAAGCCAGGAGGCAAGGGGGACCAGGAACTCAGCCTATGAAGCAGGTAAGCTAAGGAAGTGCACACAATATGCAAGCAACCAGGAAGAATGAATTTCTCCACTTCATGACCATTTCCTCCCTCTTTTGCAGACTGACTCAGGGACTCACAGACTCATTGTGTACAATTTTCATTGAAAACACTTGGCTCTCTAACGAATGGATGATACATATTTAATATGCCAGTTTTGCAACCATCCTTCAATGGCCAGTGACTTCACAGGAGATCTGCAGATGCATGTTAAAGATGGATTCAAACTATAAGCCCAATGCAAAAGTGAATTAATGTATGACTTCACATCCAGCGAACTATAAGCAAGTTAACTTTACAATGCATCTTGACTAAGTGTAAAATATCATCTGTTTTTGTGACAAACAAGTCTGTGCCATTAATCATACACTTCCAGCTGCAACAATTCACGTACAAATTAAAACCATCAAACAGCATCACAGTGTCAAGATTCACACAAACTGATCTTTTAACAGATTGTGAGGGGAAAAAAAAAAAGCAACCCATACATTAAAAGAAGAATCTGGAGAAAATGTTACACAATAAAAACATCTGAAAGAGCTTAAGCACTCAAGGAGATAGAATTCTGGGTTTTGAACTGCATAGGAATTAAATGTTAAACAAAACTCACAGCCTGCTCTTAAACAATGAATACATCATAAAAAATAGTTCTTTTTATAGCCACAGGACTGAGAGTTTAGCTGTTTAAATCTATCCCAGCATACAAATCCATAGTCCTGCCAGGACTGTCCCCTCTGACTTCACTGGGAAGCTGGACAGGAGAATCTGCCTGGGTTTCTTTTAGTTGAGTTCAGTTTGTGTCCAAAACTGGCCCCAAAATCATTTCTTCTTCAGTCACCACACTCCGGCCTGCCAGTTGCACAGCTCCAAATGTTTCCCTTCCAGCTACAGATATTAAAATGTTTTGTTGTTTTAAAAATTTGATTTAGAACTGCAGTAGATAGCTTTTTTTCACCTCAGGCTCCCCCAGGTCAGTGAGCTGCAGCAGTGTGCAACAGGGCAAACAGCTTCTACTGCATATGAAAAACAAGGATGGCGCCAGGCACCCACAAGGTGATCAATTATTCTAGGTTAGCCAAGGAAGGCGCTTTCAGTCCCCGAGGACGTTTCATACGGTAGACACACGGGTCAACTGGTGTACGCAACCGCCCACCATCCTGTACTTGTCCTGTTATCTCCTCCAACAGTGACCCACCCACCGAACACCCTAGATAAGACTTCCAGGGATGCCAGGCAAGGAGAATGTGTACCTCAGAAATTCTTCCTTTGCTACCCCAGGGCTCGAACCGCATCGCCACAGGCCCCTTACGCTTCAGGGTGTGACTGTGCAAGCCACAATTTTTCCTCAGCCTTTGGTTTATCTCATTTACTTTTAAAAATATTGATTTATTTAAGAGGCAGAGTGACAGATAAGGGGGGAGTGGCAGGGGCCAGGGAAAGATCTACTAGTTTATTTTCCATATGGCCACAATAGCCACGTCTGGGCCAGATCAATGCCAGGGGCCAGGAACTCCATTTGACTCTCCCTCAGGTGGCAGGGTCCTAACTACTTGGGCCATCTTCTGCTGTCTTCCCACTCAAGGTAGCAGGACGCTGGATCAGAAGCAGAGAAGTTGGGATTTGAACCAGCACTTCAATATGGGATGCCAACATCACCAATAGTGGCTTAACCTGCTGTGCCATGACACCAGTCTAAATTGATTTTCTTTAAATGGTAGTCCAGCCCTAGCCTACCTGAGAAAAGAACTATAAGAAAAATGTCACAAAACATTGCAATCCTACAGTACACATAAAAATAGCAACAACCACATTGTCAACCAACAGTAGTATTTCAACTTCTCTATTCAAATTTTTAGTTATTTTGAAAGGTAGAGACAGAGAAAAGGACAAATGGACAGAAGGAGATCACTATCCACTGGTTCACTCCCCAAATGCCTACAACAGCTGGGACTGGGCCGAGCTGAAAACAAGAGCCAAGAACTCAACCTGCCATGTGGGTAACAGGGGTTCAAGTACTTGAGCAACTGCTGCCTCCCAGGGTGCACATTAGCAGGAAGTTAGAATCGGGAGCAGAGCCGGGACTCAAACTCAGGCACTTTAATAAGAGATGTGAGTGTCCCAAGCAGTTTCTGAACCCCTGTGCCAAAGACTTACCACAGCTCTAATTAACAAGCCAAGATGATAGTGGGGGAGTTATCATGACACAAGATATAAAGACCTAAGGGGAATAACTCTATCAAATGAAAAAGGAATTATGTGGTCAGTGCATTATTTTTTAAACTGGAAATCATTTTGTTAAGAAAAGAAAAGAGACATAAGGAAAAAAAAATAAGAGTTTCATCTCAAAATTGTCTATTCTCCTACCTCCTAGATTTCCTTAAATCATACTCATTCTCTCTTCACAACCTCTTTTCCTCATACATAGCTATAGACAGCTTGTCCCAGATGAGACAAGGAGGAATACTTAAAATTTTAATTCCATGAAAGCCTACAGAAAATCTGTCCCCCAAAATTAAAATTGCATATGACAGTTAGGTATGGCAAGGGTCCAGGGCAAGGTCTTAGGGATTTTTGATCCTGGTAAAATGGACTAGTATTCTTTGGAGACCGGAAGTTTTGGTCTTGTTTTGTTTTTTGTTTTTAAGAAAAGGGGATAGAGAAAGAAATAGAACACTGCAGTAACTAATACAGAAAGCGATTTTTAGGATCAATGTACACCTTAGAAATCTTGTGGAAAATATGTTGTTAAATAATTTAAAATATCAATAGGCTAATCCTCCACCTTGCGGCGCCGGCACACCGGGTTCTAGTCCCGGTCGGGGCGCCGGATTCTGTCCCGGTTGCCCCTCTTCCAGGCCAGCTCTCTGCTATGGCCAGGGAGTGCAGTGGAGGATGGCCCAGGTGCTTGGGCCCTGCACCCCATGGGAGACCAGGAAAAGCACCTGGATCCTGGCTCCTGCCATCGGATCAGCGCGGTGCGCCGGCTGCAGCGGCGGCCATTGGAGGGTGAACCAACGGCAAAGGAAGACCTTTCTCTCTCTGTCTCTCTCTCTCACTGTCCACTCTGCCTGTCAAAAATAAAAAAAATAATAAATAAATAAAAATAAAAATAAAAAAAATAATTTAAAATATACTGGGACTTTAATGTTTAAAGAAAAATTTGGAATGAAATCAAATTAGTAATTCATAGTATTCCAAATCATTTAATAAAACCCACTAATATATAAATATGTACTATTACATATAGACTTTTCTTAAAGCAGAGTACAAGTAAACATATCTTTTTTTTTAAAGATTTTTTATTTATTTATTTGACAGGCAGAGTTACAGACAGAGAAAGAGACATAGAGAAAGGTCTTCCTTCCGTTGGTTCACCCCCAAATGGCCGCTACAGCTGGCGCACTATGCTGATCTGAAGCCAGGAGCCAGGTGCTTCCTCCTGGTCTCCCATGCAGGTGCAGGGCCCAAGTACCTGTGCCATCCTCCACTGCACTCCCAGGCCACAGCAGAGAGCTGGACTGGAAGAGGAGCAGCTGGGACCAGAACCCGGCTCCCATAAGGGATGCCGGCACCACAGGCGGAGGATTAACCAAGTGAGCCATGGTGCCGGGCCGTAAACATTTTTTTTTTTTTTTTTTTTTTTTAAGGCATAGTGGACAGTGAGAGAGAGAGACAGAGAAAGGTCTTCCTTTTGCTGCAGCGCGCTGATCCGAAGCCAGGAGCCAGGTGCTTCTCCTGGTCTCCCATGGGGTGCAGGGCCCAAGCACTTGGGCCATCCTCCACTGCACTCCCAGGCCACAGCAGAGAGCTGGCCTGGAAGAGGAGCAACCAGGACAGAATCTGGCACCCCGACCGGAACTAGAACCCCAGGTGCCAGTGCTGCAGGCGGAGGATTAGCCTATTGAGCCACGGTGCCAGCCCGTAAACATATTTTAAAACAAGTTTGCAACAATGTGTTAAATGACATGACTAGATTCTATTTACATTTTTTTTTAAGGTTTACTTATTTATATGACAGGCAGAGTTATAGAGAAAGAAAAGGAGACAGACAGAGAAAGATCTTCCACCTACTGGCTCTCTCCCTAAATGGCAGAATGACCAGGGCTGTTCCAGGACAAAGCCAAGAGCTTCATCTGGGTCTCCCACATGGGTGCAGGGACCCATGGACTTGGGTCATCTTCCACCGCTTTCCCAGGCACATGAGCAGGGAGCTGGATGGGAAGTGGGGCAGCGGGACTTGAACCGGTGCCCATATGGGATGCTGGCACTGCAAGTGGTGGCTTAACTCGCTGTGCCACAGTGCCAGCCCCTTTATTAACTTTTCATAAGCACAAGGCCCATGCAAAATACGGGTGGTGAAGATACATGTTGGAGACAAAAATCACATTAAGTCCCAGTGCCATATTAGCAGAGAATTCTTTTTAACACTCCAAGTGTGCAAATAATCATACTGAAATAAACTATTTAGGTCCCTTAAATCGGGACAGAATGTCTACTTAAAACTTCACACAGAGGCAGTAAAAACAGGATTTCCAATTATCTACTAAGGGGCAAACCACAATATAACTTTATCTTCAAATGGTTTCTTTTACTAAGTTGTGTCTTAAAGTTTTGGTAGATATGCCCAAGTGCACTCCTCACTTCCTCATGCTACCTTTTAGATTCACATCAAGAACATCAGTTTAGAGAAGGGCAGAAATTACTGGAATGAAGAACATCAAAACAATTATATTATAGTCACTTCCATATTAGGAAGAAAGTCAAAGTACAATGACATCCGTAGTTTCTACTTCCTCCCCATTTTTTTCCCCACTAACCAGAAGAGACACAAAACTCAAAGGCCCAAAGAAAGAGAAAAGGCATGGGGTGAGATGGTTAATCCCAGAGAAAAGCTGGATGGTATTTTAGTTCCGGGAAGTAACAGGACAAAAGGATAGTTCCACTGCCTACGCCGGACTCTTATGAAGAGGATGATTAATGCCCATTATAAAAGGGTCTAACAGGGACAAGAAGCTGCAAGACTACACAGCATCAGTCTTCAGGGCAAGACTCAAAGTTGGCACTGAACTCCAAAAAGAGAAGGGCGAGAAAATGGATTTGTTTCGTTTTGATTTTTAAACATGAGCCATGGCAAAAGCTGGTAATGGTTAAATATTTAGAAAACAGATTTTTTCAAAGTAGGTCTTTAGCTGTCTATCTGAGATACTAGTTGTTCAACGATTCACCTGATAAAAAGCTTCCCACGTTTAGTGCTGTCCTCTCCGTTCTCACAATATTATTATTCCTGCTAAACCTGTATCAAACCTCTCTTGGGGTAACATCTCTTTTTTAAATGTCTTAAAAATCTGCAGTAAGAGTTAAAAAAAAAAAAAAAAACCCAACTTCATGATCCTAACACACAAACTCAGAAAAGGAAAACAAGTCTTTCTGAACTGTCAAAAAGATCTGTATTTACCAATTTAGGGGAGGGGAAGTGAGCTATGCCTCGAATCCGAATTTTCAGGTGCTGCTGCTGGTCACGATTCTCACTCAGGCACAGAGTCAAGTGGTTTCAGGATTTCACGGCCTGAGCACCCGATCAGTCTCTATGTAGACACACATGCAGTAAAAATGACTAGGAAATCTTATTTCTGTTTAGAAATATGCATAAGGACTTTAGGTATCTTTTCTATTTCTATATTTCTGAATTTAAGGTATAACCATTTGGAATCTTTCATTTTTTTCTTTTACATTTATTTGAAAGGCAGAATTGGGGTGGGGGGTGCTGATTCACTCCCCAGATGGCCGCAACAGCCAGAGCTGGGTCGATCTGAGTTTCTTCTGGCTCTCGCACACAGGTGCAGGAGCCCAAGCACTTGGGCCATCCTCTGCTGCTTTCCCAGACCATTAGCAGGGAGCTGGACTGGAAGTAGAACAGCTGGGGCTCAAAACAGCACCCATTTGGGATGCCAGTGCCACAGGTGGTAGTTAACCAGCTACGTCTCAATGCTGGCCCCACCATTTGGGATCTTAACGCATCACTATTCAGATTTTCATTTACTCAAGTAGAGATAACTTGGTGTTACAATATGACAAATGTATGTAGGATAGGCCCACATTTTTAAAACCTAGGGCAGATGTCTCACATAGCAGTTAAGACATCTGCTATGATATCAGATTCCAGCTTCCTGCTAATGAGTGCCCTGGGAGGCAGTAGGTGATGGCGTAAGTAGTTGGGCCCCTGCCACCCACGGGGGAGACTGGAGTTTCTGGCTCCTGGCTCTGAACTGGCAAAGTGCTGGATATTGTTGACATTTGGGGAGTAAACCAGCAAATGGATGCTCTCTCTCTTTGCCTTTCAAATAAAATAAATGCAAAAATTATTCATGTCTAATTACTATTTATCTTAAAGTCCCATGATAGTCTGGCAATTAGCTCCCAGGATGCTCACCTCAGCATCAAAAAAAAAAGTTTACCATTTTTATCTACTTCAAAAAGAGAGAGAGAAAAGGAGAGATTGTCTACCTGCTGGTTTGCTCCCCAAATGTCCACAATAACCAGAGCTGGACCAGGCACAAACTAGGAACCAGGCACTCCATTGGGGTGTGCAATGTGGGTGACCAGGGGGCCCAAGCACTTGGGATGTCATCTGCCGTCTCACAGGACTGCAGGATGCATCAGCAGGAAGCTGCATCAGAAGCAGAGAAGTTGCAACTCAAAAAGACACTTTGATACAGGATGTGGGTGTGTCAAGAGGTGGCTTAACCCACTGTGCCACAAAACACACCCCCACTACCTAGGTCCTGGTATAATTTAATGAAATTCAGTGTAATAAGTAGGAACGAAATAACTGATCTATGAATCTATTTAGAAAACTTTTAAAATGATTTATTTATTTGAATGAGAGAGAGAGAGAGAGAGAGATTGATTCAGTTTCCTTCTGCTGGTTCACACACATCCCCAATCCTCATTCCCACAACAGATGGACACAGGGGCCAGCGCTGAGCCAGGCAGAAGTCAGGAGTCATAAACTTCCGTCCAGTCTCCTACATGGGTACAGGGGCCCAAACACTTGGGCCATTTTCCACTGCTTTTCGAGGCCATTAGCAGAGAGCTAGAATGGAAGTGAAGCAGCCGGGATACAAACTGGCACCCATATGGGATGTGGGAGTCGCTAGTGGCAACTTCACCTGCTGTGCCACAGAAGAAAACTTTTGAAGAAAAATAAAAATTGGAAATAAGACAAAGTTGGCACTGTACCCCTAGCCTCTCAAATATGAACTGTTATAATGTGCTAATCCCATTCCAAGTTCTGGATAGGTTGGCAATTATGATATTGAGATGAAACTGGGTTTTTGTTTTTTTATATCTTTTACACAACCCAAATTTGAAATCTATCACCACCCTCAAGAAAAAGAACATGGTAACTGGTTCCCACTCCATGGAGATCACTTGTGGCAAACTACAAAGAAAGAAAACATGTTTGTGTTCTACCTTGCTGGCATATTGTGGAAACAACACTCTTACAGATGAACGTTCCCCCTAACAATCTCCATCAGGCATTTTGCTGAGCCTTGGAAAATGCAAATGAAAAATACCTTACTTTTTGTGCCTAAATAAGGTTTGGTTGGAAAACCAACCAGAGTTGCAATCTGCACATCCTTGCTCTTACAGATCAGCCCAAGGCGGCAGTTTGAAGCTGCAAAGACAACTGAACAACAAAGGTATTTCAAACACAGAAAATGGAGCTTTATACTAATTATTATTCTAATGTGCTTTGGAAGCAGATGCTTTCTGACATCTTTCATCACCTTGATGTCAACATTGTCTCCCCTCCCCCTCTCCATCTCTCTCTTTTTTTTTTTTTATTTTCTTTATTTATTTGAAAGGGAGAGTTACAGAGAGGCTGAAGCAGAAAGAGAGAGAGAAGTCTTCCATGCACTGGTTCACTCCCCAAATGCCAACAACAGCCAGAAATGGACTGATCCAAAGTCAGGAGCCAGGAGCTTCCTCTGGGTCTCTCATGTGTGTGCAGAGGCCCAAGGACTTGGGCCATCTTGCACTGCCTTCCCAGGCCATAGCAGAGAGCTGGATTGGAAGAGGAGCAGCTGGGACTCGAACTGGAGCCCATGTGGGATGCCGGTACTGTCGGGAGGGACTTCACCTGCTGGGCCACAAGGCCAGCCCCACAGTAATTTTCATGAGTATAACCACTGATGTTAGGAAGAGAACACCGGATGGTTAGAGTTTTGAGGATCCCCGTGGACTGAACCACAATCTGCTTATTCTGAGAAATCTCTCACTCATTGTGTAATGAATCTGTCATGTGTATTTCATTGATTAAGTGAGCACTGCTGTATATGGACAGATCAATCTGTCTTTTTTTATTAGCACTGAGATTTTAAAAATCTGCATATTTAACTGATGGATTTGATAAAAATCTCCATCTTATAGTTTAAGTGCTCACATATTTAATGTTTACAATGCAGCAATATTGCATTATCCAGAAATTGGTATTTTTCTTTCAGAGTCTTTTCCCATTCATGTTCAACTTTTTTTAGGTTATAGATTTTATCCTGGCCTATCTAAAGTAACTTTTCACTGTAAAGCAAGCCAGGAAAGGGGCCAAATGTTTCCTGCACAACATAATCCCCACAATTTTGAACCTGAGATGATTATAAAACTATCTCTTATTTATTTACAATATCATTAATAGCTATTATATGTACTGCATATAATGTGCAAAATGGCATAAGTGACATACAATAACTGCACATATTTAGTGTGTAGTCTCCTAAGTTTTGACATCATCATGCCTTGTGACGCCATCACTACAATCAAGATGATAAGCATGTCCATCACTTCAAAAGCTTTCTTCTGCCTCTGCATCTTCCTCTTTCAAATCGACCACTGTGTCTGTTTTCCCATCATCAGGCAACCACTGGCCTTTCTACCATGAAATACTAGTTTGCATTTTCTAAAATTTTATATAAACAGAACATAAATGTATTCCAGTATGAGGACACGGTTTTGTCTGCCTTCTTTGACTCAGCATAATTTTGTTTTTAATTTTTGAAGATGTTTTTGAGGGGCCAGCATTGTGGTATAGTGGGTTAAGGCAGCATATGGGCATCGATTCGAGTCCTGATTGCTCCACTTCTGATCCAGCTCCCTGCTAATGAGCCTGGGAAAGCAGTGGAAAATGGCCTGAGTGTTTGGCCTGCACCCAACTGGGAGACCCTCAGGAAGCTCCTGGTTTCTGGCTTCAGCCTGAACCATTGCAGCCATTTAGGGAGTGAACCAGTGGATGGAAGAGTGGTCTCTCTCTTGTTCTGCCTTTTAAATAATTTGAAGTAAATCTTAAAAAAGTTTTTGAGAGGCAGAGAAACAAGAATATGGGTAGGAAGAGAGAGCTCCCATCCACGGGGGTCCCTCCTAAATCATTTCAGAATGGGTGGGGCTGAACAGAAACCAAAGCCAGGAGCTTAGAACTCAATTCGGGTCTCCACATTGGTGGTAGTAACCCAATTACTTTGAGCCATCACTGCTGCCTCCCAGGGTCCACATGACCAGGCAGTTGGAGGTAGAGCTGAGAATGAATGGAGTACTCTGGTGTGGGACATGGGCATCTTAATCTGCATGTTTAACCAACAGGCTGACCACTCAGCCCAGCATAATTTTTAGAGATTGTCCCATGTCATTGCAAATATCAATAGTGAATTCATTTTTGTATGCTAAATAGTATTCCACCATATGGATGTACCACAATTTGTTTCTCCATTCACCAACTGATAAAATTTGGGTTGTTTCTAGTTTTACAGTGTTACAAATGTTACAAACATTTGTGTTTTTTTTTTTAAAATTTTATTACACAGAACAGATTTCATGTATTTCATAGATACAGTTCTAAGAAGATAACCATACTTCCCTTTCTCCTAGATCCCTGAATTCCCCTCCTAAGAGAAGAACATCTTGCTTGGAAAAATGATATGGATTTACATCATTAGAGACAGCCAATCTGTTTTCCAAAGTATTTGTATCATTTATACTTCTATTGATGATATAAGAGACTTACAGTTTGACATCCTTGCCAAGAATTGACATTATCAGGCTCTTTAAAAATAGCATTCAGAAAGGGGTGCTATGGTTTAACTGTGTTTACCTAAACACTAGTGATGCTGAGCAACTCCATGTGTGCTTATTTACCACCTCTATATCTTCTTTGACAAAGTATATCTTCAACTCTTTTGTCCATTTAAAAACTGTTATTTTCTTTCTTATTGAATTCTGAGTCCTGTTTATATATTCTAGATACAAGACCTTTATCATGATTTGTAACCATTTTTTTTCTGAGTTAATGACTTTTTATTCTCCTAACAGTAAATTTCAAAGAACAGTATTAGGAAATCCAATTTATCAATTTTCCTTTCATCGATCATGCTTTGGTATCTATCCAAGAAATCTCTGCCTAGTCAATTTCAAAAATATTTTCTCATTTATTTCCTGCTAGGAGTTCTAAAGCTTTAGGTTTTAAATTTACATCTAATATCCATTTTGATTTAATTTTTATGTAGGGTTCAAAGATAAAGTACCTTGAAATCTTGTTTGATACATCAGTTTTGTCTATTTGCTATTAATTCTAACTTTACTGGTATTTAACCAGAAAACACAGTCATGCATGTAAAATTTTACATAATTTTAAGAGAACATACATCTTTTATTTAAGTATAAAAATACTTAATTATCAATTAGATTAAGCATGTTAACTGGATATTTAAATCCCTCAAATGTATTTTACCTGCTCTATTTCTCTTGATGGAAGGGAGGGGAGGGGAAGGGCAAGGAGAGAGGGGGAGGGAGAATTATCTTCTATCTGCTACTTTTCTATCCAAATGCTTAAAATGGCCAGGGCCCAATTATTTGGGCAATCTCCTGGTGCCTCCCAGGATGGGTTAGTAGGAAGCTGGATTGGAAGCAGAGAATCTTTTTTGTTGGTTATTATATTTCTTTCTTGAAGTTTGCTGAAGTTTTCGAATACCCTTTGCTTTCTCTTCTTAAAAAATATTTCCTTTTTTTTTTTTTTAAAGAATGTGATCTATTTTAGATTTTTTTTTTATTTGAAAGGCAGATTTATAGAGAGGCAGAGAGAGTTAGAGAGGGAGAGAAAGAGAGTCTTCCATCTGCTGGTTCATTCCCCAGATGGCCACCACACCTGGAGCTGGGCCGATCCAAAGTGAAGAGCCAGGAGCTTCTTCCAAGATTCCCACACAGGCACAGGGGCCCAAGGACTTGGGCCATCTTCCACTGCTTTCTCAGGCCATAGCAGAGAGCTAGATTGGAAGAGGAGCAGCCAGGATCCAAACCTGTGCCCATATGGGATGCTGGCACTGCAGGCAGTGGCTTTACCTGCTATGCCACACCACTGGCCCCATATTTCCTTTCTTAAGAAATTTCATGGAGTTGGCATTGCAGTACAGCAAGTTAAGTCACTACCAGCATCCCATATTAGCATTGGTTCCAGTCCTGGCTGCTCTACTTCCAATCCAGCTCCCTGCCGATGAATGGGGAAAGGCAACGGAGGATGACCCAAGTGCCTGGGCCTCTACCACCCATGTGGGAGTCCTAAATGAAGTTCCAGGTTCCTGGTTTTGGCCTGGCCCAGCCCTGGGTGTTGGTGGCCATTTAAGGAATGAACCAAGGATGGAAGATTAATCTCCTTTCTATCTCACTTTCTAATTCTGCCTTTCAAATAAATCTTTTTTTAAAAAAGAAATTTCAATATTTTAAAAAATTCCCAGAGGAAAATGAACACAGATAAAGCAAAAATTGTTTTTGATCCCAGTGAACTCCCACTCTATCTCCTTAAACAGTTTACCACATAAGCTGGTACCCTCAGAACTTTCTCAAAAATGCAACTATGAATATATCATTCTATCTTTATTGTTGTCGTGTGTATCTTTAAGATATGAACTTCAAATTTTTTGTTAATTAAGATCTTTAGGTTAAGAAAAGAACAAAATATCCTTTTACAATTCTTTCTTCTTATTTGACCCTGCAATTTCCCAAGTTGAAATCAGAAATAATGCCTCTGTGTAAGTGTGTGTGTATGTGTGTGTAAGAGAGAGAAAGAGACTGAGATTTTAAAATTAATGTTTTTTTTTTCTTCACAATATGTCTAGGTATGGATCTTTTCTCATTAATTATACATGGCATTCAGAAGCCTCATTAAATCTGAACACTTCTTTTTTTTCATAGGAGGCTCTTTCATTATTACTTCTTTGATAATTGTCTCCTCTCCAGTTTCCTCTTTGTCTGCTTGTAGAGCCTGGAAACTGGAACTTCTGACACAATTCCCTGTGTCTCTTGAATTTTCTCTCACATTTCCCAAGTATTCCTTGCGTGTGGCATTCTGGGGAAATTCCCTAACTCCGTCTTTGGCTTCACTGGTTGCAATGTGAGTTGTGTCGACAGATATTTTTATTTAGAATTTTAAAAATTTCAAAGTTCCTTTCTCCAGCTCTCTGAGTGTCGTCTTCCGATGACTCTACTACCTCCAGGCCCTTGACTACTTCTCCCGTGGGTTAGGGATTGTGCGCACTGTGGTGTGTCAGAACCACAGGCTCACCTTTTGTTTGAGACTCTTTGTTCGCCAGCTCTTTTGTTTACCACCGCCTGTTTCCAGTGATTAATGGGGACAGACAAGTGGCTCGTCTCCTGTGTGTGTGGGCTTCCTAACCCACCTGGCAGTCAGCACATTATTGAGGCACTGCCCTACCTCTCCGGGTCTAGCACCCACACTCAAGGATTTAGTTTGTGGGTAAACACAGCTGCTATCCACTACTTAACACAAGGAGAAAAGAAAAATAAAGGCAGAGTTCCAAATGTGGAGCTCCAATTAATAACTCTGATGAGCTCTTTGATTAATAATCCTGGTGAATTCTCTTTCTACTTCATACTTCCCTTGTCTGTATCTCCAGTTTTGTCTTGCTTTCTTTTCTTTGTTATAGATTTAAATCTATTTTTGTGATAATTTAACTTGTTATTATTTGTTAGCTTGTTTTCTGATAATTTTTTGTCAGCCCCTGGGATTCTGGCCAGGGAAGAAAAGACATAATTAAAAAAAATCAATTTCCAATTTTCAATCACGTAAGTTGTTTAAATCTAAGTGTTCACATATTAGCAAAAATGCTAATAAACTTTACATAATAAATTCTTCACATTATTACCTCTCACAATGATGTAAGAAGTATCAGTGAATTTCAAAGATAAAATGATAAAGCATCTTCAGTAGTCTTTCCACAATCCGTTAGGGGTCAAGAAATTGAAAGCAACATATTTGTGATGTCTGGAATCAAGTCTAATACAGTACTATTGTATTCAGCTTTGGAGCTGTCAGAGAACCAACCCAGGCTGTTTAGCGAGGAACAGTGACAAATACTTCTTCAATAGTTGTCAAGTTCCATCCCAATTACAGGAGTCTCTTAATGTTTAACTGTTTCTCAGATCGTTCATCATCATCATGGTCTACATCACTCTCCCATGAAAATATTCAAAGAAGAGGGCTCAGAGGTGTGTTAGCGCTTCTGTGTGTGCCCACACAAGCACACCCATGTGTGACAGGGAGGGACCGTGTCCTCGGGGCCTGGAATGTAGCTGGCATTCATGAAGTATTCACCGAAATGAATTAAAGAACAATAAAATAATGTTGTGCTTCTTAAGGGTCTGGCATTACTCTAACATTTTGGGGCACAATTTGACAAACTTCCCTCCAGGCTGAAACTGTTAATATATTTTATAATAGAGTGAACCCTTAAGATTATGGTATGCTTTACAATGATTCATAATTCTCCCGTCTTATCCCATCTGTGAACCAAACCCACGGCCACCTATGTGAATTTTGTCCCACCTTTCTTTTTTCCCAGATCTCCCTTTTCTCTGTAGTTCCCTCTGTTCTCTCTATACGATCCTAATTGCAACCAGTAATCAATCCTGTGACAGTACGCACCACAGCAGGTTATAACGCTTCTCAAAGTAAACAACACCATGATAGGGACTTGTTTAGTTATTCTTGGTTACTTGTGATTCTATGTATGTACACTGAGCCTCACAAGACACACAAAAAAATTGCTTTGAGAGTTACTGAAATGTCTACTGCACAGTAAGTAAGTAAATACATGAACAATTGAGGAACTCGGGAAGAAATCAAAATAGAGCGAGTAAGACTCTTACAGTCCTCCGCAGTGACTGGACACAGGCTGCATGATTTGTAGGGGTGAAAGTGAAGTAAATCCTATGAATTTTAAGATTAAAAAAAAAAAAGTTGTGCTACACACCAACAGGGGAACAGTTAGCAGCAGCAGCAGCTGCTATAAAAGAAAGCAACCTTGGAAAAAGTTAAGCGCCTTGCCCGATGTCCCATGGCTTATTTTGTTAAAGGAAAATACGGTTCTCTCAACTTCCAGAGCTGTTGCTGCAATATCACACTGAAACCAAATTTATAATGAAAATTAGCTGTTATTATGGTAACCCCTGGGAGAAACAGAAATACTATTCCCTTGTGAGGGATAGAAAGTGAAGCGAAGAACCCAACACACATACTCTACAAGGATGTTTGGTAAAGTTGGAAGATAGGAGACGGCCTGGTTGCCCTTAAAGAGGAAACAGTGACACAGTAGCAGCCTGCAGGGGCACATGAGATCCCTATTTTCAAGGGGATCAAAGGGCCAAAAACCAGTTTCCAGAACATTCTATGTCTATGGTACACTCAGTCTAAGAATAAGTGAACTCCTCAGTGCTATATGAGATGATAACTGGGAAGATAAAATTTTGTAAATTTCCTAGGGCACTCATCCAGAAGGTCAGGTCTACATCAGCCAGTAACAGACTTCTGGGCCCCTAGATTCATGTATTTGGCTCTGCTGCCTGTTTGGCTCAGTTTTCCCTTAGCAAGTGTAAAAAACGCTTGAACACCACCAGCCTGGGATCCAGTTCAACCAATTCAGATAGCTGTGGCCTTTTAACTCATATCCAAGTGACTTGGCTTTATACCAATATCATTTCCCCTAGTAGAGCCTCGGCCTAAGTGAGAGCAAACACAGCTGAGGGAGCCAGGAGTTAACTGGTGTTCCCATTCCCCAAAGGCCTGGTTCTCTTCCTAGATAAGGAAACAATACTATATCAAGAAGTTTCCATCATTCGCTATTACATCCCACACTAGATCCACGACTATAAAAAGAGCATTAGTGGAAATACCACCAACTATTCTTAAAGCAGCTCTCTGGAGGAGCGTTGGGCAATTTAACTTTGCTCCTCCAGCCCAATCCCTTGGGAAATAAATTGAGGTGATTTATGAAAACTTACATTTTGCAGATAAGAAAACAACAAGAAGTTTGAAGGCAGAGAATGGCAGAGTGTCTTGAGGTAATACTTCACTAGCTGAACTGTATTTCTTCTTTATAATTGTGTAATAGATAAAGAATACACATGTCTACGCGTGTGTGGCTGCCCTGGTACTCATTTGTGGACTGGGCACAAGGAACTCCATGTGGACTGGGTCTTACTTGAGCCTTCCTTTTGCACTATTATGTTCCTCTGTGTGACATCATTTGCAGCCACCCATCCCACAGTCACCTGTGGAAATATCAAAAGGAGTTTTCCAATGGCAGGTTACAAGCAGCCTGTATCAGAAACACCTGTACCTCCACCTGTCCGTCCAAGAAACAGGACAGTAATAACCTCTGCAGGTCTGCTGCCTGTGCTGTTTCTTTTCTGTTATATGGTCTCTACTCCTTCTGTCTTTACAGTGTAGCATGACTATCAGAAAAAGGGATTACATTAAAACCAGAAGCATTTAGCTGGATTTTATTTAAAATGAGAGGTGGCAGTGGGGTTATGGAAGGGATAAGGCTTGTATATATATATACACACACGTGTATATTTAAATGACTGAGAGATCTCACTGATAAAAATTAAACTTCCCTCCAAAGTAGGCTTGTATTAAAGGAGACTGAAGCAAGAAATCTTCATTTTGGTGAGACATGAAATGGAATGGGTACAAAAGGTAGAAATTACAAGAGGCAGCAGTGCCCCCTGGAACATTTGGGAAGAGTTCCTGAAGAAATAAGGAAATGCAAATAACCTGAACACCCGAAGATAACTAGCAGGATATACACGGCCAGCACCTTTCACGATGAAGAGGCGGATTCCTCCAGGCAAACAAAGGGACACGGCAGAGTTCGACATCTGTTTCATATAACAGCTTGGCTGCTGAAGGAAGCAACCTTTTAAAAAAAATGACTTAGCTGACAATCCTCAAAAATCATTCACTCACTATTGCCTGGGCTGAGGCACATGGACACATTTTGCACTTTTCACACTGCCCTTACTGCTTTCTAAAAAAGAATGGATGTGGCTAGTGTTCGCCCAGAGTTGAAGATGCCCACGTACCACATCAGAGTGCTTGGTTTGAATGCCCAACTCTGGCTCCTGACTCCAGCTTCCTATTAATTGGACTGTGGAAAGTAGCAGTGATGGCTCAAATAATTAAGTTTCTGCTACCCACATTGGAGACCTGGATTGTGTTGCCTGTTCGTGGCTTCAGCCACAGCCCCAGTTCAACTCTGGTATTGCAGGCATTTCAGGGGTAAACCAGTAGATGGGAGCTTTCTCTATTTTGCCTATCTGTCTCCAAACAAACAAACAAACAAAAAACCCCACCAAAAACAAGTCTTTTCATTATGCATTATGGGTAAAAAATAAAAGTAAAATGCAAACAACAAAAATCTTCATGAACTTTTCAGTTTTTCTTTGCTTTTCCCAATAACAGCTGGGAAGACAAGAATGCCGAAGAGTATTTTGGGTGTGGATGGTAGCCCATGTCGGGGCTGGAGGACAATTCATACAAGTCATTAGAAAATCAGAGGAAGAAAACAAATCATTTGACAAAACCTATTATGGTTCCAGAATTTAGTTAGGGAGTATCACAATGTCTCGATCCTTATCAATAAATGTTAAGAAATGAAATTGCCATCTCTGGATTCTATCAATTCACATATTAAATTTCAAAATCAAGAGAAAAACATCCACAAAGGCATAAAAGTCTGTGTGTAGATTTAAGAAAGGGAAATTTCTAAAATACAAAATTACCTAAGCTTTGATGTCCCTGCGTGATGACTGCTTTCAACTCACCCAAATGCCAGATGCTTCCCTTACCTTAGTGATGTGGTTAAAGCACACAAGCCAAATAGAGAAGAAAGCAATTAAGAGGAAATTAAAAAGAGGTTTTTCAGGTGAAATCTGAAAAATAGACAGTAGAGATAAGGTAGAGAGAGACAAAAACACTTCAGATTAATTCCTGTGGAGTGCCAAAACCAGGCTAGATGCTGATGAGGTTCTTTCCAGTTTAAACAGGTAGAACACGTGGGTGGAAAAGGTCACCTCACCTAAAAGGGAGACCGGCATGACCACAAAAGCCAAAGCAAGCAATATGGTATCTGTGTGACTGTGAGAAACTTTGGGAAAAAGACTTCATTGAAAGGTGTCTTCTGGAGGACAGCAGGTGGGAGTGGAGAGTGAGAATACAATTACAGTAAAAGTAAATCTTCAATGATGTTAGCTACAGGCCAGGCAGATTCTAAATACTTGGCCTGCATTAACTAATTTGGCCCAGGATTATAGGAGGTGAGGACCATTATCATTACATTCTACAATGGGCCCAGAGTAGGATGAATTTGCCTACAATCACCCACAGGATGACTGGACTTTGACACAAGTCATTCCCAAGAAGGAAAAGTCTTTGAAAGATTAATCTATCTATCTATCCAGGACCCTGCTAGTTTCCTGAAAAACATACAGAAAAATAAAACTAATCAAGAGCAGCCCAAGCTGATAATTAAAACAAAAAGAGAAGGGATTTATAGTAGCTTCAACAAAAACCTCCTGAATAAAAGAACACATAGAAAAACAAAAGTTCATTGAGTAATATCATGGTATATTTTTCACAGGGATCAGGACAAACATCCAACCTTTGCTGGATGGTATTAGAATGCCCCTTCAGGTACAGAAAAAATTGACCTAGAAACCTATGCTAGGCCTCTTACAGGATTAATATTTGGCTTTAATGAAGACAGAGAAGTTAGGACACTTGGGCTCCCTAATGACCGTTACTGTGTGGATGCAGAGTCAGGGCTTGTGTGACACTACCTGGCACCTAATGTATAGAAGCAGAGTATCCCTTAACCAAAATGTTTGGGACCAGAAGTATTTCAGATTCTGATTTTTTTGCTTGTTTGTTTCTGATTTTGGAATATTTTCATAGATTTTGCCAGTTAAGCATCACTCATCTCAAAATCCAAAATATGAAACTCTTTGAGCTTTATGTGAGAACTCAAAAAGCTTCAGACTCTGGGAGGATTTCAGATTAGGGATGCTCAACTAGTATTCAGTAATAGTAGCTGAATGAATAGATTAGAAACAAAACAGGAAACAGAAATGTTTGTGGAAGGTTCTAGATCCTGGGAATGTAGATTCAGAAAGCTGTCTTGTGGAAATAAGAGGAAAGACCAGCTACAATACTAGGAGTTAAACCATAATGGAGGGCCAGCGCTGTGGTGTAGCGGGTAAAGCCACCGCCTGCAGTGCCAGAATCCCATATGGGCCTGGTTTGAGACCCAGCTGCCCCACTTCTGACCCAGCTCTCTGCTATGGCCTGGGAAAGTAGTAGAAAATGACCCAAGTCCTTGGGCCCCTGCACCCATGTGGGAAGACCCAGAAGAAGTACCTGGCTCCTGGCTTTGGATCCACGCAGCTCCTGCCTGGGTCCTGGCTTTGGATCCACGCAGCTCCAGCCATTGCGGCCAATTGGGGAGTGAACCAGAAGATGGAAGACCTCTCTCCCTCCCTCTCTGCCTCTCCTTGTCTCTCTGTGTAACTCTTTCAAATAAATAAATAAATCTTTTTAAAAAAAAATAATGGAACCAGTTTGACCTGAGAGATGTCTAAGTAAGACAGAAAATGGATGATAACAGCAGCTTCAATAATTAGAGATTACGTCCTACTAAGTTTTGAGTAGAACACGGTGTTCACATTTTGTCAATACAAGGTTAGTGAAACATTACCAACACATGAAGACTTCACACTGTGGAAAGAGTAATAAAAACAGCATTAGGTAACATGTGGAAGGATTTCTCCTGTGCTAGGCAATGAGTGGACAAAATACTTCCCATAGTGTGGACATTGATGAAGGGCAATGTGTACACTGGTTCCCACCTCTCTGCCAAATAACCCTGGTCAGGTCACTTAACCTGTGTTTTACTGTCTAACATTGTATTATCTGTCAGATAATAATAACATCCACTCTCTAGGAATGAAGTTGTAAAGATTAAGTGAGAACATATAGGGACGTAGGAAAGGGAATAAGTGAAAAATAGGAGAAGAAACTTTGGAGTTTTGATTTCACAGAGATGGGCTGAAGTATGGCAGATAAACCAAGGAGAGCAAGCCAGCCTTAGCACAATGGAAACAGCCTTGGACATCATATCGCCAAGCCTGACTATCTTTGTGTCAGTGTTTACCTTGTATTTAGGCACATGCATTTTCCCTCTTAACTTCACTATTTTCAAAAATTTTATTAATTTATTATATTGGTGTTCATAAACATCTCCATTCTCGCATCACGTGCTTCTTGAAGACAGCAGCTGTGTCTTCTATCCTATATTCTTAGCTTCTAGGGTCATGCGAGACACACAGTTAAATATGGCAGCATGTCCAGGAAAACACCACATGAAAAGAAAGTGATGCGAATGAGAATTTTAAGAAATTTAAGGTAAGAGATGGGGAAGCACCTTCATAAAACAGGAAACTGAAGAAGACAGAACTGCTTATCCATATCACATATTTAGCATGTATTTTATTTTACATATACCAAAAAAACCTATGTACAAACATCTATCAGTTGTATGCAAAATATGATCGATCAAGATGACACCCAAAGTGACTTTCATTACATTTATCTCCTTTACTCACTGTTATTTCATCCCCTATCATTTATTTATTTATTTTTTTTTTTTTGACAGGCAGAGTGGACAGTGAGAGAGAGAGACAGACAGAAAGGTCTTCCTTTTCCATTGGTTCACCCTCCAATGGCTGCCGCGCCACGCTGATCCGAAGCCAGGAGCCAGGTGCTTCTCCTGGTCTCCCATGTGGGTGCAGGGCCCAAGCACTTGGGCCATCCTCCACTGCACTCCCAGGCCACAGCAGAGAGCTGGCCTGGAAGAGGGGCAACCGGGACAGAATCCGGCGCCCCGACTGGGACTAGAACCCAGTGTGCCAGCACCGCAAGGGGGAGGATTAGCCTATTGAGCCGCGGGGCTGGCCCCTATCATTTATTCTTACTAGGTAAGGAGCACCAGCTCATGCCTTTTCCGACTGTGAAGAAGTGGGGAATTGAAGGCTAGAAAGGGGAGCAACGGTGAGCTTTGGAGCTCTCTGAAAGAGGCAGAGTCAGGATAGTAGTGGACAGGAACAGGGCCATGCTCCTCTCCTGAACTAGCCCCAGCATAGATAACCTGGGCATCTCCTCACTGGGACTTCAGCACTGTCTGCCTATCTTACCACCATCTTTAGAATTTTCCTGAGTTGAAATCTAATTGAACTCTGATTACCCTGTCTGCCCAGGAATCTTCCACCAGCAAATAAGTAAAGTATTTTCACTTGCTGGCCCTAAAACACTCAATTCTTTTCTATAAGTTCTTGCCCAAGCAACTTCTTTCATACAACTTGATCCTAATTCTCCCTAAATGCCACAAACTTTATATTGGGATGATCCCTTTGGTATGTAGAAACTGTATTTATGTATTTTAAAATTTATTTTATTTATTTCAAAGGCAGAGTTAGAGAGAGAGAGAATCTTCCATCCACTGGTCCATTACCCAGATGGCTGCAATGGCGGAGGTATGTGCTCATCGGAAGACAGGAGCTTCTTCCAGGTCTCCCATGTGGGTGCAGGGCCCCAAGCATTTGGGCCATCTAATGCTACTCTTCCAGGTGTATTAGCAGAGAGCGGGATCAGAAATGGAGCAGCCAAGAATAGAACTAATACCCATGAGATGCTGGTGCTGCCGGAAGCGGCTTTACCCACCACACCATAATGGCTTTAATTTATTTAGAGAGAGAGAGAATGAAAGAAGGAGTGCTCCCCTCCCACTAGTTCACTATAAATCCTTGCGAGAGCCAGGGCTGGACCAGGCCAACGCCAGGAGCTTAGTCTCGATCTCCCATATAGGTGGCAGGGACCCAGTTCCTTGAGCCATCACCACTGCCTCACAGGGAGCGCCTTGACAGGAAGCTGGAAACAGGCGTAGAGCTTGGATTCAAACCCAGGAGCTCTGATATTGGATGCAGATATCTGAACTGCTAGGCCAAATACCCACCCCTAGGATATATTTCAAATCCTAGGCAAACTATACAGTCTTTATATATATTATTCTACTTTTTCATGAGTTCTTGAGTGAGATATAACCTAATACCCAACCTCAGAAAATATCTGCATAAATTCATTAGTAAATAAACCAGCAAGTAATCAACTCCCTCTATTACTTGCTCCTAGACAAGCAACACAGGATACACAATGAAATTCTACTCAAAGTCATCTTTTCCTCCAGAAAGTCTCTCAACGGAAAAGAGTTATTTAAGTTGAGGGAGTAAAGGAATCTAAGCTCAGGCTAGAAATCCATTCTCCAAAACTAATGCATGCCCCCAACTCCGACATTACTAGTCTGAAGCCAGTATCTGTTCCAATGTACCTGTTCCAATCCTCGAGGCCCTGCACTTTACCTACATCTCTCAACCTTATCACAGAAGACATACTAACTAAAATATTACCAACAAACCCTATATTATCTTCTCTAATGTAGTTCCCATTTCAACAATGGTTTTTAAAGAAAATGAAACTTGCTTGGAAACACAGCTTTTCCTACCTTATCGCCCCCACTCTTCTAAACAGGGCTTTCACTGTACTCAGTTTCAGTGGCCCTTCAGTAACAGGGCCAAGGTTATAAGAAACTCCTTGAAGTGCTCACTTTCTCAACTGTCCCGGTACATTCACTCCTTCATCCAACTAAATATCAGACGTATTAAATATCTAATCAACAAATCAGTAATTTCTTACATCTGAAGGATATTAATAAATGTAATGTGCCTATCCTCATAATAAAACACTAAGTATCAATCATATTTAAAACTAATAGTATACTCAAAGCACACATTTTGATTTCTGTGGATTTGTTGAGTAGATCCTCTAACTTTAAAATATCCATAAACAATTGTATTGTCACTGAGAAGCAGAGTTCCCAGAAACCAAAGAGCAATATTAAAGTACTCAAACCTGACAGAACAGCCTTAAAATTTTTCCCAGAAAAATTATTGTTTTATAAGAATTTTCATGTTTCATGATTTTTTGGAGTCATAATAACAAAATCAAATGTCTTAAAGAAAAATCAGAGTTTGTGATTCAGGGTTGCTTTACACAGTAATGCTTTAAAATCAAAGGTAAAACAGATTGACAGAAGCTAACCTATCCTAGACATATGCTCTGAAAACAGACAATTGAAAAGGTCAACCAATATTTTATTAGATAAAAATAAGAGAGTACCCAACCCTATTAAAATGGCATGAAGTTGGTGTTTCCATTTCATCAAGCAAAAATAGGTCATAGTTAGATGGATTTTAGAGAAGAAGAAAGAAAACTGAAAACAATTCAGGGTAAGGTCAGTATCACAAATTAAAGAGATGGAAGAGAACTTTCTTCTAAGTCATTAAACTTATCGATATTATACCAAACCCCAGAGCACTTACCATTTTGCTGCGCCATTACAGAAATTAGTAGGTTCACTGAATTGACTGATTTCTTTGTTAACCTATTTACATGGGTTAAGACCCTGAATGACATAAAACACAACCAAAAGATGCCAGACAGAGAGTGGAATTGAAAGACTGAGTGATGTATGGTTTGTGGTACAGCCTATCCAATAAAAGTGCCTGACCAGCAAAGAACACATTGGCAAAGATTTACTATCAGGACAAATACATTCTAAAAAATGGAATACAATAAAACCTGCAGTATCCATACCAACTATTCTAAAACACAAGTCTTGGCTCTGCATAATCTTTCAATGATTATATTTAAAATTTTCTATGTTTCATTCAAGAATAAAAATTTTTAACAAGTAAAACCAACATGTAGAGTGTATGGATTGCCAAGAGTAGTGCAGCTCTGTGAGTCATATGAAAGAAAACAAAATTCTGTTTTTTGGAACTTTTCAACTTTTAAAACATCTATAAAGAAAAGGAAATCTTCTTAGGAAACATATGATGAAGATTAAAGGTAGAAATGAATTAGCTACTAGAATTATCATTGTGTTTGAATTACACATAACGCATAAACACCAAATTAGCAAGGCTAAGGCCAGAGAAAGTATTTAAAGTATTTTAAATGTTATACCTCCAAGTTCTTTTACATTCAAGATGGCATTCTGGAATGGCACTGCTTTTATGCTAAAACCTAAAATTAGACAAAAAAAAGGATTAGTGACTTGATTTTTAAGTTAAAATACTTAAGATGCTCAAATTCTTTATATGCAGCCAAAGATTTACTTTTCTTAGCTCACATTTATACCAGAAACACATAATTTCCAAAATAAACCAGTCACTCCGTATTATCTTCCTCATTTTTCAAAGCATAGATGGATACTATAACAAAATAGAAATTCTATCTCTTTTACTGGCTACTCCTCTTCCAGTCCAGCTCTCTGCTATGGCCTGAGAAAGCAGTAGAAGATGGCCCAAGTCCTTGGGCCCCTGCACCCACATGGGAGACCTAGATAAAGCTCAAGGTTCCTGGCTTTGGATCAGCTCAGCTCTGGCTTTTGCAGCCATTTGGAGAGTGAACCAGCAGATAGAAGACTTTTCTCTCTCATCCTCCCTCTCTCTGTAACTCTATCAGATAAATAAATAAAATCTTTAAAGAAGATATTGCCTTATTCTTTTATATGCAATATCACCAAGCAACTTATACCAACTGGAAGTATGGAGAAACCTCAAAAAAATTAAATCTTCAGAGACATTTGTTTCTAATTCCTAAAGTTAATGTCTTTAATTTTTTCTCACATAGAACTCATCAAGCCCACAGATTAAGACTTAACTTATAACCATCTTATAATAGAATTACATGGTATTTATGTTGAATTTTCTTTTAAGGGACACAGTTAATACACCATAAGTACATTTTCCTAAAAAATAAAAAACCACAATTATCCAGTCATGCACAATCACTTTATAATGCATGTAATGAAAGGTCTGTAATACAAAAGTATAGAATATAGTGTTCTATGATTAATGATACACTTAGGACTTCATTATTACCACTCAAGCAATTCAGTTGTAACACAGGTGAGCATGCAGATGGCTATACACATACACACATGTGCAAATATATGCAGTGACTGACTCTGAAAAGATCCACCAGAAACTAGAGATAGTAATGATGCTACAGAAACCCAAGGAACTGGAAGTCTGAAATAGGAGGGAAAATACAAATACTTTTCATGTGGGGCAAGTTATGATTGGTGCTCAGAAAGATGAAACGATATATAAAGTATGATGTGGATACCTAGTTGTGCTCTGCTTTACAAGTAAAGAAATCCACATGTGCCTTTCTAGTCCAGCCTATCTTTTGCACTTCTTTGCTGCATGCTATCCCAAGTATATGGCTTTGAATAATGTATACACCACCCTTCACCTAGGACAGTATTACATAACAGCTGAAGAACTTACTTTGGAGTCAGACAGAAGTAGGTTTGAATTCTAGCTCTCTCATCTGCAAGTTCTGTGACTGTGGGAAACCTATAAGCCTTGGGTTTCCCATCTGTAAAATGCAGACAAGAATGTCTACATCACAGGGCTATTATAAGGATGAGATAAGGTATGTATTATGTTTACCATAGTGCCTGGTACACAATGTGCATACAATATATGACTGCTGGCATTATGTTGCAATCGATGCTTGGATGCTGATAACTTAATCATCAGGTATATAATATGCTCTGCCTGCCTGAATAATGTTACAAACTTGTAAGACAGAAACTCTAGGTGTTCATGTCTTTACCTAAGTACTTAGTTGTAGATGTTAAAGTTACCACTCAGAATGAAAAGTACTTTTGTTGGAGGTGTTAGCCATTGAAATTTGCTGCAAAGAAAGCCAATGTTCATGGGGTTCTCTCAGAATCTTTCCAACCATACCCTTCCCGTGTGGGTTTAAGGCAGACTGACACAGTGAACACTGCATTATGGTTAATGGTGCAAGAAGTCACTGAATCTTAGTAACGTAGCAGGAGGAATGAAGAGGAAGTTCCAGGTAGCAGAAACACTGGCATGTACCTGGGCCTGCAAGAAAGCTTCTCCAGGTGTCTGGCCTCTGGGAGTTTAAGTCAAGTCACTGCCAATCACAATACTCCTGCCGGCACCAAAATTCCCCTACAGGAGACCTGGGTGCTTGAGTGTATCTACCAACTTCACATGGATGCTATATGGATTCAAAGATAGTGATTGTGAAATTCTGAATGAAAAGCCCTCTGCAAATGCTAAATGGTATGTTAGTGATTATAGTCCGGACAGCTCAGGTATGGCTTTTCAAGAAAGGACAGGCTTCCGCTTTGAAAAAAACAGAGCTACCTAGTACACCAGCATTGTTTAATCTGTTTTGATTCTTAAAAACTGACAATATGCAGGAACTTAAAGAGAGTAACATCCTTCCAGAAATTTCCATACCCATATGCAAAATTCAACTTTGAAATTTATTAATCCAACAGGCAGATTATATCACTGTTACTGTATTTAAGGTCTTGCAGTCTTCGCAATAAACTGAATAAAAAATTTTCTCAAACATTTGCCCTTAGCAAAGGAACCCAGCAATGTTATTTATAGGCATATAAACGTTTCTGCAGGATACTCATAAATGTTTTCTCCCCAAACAGAACACACGTGGCTAGATTTATACTGCAAAGGTATATACAGTCTTTGACATTACTGTCTGTATATTATTTCTACAGTATAGCTATAATAATTAATGTTCAGAGGATAGTCTCAATAGCCAACCCAGAATAAAAGGAAATGTACTGTTTATGAAATAGAAACAGTATTTTTCTATTTTAATCATTCTAAACTTTTTCAAGTATTAAACAGTCCTAAAAATTTAAAGCCACACTCTCAGTTCACCAGAAGGGCAACCAAGAAGGGTGCCTCTCAGACTATTTCATTCCTTAATGTTGGGCTGCAGGAGGTCAACCCGGGGTGAGGGCAGGAGAAGTTAACGTAACATTTAGTAGGGTTCAAAAGGCTCAATGATCAAAATAAAGGACTGTGTTGAAGAATAAAAGCCACCATATAGCCCGGGCAACATTTGGCTTCAAATTCTGATTTTACCACTTACCTGTTTGAACTAAGCAAGTAATGACAGTAATTTTTAAAGTCTGAGGAAACGTTAATTTAAAAGAAGCTTACTTGGGACAGACATTTGGTGTAGCACTAACGATGCCACTTGGGACACCTGCGTCCCTTACCAGAGTGCCTGGGTTTGAGTCTCACCTCTGATCCCATGTCTGACCCCTTCCTGATGCACACTCTGGGAGGTAACGGCGATGGTTCAAGTACTTAGATTCCTGTCACCCCAGTAGAAGACACAGATTAAGTTCTGGGCTTCTGGCTTCTGCCACAGTCAACCCTAGCCATTGTAGGCATCTCGCTCTCACTGTCACTCTTGCTCTCACTCTGCCTCCCTCCCCACCCACCCATCTTTCAAATGAACAAATATATATTTTGCAAAAGTTTATTTTGGTACAAAATTTCCTTGGAAATCCATGTTATTTTCTAAGTAGCATTTTTTTTTTCTTTTTCTTTTTGACAGGCAGAGTGGACAGTGAGAGAGACAGACAGAGAGAAAGGTCTTCTTTTTTTGCCGTTGGTTCATCCTCCAATGGCTGCCGCGGCCGGCGCGGCAGGAGCCAGGTGCTTCTCCTGGTCTCCCATGGGGTGCAGGGCCCAAGCACTCGGGCCATCCTCCACTGCACTCCTGGGCCACAGCAGAGAGCTGGCCTGGAAGGGGGGCTACCGGGACAGAATCCAGTGCCCCGACCGGGACTAGAACCCGGTGTGCCGGCGCCGCTATGTGGAGGATTAGCCTATTGAGCCGCGGCACCGGCCTTCTAAGTAGCATTTTCAATGAACTTTAGAAGCTGTCACATTATTTTATCAGGGAAATCTCTGCTGCCCTGGAATGAGGTTGGTTTTTCTGCTTTCTAGCACTCAGTACCCCCACATGATTTTCCCAGTTATTACTATGTTATCAGTTTAGCTACTGGTCTAACACCTGTCTCCTGGTCAGACTGCAAAGAATCATAATGAAGAAGCAATGTATGATGGATCCTGTATACCCGTGTTTGGTACAACAGGAGCTGAATATTATTTAAGGATTTGGGCTCAGGGTTTTAATCTACTACATAACTGAACTCTTACCACAACCCTGATGTCACCCCTCTTGTCCCAAGAAGAAAGTTAAGCCTACAGGGGTCAAGTCCTTTGCCAAAAGTACTAAGTGCTGCAGCCAAAACTTAAACCCAGTTCTCATCACCAAACCTACAGTTTGGCACCTCCTTCACATATTAACTAACAGGTTCAGATCATTCCATCCAATTTTGAGCCCCAATACCAGAAGCGTTCATTGGCCAAGTACAATTGTGTCTAATTCATGTGCTTTCCTTTTTATACAAACAATTCAATGAAGGAACCCAAATAAATGTTCTTAGGTTCACATGACATTGCTTTTTAACTAATACAGTAATAATAACAACATGGATTTATAAAGTACTTTTTATAGATGTTATTAAGAAAATAAGGAACTTAGGAGGGAAGCAAAAATGTCTGATCAATGGAGCCAGCATCCTCTGAGGGTCCCTCATGCTGATGAGACAAGGCTCTGCCTACAAGTCCTAGCCTCAGTTCTTACATTCACTGCCACATTGCTGTCTTGCCTTGGCCTGGGACTCCTCATCAGCAAAACTGAGTCAACTCTATGGTTTCCTCTAAAATCAAGAGTCCATTATTCATACTAAACAAGAACAAGGAAATAACGGTAACCACTGTGTTGATCATCAATGGCCTCTGGAATTTGGCTGAAGGCCTCATGGGTTGGTCTCCCCAGGCTCCATTCAAATAATTGGATGGCTGAAGCATAAGCTACACAGTCATTTTTTCCTGGCCTATCTAAGCTGCATTAGTAAGACTAAAACCTCCCCTAAGATTTAACCCCACAAATTTTAATAAATATATGACTTAGAAACTCTTTGGGGAAATAATTGTTTGCATAGCCTTTCAGTCTTTGTTTTGCAATCCTTAAATCCAACAAAACCTGTGACAGAGAGATGGATTTGAAGTTGTTCATGTAGAAAAGGTATTCCTGGAATTGTAACAAAATTAGTTTTGGGAGGAAGGTTAGTCTATTTTTATTCATCATGTGGAACACGCATGTTTAACTTGGGCCTACAAACTGAAACCTTTCCCCTCCCCTTGGTCTGCATGCACACACACAGATACATATTTGATGTGTACTTCTGAAATCCCTGGGTCATTCTAAGTGATGAAGGGAAAGACATTCCATAAACCTCGTGGACTTGACCTAGAACAAGGGCATGATTTATGCCAAGGTAGATTTGTGATGTTTGGATGAAAGTCTAGTAAAGTTCTCCTAAACATGAGTTCAACGTCATAAAAGGAAACAAGCTACTGGAATTTATAAAACAGAATCCTTTAGCAGACACCAACATCTGACTTTCTAACTTATTTCTCTGGGGACTTAATACATATGTAGCTAATATACTAAAGTATTTAAATGTCTTGTTCAAATCTTCACAAAATTTTCCTCTATTTCTTTCAAGTTTCATGATCTTTTTCTAGTATAAATGAATCATATACTACTTGATAATTTTTCAAGGGCAGCAATACAAATCCCTAGAAGATATTTTCAATCTTCTAAAACTCAGCGTTCACTCCTGCTCTAGATTCTTCTCCATACTGCATCAGTATATTATCCTGACTCCATTCCTCTGGTTTATTTTTTTTTAAGTGCATAATTGTGAAAGCTATGGTTTAACAACTACTCTTATCAACATATTCCTTGTGGATATACAGTGAAGGAATTCACTCTGGAGAGAGTTCACTTTGAGAATTCCTAGCCCATGGTGCCATCTAACCCATTTTTCTCCCTCCACCAAGAGGTCTTACCTCTGAAGGATTTCTTGGCCCTTTGAGTTTTGACAATTTAAGAATCTTTTAAAATTTATGTCAAAGGTGACTGATTGCTGAAGTTAAAAATCCAATATGGTTTGAATTCTTCCCCCCCCCCCCCCACAGGAAAGGCAGACATTTTTGCTTTGCTAAAAACTGGATGACACACCTTCCTTATAGTATGAATGCATTGTAACAAATCAGCACTCAAGGTAAATTTTCTCCTCAATTGTTAAAAACTCTTACAAAACACAATTCATTTTAATTGGCTTTCTATTGTCAAAACTCTGAGAAATAATGTAAAAGAATAAGACTTAACCCATAATCTGTCCACATTAACAAAACATGGTGCGGTTTTACTTGTTCTTTCCAATTTCTATTCAAATGTACATAGTTTTCCATGGTTTAATATAAAAAATATAAATTTAATTTTTCAATTTTCTTGAATAAAAAATTATATGCATTTTCCAATCTGTAATCATTACATTTGCAGTACCATAATTTAGCTAACACATTCTTTTGCTGAGGGGCATTTAAATTGCTTTAAATTTTAGTTATTATACAAAATGTTGTAAAGAATTACTTTGTACATTTTTCTATAATTTACTTAAAATAATAACTGCTAGTGGCATGATTATTGGGTGTTTAAATGCTCGTATATAAATAATTGCTTTCTAAGAAAAGGGATAATGTCACCAACAGTAGCAGTAATATTCATATATGCACATATCATTGGCACTACCATCTTACCAGTGGTAGGTTATGAAGAAATGAGTTTTCATAAAATTAAATATAAAACTGAGATTTTCTTATTCATTTTCTAGTAAAGTTGATCTTCTAGCAACGAAGAACCTTTGCCATTTCTCTGTTATTTATTCTATTTATGAATTATCTTTATGGACTTAATTTATCTATTAGATTCTAGATACTATGTGTAAATGTATTGTTGAAGTGGGGTAGTCACAAACTCTAATCCATAATATGTGATGCAAATATTTCTCAGTGATTTTTAAAACATATTTATCTTATTAATTTTAGTTTCCAAATGATTCTAAATTTTTATATAGTTAAGTCTCCTGGTATTTATTCTAAGGAACTGGTCCACACAATTACATTAGCTGGCAAGTCGAAAATCTGTAGGGTGGGCTGACAGGCTGGAGACCAAGGAAAGAGCCCATGTGCAGTTCAAGTTCAAAGATCACCTGCTATAGAATTTCCTCCTGTTCTGGAGAAGCCAGTCCTCTGTTCTATTCAGGCCTTTAACTGAGTAAATGAGGCGCAATCATATTATGGAAAAAACTGACATTACTCAAAGTATACAGATTTAATAGTAATCTCCTCTAAAAACACTCTCAAAAACATCCTGACCACATATCTGAGCACCCAAGGCCTTGCAAAGTTACAAAAGAAAAGAAAAAATTAACCTTCATATACTTTCTCAATGGTTTCCAGCAATTTTATTCTAATGAGCTTGGTATTGTTTTGTTCATTTGTCTTGCACTTAGGATTGAGTGAGCTTCTTGATATGTGAATCTAGAGTCTTCTTCAGCTCTGACAATGGTTCAGCGATTACTTCTTCAAATATTTTTTGTGTCCCTTTCCCTATCCCTCACCTTCATGGACTCAAATTACCCTATGTTAGATCACTTAAAAGTTGTCCCACAGCTCACTGAGGTTCTTTGCATTCCCTCCCTCCCTCTCTCTCTCCCTCCCTCCCTTCTTCCCTCCCCCTCTCTCCCCCTCTCTCTCTGATAGTCTCTAATACTAATGCTTTTCAATTCATTAAACTTTTTCTTCTGCAATGTCTGAATTTCTATCAATCTCATCTGGTATGAACTTGTATTTTATATCAGAAATTACAGTACTCATCAAGAGAAAATTTATATGGATGCTTGTATGTAGACATATGTACATATGATGCTATCTTCTATGTCTCAGCTTTATGAACGAAAAATCTCTTGGTTCTCTCTCTGTGCAAGCCTCTCATCTCTGGTATTCTGCCCTTTGAACTCTAGTTGCCTTGTTCTCCCTGACTCAGCTCCGTCTGCTCACGCAGTGGGGCCACTGAGCTCTACCCCAGGTCCCTCTGGAAATGTGCCCAGCAAGGAAATTCGCTCAATGCTCATGTCACTGTTTCTCATCTCTCAGGGGTGGTTATTCTTTGTTGTTTCCTCAAAAAAAAAAGTTGATTTAAACATTTTATATGTTTTAATCATTTCAAGTGGGAAAACAAACCAGTTCCAGTTATTCCATCTTGAGCAGAATCAGAAGTCCTCATCAATCTGGCACTCACTGCCCTCCCATGAGTACCTTTAGTCTTTCCTTCTCCCATGATGACCGTCCTTACACCTCCCTCCTCCAGTATGCTCACACGAGATCTTCTCTTAGAAAAATAAATTCCCATCATACTGGTTTTTCTGTTTCTGTCAATCATCTATTTTTTATTTATTTATTTATTTTTTTTGGACAGGCAGAGTGGACAGTGAGAGAGAGACAGAGAGAAAGGTCTTCCTTTTGCCGTTGGTTCACCCTCCAATGGCCGCCGCGGCCAGCGTGCTGCGGCCGACGCATCGTGCCAATCCAAAGCCAGGAGCCAGGTACTTCTCCTGGTCCCCCATGCGGGTGCAGGGCCCAAGCACTTGGGCCATCCTCCACTGCACTCCCTGGCCACAGCAGAAAGCTGGACTGGAAGAAGGGCAACTGGGACAGAATCTGGAGCCCCGACTGGGACTAGAACCTGGGATGCCGGCGCCGCAAGGTAGAGGATTAGCCTATTGAGCCACGGCTCCAGCCTCTGTCGATAATCTTGAAAGAACAGTCCTAGCTGAGAGGCCAAGGAGTGAAGGAGTGAAATGGACTGGCTACATCTCATTCCCTTTGCTTCCTTGCCATTCCCTCATTTCTCAGGTTGGGTTCTATCCCAGAACTCTGTGAAAACTGTTCTACCATTGGTCACTCATGACCCTGTTGTCACTAAACTAGGCGGTCCTTGTCTTGAACTTCAGACTTCCATTCATATCACCTAACTGTGGTTTCTGTGATGCTTTGCCCACATTTCTCTTCTATGTTAATATGGACTAGATGAAATTATATATAGTTGCCGCTTAGCACCTTTCTTCCCTCTCTCCACCTACTATCCCTTAATAAGCTCATCCAAATCCACAACTGAGCTGTCACTCAAATCTGTATCGCTTGCTCTGACATCTCTCTAGTCTGCTTGTCTCTTGGAATTTGGATCACAGCTTGAAGTCCTACCAATATCTCGAAGTTAGCATATCCAAACTTAGACTTAAAACCCTTTATCTTAAAAATGCCTGTCATGCTTTCCCTACATCGTTTATGGAATCCATTCAAAATGCCAAACCAGCAATTTAAATCATTCTTGACTCCTTTCCTTTCGTGTTATCCAGTATGATTATCACATGTACAGCATCAATCACATCTGCTTCTAATTCTCCAGTCCCACAATTATTGCCCCATGGGATCACCTCGCCATATTACACATCGCTGCCCTTGGTTCCCAACATAACCTAAATCTCTGCATTCTGTGCCTCGACCCAATATGACTATTAACTTTTCTCTGAATACACTTATGCTTCCCATCCTTACTCTCCATACTCCACTGCTCTCTGGATTCTACTCATCATATGAGACCCTACTCAAATGTAATCGTCACTATGAACCCTGGTTTGATTCCCCAGATAAGAGAGAATCACTCCTGGGGCCGGCACTGTGGCGCAGAGGGTTAACACCCTGGCCTGAAGCACCAGAATCCCATATGGGCACCGGTTCTAGTCCTGGCTGCTCCTCTTCCGATCCAGCTCTCTGCTACGGCCTGGGATAGCAGTGGAAGACGGCTCAAGTCCTTGGGCCCCTGCACCCATGTGGGAGACCTGGAGGAGGCTCCTGGCTCCTAGCTTCAGATCGGCGCAGCTCTAGCCTTTGTGGCCATCTGGGGAGTGAACCAGTGAATGGAAGACCTCTCTCTCTGTAACTCTTTCAAATAAGTTAAAAAAAAAAAAAAAAGAATCACTCCTTCCTTCTTTTAACTGTCATATTTATACCTCCAAGTGTGGCACATGTCACATTCTGTCTTAGCATAGGGCCTGGTATTTATTAAATATTCAAGAATTGTGAGCTGTTTTATCACTAGAAAACTTATCTTCCTAACCCAGTGTAAACTTCCTGATGGCTGGGACCTCCAAAGAGCCCTCCAAAAAGGCACTGTTCCAGGATCAGGATAATCACAACTCAATATCTAAAATGTTAGCCAACCTTATATCTAATTCACCAGAAAGTCACCCAGCACACAATGTTATGGTTGGTGCCAGTAAAAGGGGAACTTACTACTAAGACATCTAATAAAAATAGATATACAATATAGTATAGTTTGCAAATAATAAATTATAAAACATTACTCACAGAAAAGTTTTTGCATTATAATTCAAAACTCCTCTTCTAGCCAGAGTGCTAAGAAATAACTGATTGGTGAGGGAAAGTTTGTTTTGGGTTCCTCTTTATACCTAATTTGGGAAGTTATTTGGTTTGAAAAGAATGATTAATCTAATGTTTCCATAAATTCATAGCATATGACTCAAAAGATAGCCACGATTTTACAAACACCTAATAAGTACAGATTCCCATCAGAAACCCTACCACTAAGCTGCATAGAAAGACCTAAACTGGCATCCTACGCCTATCGTTAGGTACCTAACTATAGCCACGTCACCAGACTTTGATTCTCAGATGATTTAAAAGCAAAATACAGAGAAAGATCCTTACCTGTCACTGAAGGCCTCTATGAAGCCCCAAGAGGATACTTTACGTAAGGTACTACATAGACCCCATTTGCCATCATTTGCTTATGCATTCAACAAACATCTACCTCTACACCCAAACCCTGGGCCAGGCTCGGGTATTCAATGCCAAAAAAGCTTCTTTCTGCCCTTGGAAGCTTACAAACCAGAAGAGGGAGAGGGTCATGAAAAGAAAGCAATGCTACAGGCACTAAATGGCAGAAATATGGCCCGCGTAGAGTGGCAGGAGCGGAGAGTCTTCAGATCTGTCTGGTCACAGAGAAAGGTGGTGAGGAAGGGCTCCAGGCCAACCAGTCACACCTGAGCTCTGCTCGTCCTCTGTGGAATCACCACTCAGTAGGAGCCCCTCAACTCTTCCCTCCTCCGTTAATCAAGCTATGTCTCTGTTACCTACGATTCTAGAACCCAAAAAGTTCTCAAAATATGCACTCCTTTGCTAAGCGATTTGGCGGTGAAATCTGCCCCAAACTGATGAAAGGCTCTTGATTATCAATATTTTCCCCACTAGTTAGGAAATCTCGTTAATAATTTCATCATCCGCCTACCACCTGTGCCAGGGACTGAGTCATCCTTGGCTGCCTGTTCTCTCATACTCCAAAGCCAGCTGATCACCAACCCATTTCAACTGTAGCCCTCAAATAGGACCCTACTTGTGCCTTCCTCTCTGACTCCCTCCACTGCCTCAGCTAAGGCACTCGGCCTCAGCACTGTAACTGTCTTCTGACCCTGTGCCCACCTGCGCTCCTCACGGTTCAGCATCCACATGGCCAGCTTGACCCTTCTCAAATGGACATTGGATAGTGTAGTTTTCTTGCTTTGAATTCTCTGATGTTGCAGCACAATCTAGGGAAAACTAATGCTCCAACTCTTGAGCCTGCTGTAAAACGTTTGCCCAGATCTGATGAGTTTCCTTGAGTTCTATGCAACATACATTGCAGTCCTGCAGAAATATGGCGCCCAAGAGGTGCTACCCTCTTTCACCCCATCTGCCTTCACACAAGCTTTCTTTCTATACCAAATATTCCCTTTGTTCTTCCACTCTACTCTCTGATTCCTATTTATCTGCCAAGTTTACTTATCAACTTCCCATCCAATATGGAAAACGAAACCAGGCATCCTTCCCTTCCCCTGCTGCAGGCAATGCTGGTCATGCCCTCTGCTTTGTCTATTTCTGAACGTGAACTTAATGTTTATGGAGCCTGTAGACTAGGTCTTCGAAAATGCTGGAATCAGAGCTTAGATCCAGTACGTAGCAGGTGTCCAACAAAGACCCCGCCTGAATGAACAATCCTTCCAACTTCCCCAGACGTCTCACCCCACTCTATCAGCTCTCCTCCCACAGCAGCTCTGGAACTATTCTGTCTTTATCTCCCTTCACTTACAGTCTTCATTCCTGCCTCATCATGAGAAAAGAAAGAGGAGGCAATTGTGGAGTGACAAAGCCCTAGGCGAGGGTTTCCTAATGTGGGCCCTGACAACATTCCGGACTGGATAATTCTTTGTTGTGGAGCTGCCCCCTGCGCTACAAGTGCATTAGCAGCATTTCTGACCTCTGCCCACTCGATGCCGGTAGTACCCTCCTCCAGTTGGCACTGCCAAAATGTCTCCAGACATGGCCAAATGTCCCCCAGGGACCAGGGAGGGGGGCAGCCCTTGAATGAGGATCACTGCCCTAGACTGACTTGGGAAAGACAAAGATCAACATGTGACAGCTGCTCCGTGGCCTCCTCTACCCTCCAGGTGCGAAGCAATGGACAGAGGATCCAGGCCACATCAGTGGCGCTGTCAGGGGTGTACATGGCCGACAAGAGTAGGCTGCAGTGACACTGAGAGGAGCTTGGCACTGAGCGGCCCTGAGATGACTTCCTGTTGTCCGAGTTCCAGACTTCAGGATTTGTTTGCATTGGGATGTTCGTGAGCTTGATTTATTCAGGGCCCGTGAGATAACCAGCTAGAGGGATACAGGATACTGTCATGGAAAGTCAAGAACCCTTCTGAGATCTTGTTTTGCAAAAGAGCATACTTAAAATGGAAATAAATACACTGAGTGAAGCATTAAGGTACAAATAACAGAGAAGGGATGGAAGACATCACACCGACAGCACAGGAAACGAGACCGTCTAGGAGATGAGAGAGAGAGAGAGAGAGAGAGAGAGAGCGCCCTGGCATGGGACCCACCTGTCGTGGACACGACACTCTCGGCGCTTTCACTGCAGAGCTTCGACAGCAGGCTGGTCTTGCCGGAACCCGTGAGGCCTATGCAAACCAGGTCATATTCTGGGCGTGCAGGTGGGGGTCCCTTGCAGCACAGTGCTCTAAAACACTGCAAAGAAAGGGGGAAATGGAATTCTTTTAAATAGGGAGACACACCTTAGTAATACATAAATATACATAAATACTAACAAGTCCTTAAATAAATCTATTGTGAGGAGGAAAATGGTAACATTGGAGCAAAGAAATTTGGAGGAAGCCGCATTCACCAAAGGGTCAAAGTTACCATCCTCATTCCTAGACCTCTGTCCACCTCTCGGCCTCACGTCCCACCACGGCAGGTGCATCGGAAGCAGCCTGACTTCAACACACAGCAGTGTGGCCAAAATTGCACAACCTGAATGTCACGGTGAGGAACGTGGACCGAGTCAGTCTGACGAGCACTCTCTCCAGACACCGCCTGTTCTCTAAAACGCAATGCATCCTGGGTCAGAAAGGGGAAATGCCATCAACCACATTACTGCGACACGAGGTAAGGACTCAGTATAGGGGGCATTTTTATTTTATTTTATTTTATTTTATTTATTTTGGTTTTTTGACAGGTAGAGTGGACAGTGAGAGAGAGAGACAGAGAGAAAGGTCTTCCTTTGCCGTTGGTTCACCCTCCAATAGCCACCGCGGCTGGAGAGCTGCAGCCAGTGCACCGTGCTGATCCGATGGCAGGAGCCAGGTACTTATCCTTGTCTCCCATGGGGTGCAGGGCCCAAGCACTTGGACCATCCTTCACTGCACTCCCGGGCCACAGCAGATAGCTGGCCTTGAAGAGGGGCAACCAGGACAGAATCCGGTGCCCCGACCGGGACTAGAACCCGGTGTGCCAGTGCTGCAAGGAGGAGGATTAGCCTAATGAGCCACGGCACCAGCATATTAGTTAACAGTGTTGCATAAGGTAAACTTTTCTGAATTTAGTAACTGCTCTGTGCTCACACAAGGAAAATCATCGTTCTAAGAAAACATCAAGTTAACTACTAGAGGTGAAGGGTCTTGATGCCTGCCATTAACTGGCTCAGAAAAACGCTCAGGGGCTCGGCACCGTGGCTCGCTTGGTTAATCCTCCACCTGCAGCGCTGGCATCCCACATGGGTGCCGGGTTCTGTCCCGGTTGCCCCTCTTCCAGGCCAGCTCTCTGCTGTGGCCCGGGAAGGCAGTGGAGGATGGTCCGAGTGCTTGGGCCCCTACACCTGCGTGAGAGACCAGGAGGAAGCACCTGGCTCCTGGCTTCGGATCAGTGCAGCGCCGGCTGTAGTGGCCATTTGGGGGTGAACCAACAGAAGGAAGACTTTTCTCTCTGTCTCTCTCTCACTGTCCACTCTGCCTGTCAAATAAATTAAAAAAGAAAAAAAAAAGACAAACGCTCAGTCTCTACCTCCAGCTCTATCACTATCTGGTAAGCCAAGTGAAAAAGCCAACGCAGGAAAAGGTTCACAACTGGAGAAGCGGAGTGAGCAGTCTACAGGAAAATTCCTTCTTCTAGACTCAGAACCCTTGGATATCATTTCAAAACAAATAAAAAGATGCAAAGAACAATTAGGAACAGTCCCTACACACATCACTGCCTTCTCGGTCTGCTCAATTCCATGCTAGGTCAGATGACCCCAGGGTGCTATGTTCTGTAGTGTAGTCTGTGCACTGCACAAACCTGTTTGGTCTGCAAGAGTTAAAAACAGGAGATCTGGGAGACAGGCTATCACTCATGCAGTTTTTGATCTTTCTATTTATCCCATATCCATTTACTAGTGGCCACCTACATGCTGGCTGGTAGAACCTGAAATATCTGGGCCTTGAATGATTCAGGAGACAAAGAAAGAGGGAGAGCAGGAGAGAGTGAGATCTACTCACTTCTGGGCCACCTGGAGATCAGGAGAGAAGAGCCCTTAACAAGACCAAGACTTCTCACTCATCACATCGGAACCCTCACTGGCTGTCAGATGCTCACAACCAAGCGAGATTTCCTCATTTCTCACATGCAGTCCACAAGGCTCACCCAGATGACCCCTGAAATAGCTCTGGCATCCAGGTGCCTCTCTCCAGCCCAGGCAACATCTACACTGTCCCACTGCTGCCAGCACATTCACTCTTGCCCTCCTATTCTCCACAAGCAGCCAGAGACCGCTTCCTTGGGAAAAGGAAACCTAGTCATATCTGCTTAAACTGCACCAGGACAGCCCCCTGCTCTTGGGCTCAAACCCTTACCCTGGTCTACAAGGCCTGCAGATCCACTGCAGCCCACACCAACAGGCTTTTTTTTTTTTTTTTTTTGGACAGGCAGAGTGGACAGTGAGAGAGAGAGACAGACAGAAAGGTCTTCCTTTGCCATTGGTTCACCCTCCAGTGGCTGCCGCGGCCGGTGCACCACGTTGATCTGAAGCCAGGAACCAGGTGCTTCTCCTGGTCTCCCATGTGGGTGCAGGGCCCAAGCACTTGGGCCATCCTCCACTGCACTCCCGGGCCACAGCAGAGAGCTGGCCTGGAAGAGGGGCAACCGGGACAGAATCTGGCGCCCCGACTGGGACTAGAACCCGGTGTGCCGGCGCCGCAAGGCGGAGGATTAGCCTAGTGAGCCGCGGTGCCGGCCGCCAACAGGCTTTTCAATAAATACATAACCTTTTTGAAAAATATGCAGAATACACAAAGACGCCAGTAAGATGGTTGATCTATGCTCTGTCAGAGCCTCTCATGCTTCAGGAAAATAATGTCAAAATAAGAGAAACCCTTGACTTTTTCCCTTCATCTCAAGGCCATAAATTAGCCTAGCTCTCCAAAAAGCTGTTCTGAGGTATACAATCTACTTTTTTTTTTTTTTTTTTGACAGGCAGAGTAGACAGTGAGAGAGAGAGAGAGAGACAGAGAGAAAGGTCTTCCTTTACCGTTGGTTCACCCTCCAATGGCCACTGCGGCCGGTGTACCACACTCATCCGAAGCCAGGAGCCAGGTGCTTCTCCTGGTCTCCCATGTGGGTGCAGGGCCCAAGCACTTGGGCCATCCTCCACTGCACTCCCGGGCCACAGCAGAGAGCTGGCCTGGAAGAGGGGCAACCGGGACAGAATCTGGCGCCCCGACTGGGACTAGAACCCGGTGTGCCGGCGCCGCAAGGCGGAGGATTAGCCTAGTGAGCCGCGGTGCCGGCCGCCAACAGGCTTTTCAATAAATACATAACCTTTTTGAAAAATATGCAGAATACACAAAGACGCCAGTAAGATGGTTGATCTATGCTCTGTCAGAGCCTCTCATGCTTCAGGAAAATAATGTCAAAATAAGAGAAACCCTTGACTTTTTCCCTTCATCTCAAGGCCATAAATTAGCCTAGCTCTCCAAAAAGCTGTTCTGAGGTATACAATCTACTTTTTTTTTTTTTTTTTGACAGGCAGAGTAGACAGTGAGAGAGAGAGAGAGAGACAGAGAGAAAGGTCTTCCTTTACCGTTGGTTCACCCTCCAATGGCCACTGCGGCCGGTGTACCACACTCATCCGAAGCCAGGAGCCAGGTGCTTCTCCTGGTCTCCCATGTGGGTGCAGGGCCCAAGCACTTGGGCCATCCTCCACTGCACTCCCGGGCCACAGCAGAGAGCTGGAGTGGAAGAACAACCGGGACAGAATCCAGCGCCCCGACTGGGACTAGAACCTGGGGAGCCGGTGCCGCAGGCGGAGGATTAGCCTAGTGAGCCGCGGCATCAGCCAAGAATCTACTTTCTCCACAGCGCAGAGCTTCCTTTTGTCCTGAACTCACTTCACCTGACTTTTTTTAGAGATTCCATATATGAGATAGACAAGTCTATGATCCATATTCTTCGTGGGTTTATTACTCTCCAATCACATTTCCTCACAGCCTCTGAGCCTGAGGAGTCCTAACTGTTTCCGTCTGCCTTCATGTGGCCGGCCCTCCCATGCCTTCATCATGCCAGTCGCTCTTCTTTGACCTTGCCTAGTTCCATTCTGCCTTCTCTGACAAGATTAATGACCACAGCTAAAAACAACATTCTAGATGCCAACACATCACATCCCAGATTCACCTAAAGGCTGGCTGATCTTGTCTGACATTTTGCAACTCTTTCTTGGACATGTTTTGTTTTGTTTGAGAGGCAGAGAGAGAGAGAGAGACAGACAGACAGACAGACAGACAGAGAGAAGCTCCCATGCTGCTTCACTGCCCACATGCCCACAGTGGCTGAAACCAGGAACCAGGAACACAGTCCAAGCCTCCAGCATGCATGGCAGGAACCCAATTACTTGAGCTCTCACTGCTGCCACCCAGGGTCTGCACTGGCAGGAAGTGAAGGGTCAGGAGCCTAAGTCGGGGATTGAACCCAGGTTCTCTGATGTGAGGTATGGGCATCCTAACTGCTAGGCTAAACACCTTGCTCCGTGCATGCTTTCTCATTCATGGAAAAACAAGCTTCCCAGACTTAGGATTAGAATGTTTCTCAGAGGCAGCTTTCCATCCATCTGTCTGTCTGCCCTCAAAGACAGCCTCTGGCTGGTAGTTCACGCTTAAGATAGATCTTCCACGTTCAGCAATGGTGGACAACATTAGTCATATTGATTCTCTTACTGGTCTGCTTTGGGCTTTGGGGAAGGATGAGGAAAGACCTCTGCCTGCCCTGGACACCCCCATTCCCACCAGGCAGCTTTGCCAGAATTCCTCGGAACTCTGCACCAAAGTGGGACAGGCACAGCTGCCCTGGCCCACACAATTGACTCTCAAGCACAAAATGAAATTACACGTGGATGATTGCCATTTCACTCTGTTTCAATGATTCCTACACCAACATCATTAATTTGGCCCAAAAGTCCCACAGTTTCATCTTGGTGTTCTTTTTTAACATCCAGCATGTAGAAACGTAGCCAGGCCTGATGACCTGCTAATGCACTCCCAGGTCGCCTGAGACATTCCTGACACCTCAGACGATTTAGCAGTGACTCTGACGCCACCCTCTCTCTCTCTCTTCTCTGCAGCGAAGCCCTCTCCCTTCTCATGGCTGCAATCACACAGAATGTCAGGACACCCAACGCGACATCCCTCCCCAGGCCCCCAACTCCTGCTGAAATCCCAGACCCTGTAGTTCCAAGTGTTCTCAAAGAACCCAAACTAAATCTGAATAAAACAAAAACCTCCCCCACAAAACCACTACAGGGGGTGGGGGGATTGGGGGATGCATTTGGGAACATCAAGGCTAGATGAACAGTTATCACAAGAGAGAATCTGAAATAAACCATAGTGTCTGAAATCCTATGTATTTGAACTAAACAGATAACAATAAATAAATAAACCCCACTGCTAAAAGGAATTGTATCCGATTTTGAGCCAACAAAATAAAACTTTTAAGAGAACGCTACTTTACATGATGGAAAAATGTGTGCATTTTTTGAGCCAGTTCCTAAAAGCTTTACAGAGTTTGCATTTGCTTTTTGTTTTAAAACTTAATGAAGCTTTGGATCTTATAGTCAATTTACTTAAAATTACTCACTTTGGCCTCTAGACTATACTGTACCAAAGTTCATTGTGTGTGTCTCCTACAGCAGCTCTCGCATTGTTAAGGGTAAGCCCTTTTCACCGGCGTACAATGAGAAACACAATGCTGTCGGCAGCCCTGACAGCAAACTCAGCCTTCATTCCCAGGCCAGACACTAAGGCATTGTGTAACTCTGCTCAAGCCCCATCAACCGATCCCCGCTCCGGTTTCCCGTGATTAACTAGCCACGTTTGAACGCTATCTGCTGCCTCCTTTCTTCAGGAAGATGGGCGGAGGCATGGCTTTAAGGCATTAGGCGCCTAAGCAAAGTGTTCTGTGGGTAAATAACTGTACATCTTGACGTTCCTCTTCCCCCTTAAGGTGACAGCTAGCTGCCTGGGCAAGGGCCTGGTGGCCCAACACAGAGCACAGACTACACCTTCCCAGGCCATCCGCCTACAGCCGCCTCCATGTGCTACAACTCTTCCCAGTTCAACCCAAGACACTAACGACACATGATCACCAGCTTTTCCATGCAGCAGGAAAGCCAGAACAGGGCCAGTCTGAATTCTAACTAGAATTGTAACTCTACCCTCTGTGGGAGCAACAGAGGTCATGGTCTCCATTACTTAGACTACTGTAGTTCGTAAGTCTTTTTTTTAATACCGGGCCAGTGACAACTTGCTCCTTCTTTATTTAAAATAAAAAAAAATTTTTTTTTAATTTAAAAATAAAAAACAGTGTACCTAGGATTATGTCAGAACACAGCATGTGTCCTCTACGATGAGCCCACAGGGTCCATAGTTGTGTACGTGAGCAAGCAACATGCCAAGGTCTTGGGGGACGGCAAAGACCGCAATCGGCGGGAATTAACTGAGAGGTAAACTTTGGCCACCTCCTATAACTGCATGAAACTGTAACTCAAATACAAATGAGCCGAAAAGCAAAGGCAAAAAATCTTTGGTATATTTGAAGAAGGAAAGGGATCGCATGTATCAGGAATAAAAGCAAACAATAAAGATCAGATCGTGAGGGTAAGTAAAATGAGGACTTGTACTTCTGTCTGGCAGCCTCGCCTCAAGGCAGCAAAATCATCTTAAAAAGTCCCCATGTCTATTGGGGACAGTGCCAGACGTTCGGCAGGTCTGGCAGAGCCCTGTACACAGCCGGAGCTTGGTGAATGAGTGCTCAACAAGTCAACGCTGTAATGCACTAATTAAGCATTTAAGTGTACATCTCTTTTTCCCTCTCCATTTCTACCTGAATGAATCTAGCCGGCCTCCACATCCATCACTCACACAGTCTGAGCTGAATGCTTCTGCACCACCCTGGTCCTGTACACTCAGAATGAAAGACCCTGCTGTCTCTTCTCTGCGGCCGACTTTTATTCAAAGTTCTGCCTAGGCGGTGCCTCCTCCGAGAATTCTTCAGTTCCCTCAGAGACAGAACTAATCCTTCTGCTGCTCCTTGGTCCTGTGCAGACACTTCTAACACTGCAGTTAGCTCTGTGCTACATGTGCTTTCCCCCCCTAACTACTAAGATTTATTAGCTGGTGGAAATACGCATACAACTCCAAGGTCATAGATCCATTCTTGGTCCTATGATTAGTTCAAAAAAGCTTAATTTAACAGTTACCTAGGGTGGCCAGGCACCAAAACACAACAACAGAGTTGGTCTACAAATACATATTTCTAGATAAGAGTCTTGCTCAAAATCCTCCCATTCTGGCACTGGCCTATGTACTGCCAGTATTTCCTTACCACCCTGTGTTGCTACATTCCCAGCCTTCTGGGACATGACATTTGTTTCAATTGATGCTCTGTTTTTCATCATGAATACATGATTTTATTCCGAGCATGCCTTCAATCTGATTGAAGCTCTGTAGAGTTGCTGGAAAATGTTCCCCAGCCAGCTTCGGGACTTCCCCACAGGCACACGGCACTGGCCTTGCTCCACTCCATTTCCTCCTGATTTCAATACAGGTCTCAGCAAATACCTCAAGGGCTCCTAAGGCAGACAACCAGGTTCTTACCACATAGTCCGGGGGCTGGGGGTGCCTAGCCCAGCACGCGGTAGCTACTCATAGATTTACAAGACATCTGTGAGTTGGCACCTAGAAGGAAGAGGAAAGTCACCCATAGCTGTCAGTGAATCTATTTTTCATGCAGTTTAGCTCTACAAAGAGGCACCTGTACGTTCTGATTCTCACCCATTCTTAAAATAAATTAGAGATGTTTTTAAAAAGGAAGTCAGTTTCTAGGAGTGTCTTCTAGCTCTAAACATGTTCAAAAAATAAAACAAGAAATGCTTAAATATCTAAAGTGATCTGATTTAGAACACTTTCCAAATATATACTATACTAGCCAAATATGCATCTGTCTTTCAAAAATGTAACCCAATACAAAACACAATGTAATACAAAATGTAGTACAAGATTTGTCGGAGCTACCCAGCTCTCTAGGAGATGTGAGAGATGAGTGTTCCAGTAAGTCAAACACAAAACCAAAGGCAGTTAATGTGCTGGAGCACCAGGCAGAAGTGGTATATATGCATTAATTCATTTACACCCCAGAAGAATCCCGTAAGCAAAGTACTACATGAGTCCCATTTTCAGATGCGGACACTGGGACTCAGACAGTTAAGCACCTTGCCTATGTGCAGCAAGATTTAAACCTTGGCAGTCTGGCCCCAGAGCTGTTTTCTGAGCCAGCGGATGGGTCAGCCTCTGGCATCCGAGGGTGTGTCACACACAAGGGACTTCCAAAGCATTCTGTGTGGAGTAGAACACAGATCAAGAAAATGCACCAGGGAGCTTTTAAAGTGGCAGAGCTGGGGTTTGCACAGGGCTGTTCTGAGCTCCAGAGCTCTGCCCCATCCGCAGTCAGAGAGCACAGCATCAGAATCGGGCGGCTTCTGCTGTTTCGAGGGATGAGGGGAGGGGGAGGGCTTTCGGTCAGTTTGCCTGTGTAACTGAACAGAGACAGACACCTGGCACAGGGAGATGGTCCAAGTCTTTGCCTTGTGGCTCTATTTGCACTGTTAGGTTTATGGCTAACGCAGCTTTCATTGCAAGCTAATGGACCCTGTGGCTTTCTCTCTACTCAGAGGGCTTGGGGGACAAGCAGTGTCCTCAGTGCTCCTATATGACTGAATTAGGCTGTAGGGAAGGAAGACATGGGATTGGCTGGACTGGAAGACAAGGGACTACGGAAGGGCTGCTGGCTTCTCTTCTCACTGTGGGCTTCTTTCATTTAACCCTTTTTGTCCTCTGAAAAGGACAAAGCTTGTCTATAGAGTAGCCCATGCTGGCTGTGGAGGTTTCTCATTCCAAGCATGGCAATAAAGGGGAAAAAAAAATCTATTGAAATAGTCCTCAAATTTTCCCCCTCAATATATATATATGCAAATTAGACCACAAGAAAGTAAATAAATAAGCAAACACTAAAAACAGTATGTTAGAAAAGAGGAGAAAAACACTGAATAAAGTGGGTCATGTGCAAATGCACGTGACAGTGATCTGTGACAAGCACATAGTCTTCCACCACTAAGAAGAAAAGCCAGCCTAAGATACACCTTGCTGTCTTGGCGTGACTGGCAGTTCTGGCACACAATGAAGTGAATGTTAGTTGCCAATGGCACCTACAGCACCAGAACCAAGCAGGGCGGCCGAGCATGGACAAGTGTGCTCTTGACCACCACCCACATCCTAGCAGGAGGCTTCCTCACCTTGCAAGAGCAGTCTACGTTGTCAGGGGGAAAATCTTGTTGCTCTTTCAGATCCTAGTGGGAAAAGCACTAAGTTGTTTTTACAGAGGAAGGGTCAACCCTTTCGCCCGTGTGGGCTGCTGGGAGCTCACAGATGAAGGCCGTGGCCCAGTATTGTCCCAGCACTGAGGCTCCTGGCCAATACATCACACTGCCTCAGGACACTAAGTCTGTCTTTGCGTTACCCTTTGTATTTCTCAATCCACATTCCCTTTTGGGGTGAAATACTTCATTATTTCTGCTTTGTTCAGGGCTGTCTCCTGTCTCTGTCCCTATTAACTTGTGGCAACAAAAGAAACAAACAGAAGCAGGGGATTTCATGCTTAGCAGCTACAGACATTGGCCTCACGGCTTTGCAGAGGGGCAGACATCTGAGACTGTGAATGGGAGAGAGTGTCGCTGCACTGAACCAGACCCGGGGCCCACGTGGCTCCCAGTCCCAGTCAATGCATCCTGCATGTCCAGAGGAACCAAAAGTGAAGTTTTAAAAGTTAGAGCAAGTATCTGATAATGAGATTTAAAGAGCTAATTCAAGATTCTCATATTTTCCTAGCTATTCAAAATTTCCTGTCTGCTCACACAGGAAACAGATCAGAGGAATAGGATTTTTATTTTTTTAAACTAAGAAACTCAAAAAGGAAGCAAAGTAGAAATGTGCTGTGTCTTTCTTACTTTTAAAATGTAATTCTTGTAATGGCTACATGGGAAATCTAATTTTAAACTTCATTTTGTTATAATAACAGAATTATCCAATAAAACCAGCCATGAAATGTCCAGGCATGACTGTCTATAAAGAACCAAGCTTTATGGGCCATATTCATCAACATCTCCAAATCAGGGCTTTACCCAGGTCACTTCTGACCATGGTCTATTTTTTTGTTAATGAGCCAAGAAATATAAATCTAGCTAAAGTCAAAGAGCAAAGAATACATTTTATATTCAACTTCTTTTTGATTATTATCTGCATAGAACATTTCTAACAGAAAGTAGGGCACAAATGAAACACCAGAAACTCCTTCTTCTTTATGTTACACACTCGGGAAGAGTGAGGGCAGGAAACATCTCAAAAGGGGGAGGCTCCCGAGGTAGAATTCCAAATGGATTTATGCAGCATCTGCAAATCCCCAGAGAAGATCCCAATGAAGTCGACTCTCTCCACTCTTAGGGATTATGGGTCTGGACACAGGGAGCCTTGTGACCAGAGACAAGAAAACAAACAAGGTAGCTTTTCTTTTCCTTCCTACCAGTGAAAATCCTATTCTGTTCTCTCATCTTTGGGCTCCATAAGGATGGAACTCAGGCCCACATATTCTAGTGGTCTCCACTGTCTGTGGCTCTGTCCAGCTCTGCCTGGATCCTCCCCATGTTTCCCCCTCAGCCCCTAAAGTCCTTGCAGTGGACACCACAGTCCCCTGGGCAACTGTGTTTCCTGTTGTCCTAACTGAGACCATTACTTCAAGTATTGACTCCAATTCAGTCTCCAAAATATTAAGAATTGTCTTTCTAAAACACCACATAATTTCCATGGCTTAAATGCTTTTCATGGACTGCAGGCAGGTATTGTGGTACATTGGTTAAGACGCCCCTTGGGATGCCTACATCCCATATTGAGTGCCTGGGGTGGAATCCCAGCTCCACTTTCAATCCAACTTCCTGCAGCAGGGGACGGCTCGAGTACCTGAGTCACAGTCACCCACGTGAGAGACCTGGATTGAGCGCCTGGCTCCAGCCTGGTCCAGCCACTTTGGGAGTGCACTAGAAGATAAAAGATTTCTCTCTCCCTCCACCCCCCTTCAAATAAATAAAACTTTAAATAATAAATAAACTCTTTCCATGGCCACCTGTAACTGTCAGGATAAAGTCTAACTTCCTTCTCTGGCAGAGGAGGCTTTATATAATAATCTGGCCTTAGCCTTCACTTCTGGTCTCCAATAGTTGTTTTGAAGATTACACAAAGTAGATGTAAAGCACCTAACACAAGGTTGGACACTTCAATCTTAAATGGCAGTAATTCTTGTTAGCATTTTTCCCACTGTATCCACAGCACTCGTTGCTGTCACAGAGGCCTCTGTGTGGTTCTGACTCATGCTCCTTTCGGCTCCGTCAATCAAAGGGGCCCATCCTCTGCCTACACATCATCTTCTGGCTGGCTCCTAGACATCCTGCAAAAATTCAAAACAATGATCATTTCATCTGGGAAGACCCGGTCTGATTTAAACGGCCTTCTGCAGGCTTTCTTAGCATCTTTTCTATTCCACTGTCGCAACACTCATGGTTCTGCCAAGTGAGGTTGGTTTATTGTTCATCTTTCCCCAGAAACTGCAGCACTTGAACAGAGACACTACTTGTACTTCAATGATACAAACTGAGCATCCGACATAGCATCTACCAGTTGGTAGGACATGGTCCCCAATGCATTAAATGTATGACTGGGATTAAGCGTAAGGTCTGATAAGCCTGAAATCAAGCCCTAGATACATCAGGACAAGTTAGCTCACTAAGAACTACTATGCAATCTAGAAAACAAAGATCATCTCACAGGACTGAGATAAAGGGAGAAGTAAATGGGGCACTGTATACCAAGTACTCAAAAATCAACAAGTACTTATCACTATCAAGATGTACACTATGGGGAAGGCACTTGGTGCCATGGTTAAGATGCCACTCGGGATGCCCACATCTCATGTTCAAGTTCCACTTCTGGTTCTGATTCCAGTTTCTTGCTAATGTGCGCCCTGGGAGGCAGCAGGGGATGGCTCAGATACTTCAGTTCCTGCCACCTACTCTGGAGACACAGATTGAGTTCTGAGCTCCTGGTTTCAACCTGGCTTAGTCCTGGATGTTTGAGGGTATTTGTGGAGTGGACCAGTGGATGGAAGATCTATGTCTGTCTCTCTAGAGGCTTTTCAAATAAATAAAAATAATACTTTGAATATTTCTATTATGAGATTTCTCACTTAAAATAGTGTTGCTGTGAAGAGAATTGATTTTTGTGATCACTAATCAAGATTCTTCTTACAACTAAAATTGGATTTATCATTTATTTGGTCAAAGATTTAATACCAATATTAAAACCAAATAATGGTTAATGACATATAGACAGTCATTTTGGTTTGCTATAATAAAAACAATTAAAAGAGATCCTAAATGATGTATACGGAGACTACTACTGGCTTTTTTCTTCCCCTGAGAGGGGAAAACCCGTTAAAAAAAAGCTTTAAACACTGATGGCTGATGTTAACAGATAAATCAATTCCCTTCTAATATGAATCTCTAGGCAGATCCAGACAGAAGCATAACGGGCAAAAATGTCTGTGATCCTTGTGCATCCTCAAATCGCATTGCTCTCTGCGCTGACAAAGACAAATGTGCACTAGGGTTCAGCACTGAAGAGCCAATGCGGCAAGCGAGATGTTATCTCGCCTCACACATCAACACACGTGCCAGACAGATTCTGATTGCAAAGTCTGTTATTGGTGATGAGAGAGGCAGGGAGGGCACAGCTGGATATTTCAGATCCACAGCTGAGCTGGCAGCCGCCGTAGTTCAAGTCATCTTCCCACTTTAAAAGCTGGAATTAATCTGAGAGAGTTATTTAAAGGTGTGTTTCATTAAACAGGCATCTTGCGACTACTGTCAAACTTCGCAAGCAAAAACTGCACACACAGATAAGTAATGGCAGATTTACTTGGGGTCATCAATGAGATATAAACTGATCTCTTTCAGCACCCACAAATCACTTATCAAAATGAAAAAGCAACAAAAGTAGCCCTCGAAAGATTAAACGCAGCATGTGGACTTCATTTATGCTTTTAGAATTTGCTATGTTTTATTCCAGAAAATTTATATAGGCACAAATACCTTCAATTATGTACCCTGAATTTACAACTCACATTATATAGATGGTACAAGTACCATAGAACTGACTGATAAAGATATTACTGGGGCCCATGGGCATGACATATTTAACCAGGGTCTTAAAGTGACATCTGAGACAAGCAACCCTTTCCTTGTTGTTGTTAAATAAAGCACTATCAAAGGAGTTCTCAAATTACCAGGGAAATATGACACTTGAATATTCCAAGTATATTTTTTCTTTTGTGTCAGACAGGGATCTGATTGCAAATCACAGGGAGGTGATCTGTTGCAAAGCTTACTGATAATTCACAGAATTGATGAGAACACTGAAGAATCGCAAGAATGCAGACAGCCGAAGGTAAGCATGGTGACCACTTTCAGTGTAGGAAACACCACTTATACTATTTGCCACCCTGCGCCAAACTGCACTGCTGCCTTGAGAAAAACCTCAGACAGCTCCAGCCCAGTGCAGAGGACCACTGAGCTGGACTATCGGACCACCCAAGCCTTGCTTGGTTTCCTACTGGAGCTCTGGCTGCAAGGCAACTGGGAAAAAGTTAGCTGGCCCTAGGTTCAGCAACAGAAGGAAGGAGCCCTGACTCTATGTTCTCATGGGATTTCTCCCAGAGCAGAGCACTCATTTGCAGGATGGCCAAAAAGAATATCCAGCATACCTTTTGTGCATTGGACTAACAGACAGCAGACCTTTACATTACAATTTAAAGACATTAAAATAGGCAGAACAGTGTTTCTTCATCTTCCAATTCCACAGACCTCTTCTGCCAGAATATGCCAAAGTCTTGGGAACTGCCACAAAGACTTAGGCTGAACCCAGACAGAGGGCAGGATGAGAGCCAGTAGAGGAAATTCTCGCCCGGACTTTCTTAAGCAGATATGTTTTGCCTTCTGTATCCCACCTGTGCACTGTGACTTAATAGTTCTGTGCTACATGCAGTCCCTTCTTCCTTCCATACTTTTACTAATAAATTTCCCCATGTAAGAAGACGTGGGCTTGCTGTGCAGGTGTAGGAGGCAAATGCCTGACAGCTCTTATGTTCATACTTGCATATTCTTGCTTTCTACTTTAGTATCTTGTAGGAGGAAAATGGGACAGGACAAATTGAAGCTTTGTAGCACCTCGGTTCTGTTAACTAAAAACAAAAACCCAATTGGCAGTCTAGGTTACTGTTTGTCACACGAGCAAACGCCTTAAAGATGTGGAAGTGGTTATTAAAAAAAAAACTCCAGTTTTCACCATTGTTTATCTCAGTGATATATAATCCTTCAAGTCTCCCTTTTCCAATTTGCAAACCATACCACAACTGTGAAGCCAACTGCTACAATGACCAAAAACTACTCATCTGAAACATGCAAAAAAGATAGGGACAGACAGAGAGAAAGAGAAAGCGAGCACACAATCATATCCAGGATTAGCAAAAAAAAAAAAAAAAAAAAAAAAAAAAAGTAAAAATGAAGCACGCTCCTTGGCTAACAAATTCAGTTTTCCAAAAAGAATAAAATCAGAAAACTTACAGTTAACTATCAGATTAAAGAAAAAACAATGAGGGAATGAGAATGGAAAGGAAAGGATTAGAGAAAAGCGTGTGTGTGTGTGTGTGTGTGTGTGTGTGTTTAAAGACATTATGCCTCATTTGCATGGTGAGTCTGTGGAAATAATTTATGATAATCAGTATAAGGAATTATGACACTTGTCTTGAAATGACTCCGCAGTTCCCCACAGTTCTCCCTAAGCAAGACAGGCCATACTCCTGACTCTCACTTCTGTATTAACATCGATTTTATAATTACAATAATATTGGATGCAAAAGTCCTCCAGGGAATGGCTCATGGACAAATCAGAGACAGTGCCTGCCTGAGAGAAAACATCCATCACCAAAGAAGTAGAGAAAACATAGGTTTAAGAGGATCAGAGCTTACATGGGAGCCATATGAGGGGAATAAGACATCACCCCAAAAATGCAATAATTCTCTGCTATGTAAAAACCCTGAAACCAAGAATTTTAGTCTTCACAAATTCTTCATATATTAAGATTTCATTGTCATATAATCTGGGGCAGGAGGGTAGGGTGGATAATAAAAAATTGCCCTCAGTTTTTCTTTTTTTCTTCTTCCTTTTAGGAAAAACCAAAGCTCCAGGGGAATGTGTGTGGGGTGTGTGTGTGTGTTTTAAGATTTATTTTTATTTATTTGAAAGGCACAATTACAGAGACAGGGAGACAGAGGGAGAGGGGGAGAGGGGGAGAGGAAGGGGGCAAGAGTGAGGGAGTGGGAGAGAGAGATTTAAACAGAGAGAGATCTTCCATCCACTAGCTTACTACCCAAATGGCCACAAAGCCATTTGGACCAGACCAAATCCAGGAGCCAGGAACTTCTTCCAGGTTTCCCATGTGGGTACAGGGGCCCAAGCACTTCAGCCATCCTCCACTGTTTGCCCAGGTGCATAAGCACAGAGCTGGACTGGAGGTAGAGCAGCCAGGACTTGAACCAGTGCCCACCTGGGATGCCAGCGCACAGGTGGCAGCCTTACCTGCAGTTCCATCCCCAGCCCTCAGCTTTTCCTAACCAATAGGAATTCCTAAGCAAATACAGCACAAAAGTCACAGCTCTCTCTTCAATTCTGTTCATTTTACATTTCTTACAAATTGCAAATTTATATCCACCCAAACAATGCTAAATCAGGTATCACTTTTATATGCTTCATTTTATGTGTTTTATTGCGTTCATTTCTCATTTCTTCCTTCATTAAAGGAAGTGTGGAGTGAATGAATGGGACAACAAAAGGATGCATATCAAAATACAATGTAATCAAATGGAGGCAAGAAAATATTCTAAGCTACTTTCAACTAAGGTGCAGTTAAGACTGACAATGTGAAGGAAAAGGGATCTCAAAGGGGAGATGACAAGGACAGATCAAAAATTTTCCAATTATTTAGTGCTAACACATGACACAGCATCAGTATCCATTTGAGATTCAGTAGAAATTTGAGGTTGCAGTTCAACCTGAGCACTTGCAATCACACTGACACTAAAAATTCCAATATTTGGGGCCTGTGCTGTGGTGTGGCGGATAAAGCCTCCACACCTGCAGTGCCAGCATTCCGTGTGGCTGCTGGTTTGAGTCCCGGCTGCTCTACTTACGATCCAGCTCTCTACTATGGCCTGGGAAAGCAGTAGAAGATGGCCCAAGTCCTTGGGCCCCTGCACCACTGTGGGAAGACCCGGAGGAAGCTCCTGGCTTTGGATCAATGCAGCTCCAGCCATTGCAGCCAGCTGAGGAGTGAGCCAGCAGATGGAAGCTCTCTCTCTCTCTCTCTCTCACTATCTCTCCTTCTCTCTTTGTGTAACTCTGACTTTCGAATAGATACATAAATCTTTAAAAACAATTCCAATATTTATTTTCTAAATCTTTAATCTTCTGAAATCTTAAAGTCCATGGTAGCAAAATAGCAACTGCTACTAAGAATTCATCGCACTTTAAGTATGTGCACTGCTGGCAGGGGTCAGCATCTTGTAACGTGGTTGAGATGCCACTTGGGACACCTACGAACCCTGTGAGTCCCTGGATTTGGGTCTCAGCTCCACTCCTGATTCCAATTTCCTGCTGATGTTTCCTACTCTAGGAGGTAGCAGGTGGTAGCCCTAGTAGTTGGGTCTCTGACACTCATGTGGGAGACCAGATTGAGTTCCTGGCTCCTAGCTTTCGCCTGGCTCAGACCCAGTCATTGCCAACATTTGGGGAGCATACTACAGATGGGAGATCTCTGTTTCTATCCCTCTTCCTTTCAAATAAACAAATAAATGAACCACTGTTCTTATAAAATAAAGTATACTCTTCAACTAAACATTTCCTACCAATTTCATGCTCTTAAACTGCCTGGTTATAAACAGCATACCTTGGGCTCCTGCATCTACGTGGGAGACCTGGAAGAAATTCCTGGCTCCTGGCTTTAGATCAGCACAGCTCCAGCCATTGTGTCCATTTGGGGAGTGAACCAGCAGATGGAAGACCTCTCTTTCTGCCTCTGCCTCTCTGAAATTCTGCCTTTCAAATAAATAAATAATTTTTTTTTTTTTTTTAAAAAGGACCAGATTCAAAGGACAAAAATCCACAATATATATGTGGGGAGTGTGAATACTGCTTAGGTCATAACCTAGCAAAAATCTACTGTAGGTATTAATAGAGTTTGTTCAAGATATTTTAATATGTGTTTCCCCAACCCATCTCTACCCCAACTCTGAGCTTGGGACTCATCCCCATGGACTTTGTCGATGGATACCTATCCCCTCTGGCTCGGTTACATTCAGCAAAACAGAGATATCAGCAAGAGAAGTAGACAAAGACGATTCTCCCAGCATCCCTTGAACAAGATTCGTGGCTCTTTTCAAGCAAGCCCCTCCACCCAGTCTCCTTGGACTCTGGGTTCCAATACAAGTTTCCTCTCTTTATGCTTTTGGCACAAGGGATGGTTTCCTCACATGTTCTCCACACTTTTGAAAATAGTAGCCCCACTGGTTACCAGTTTGAATATGCCCTCTGTTTCCCCAAGAGCCTTCTTAGTGATGGAAATTAAATGAAGAGAAATCAAGAAAGATGCAGACAGTTTTGGCTCTAACAATTAAGGTGTGGGGTGGGCAGTGGGATAAGGAAGAAACTAGAGTTTGGATTTACATCACCTGAGTTGCCTATTAGTAAACCACCACATAAAAATGTGAGGTACACAGATGGATAATTGAATCTGGGGCTTGGAAAAGAGGTCAGAATTGAAGATGGTTTTTAAACCCATGGAGGAGGTAACCTAGAGAGACTGGACACATAGAGTATGAATCACTTGATGTTCTTCCACAGAAAAGACTATTTTGTTTTGCAAACTAATGTTCAAATTATTAAGGCTAGAAACAAAAACTGGATGCCGGTGCTGTGGTATAATGGGTAAAGCCCCCTGTGGCACGGGCATCCTATATGGATGCCATTTCAAGTCCCGGCTGCTCCACTTCCAGTCCAGCTCCCTGCTAATGCATCTGGGAAAGCAGCAGAGGATGGCCCAAGTGCTTGGGTCGCTGCATCCACGTGGGACACCTGGAAGAAGCTTCTGGTTCCTGGACTAGCCCAGCCCCAGCCATTGTGGCCATTTGGAAAGTGAACCAGTAGATGGAAGTTCTCTGTCTCTCCCCATTCTCCCCACCATAACCCTGCTTTTCAAATAAACAAATCTTTAAAAAAAATAAAATAAAAGACCCATAAAAACTGTTGTCTCTTACCCTTTTATCTTGTAAGTCCCATTATTCTAGTTATAAAACTAGTGAAATGGGGCAGGCTTTGTGGTACTTCAGGTTAAGCTGCTGTTTGGGTTACCCACATCCCACATCTGAGTCCCTGGTTCAAGTCCCAGCTACTGGGTACTTCAAATCCACCTTCATGCTAATGCACCTGGGAGGCAGTGGATGATTACCCAAGTAGTCAAGTCCTCCCACCCATGTGGAGACCAGGATGGAGTTCCTGGCTCCTGGTTTTTGGGCTGGGCCAGACATGGCTATTGTGGCCATTAGGGACGTGAACCAGTGCATGGAAGGTCTCTATCTCTTACCCTCTCTATTACTCTGCGTTTCAAGTAAATATTTAGAAAATATTAATTTAAGCCACCACCCACCAATGTATCAATAATACGAGCTCCAGTTACTTCATCATTCCTATACGTAATTATATGGGCTACAGATTAAACCCTAATGGATTTATAAAGATAAACAACAACAACAACAACACCTTCTCCACCACAATGGAATATAGTTAGAAATCACAAACAGAAAATTGGAAAATTCATAATTTTGTGAAAATAACACACACTCTCCAACAATCAGTGAATCAAAGAAGATATAAGAAGGGAAATTAGAACACACTAATGAATGAAAATCTAAAATGAAGATCTAAATGAAAATCTAAAAATTTTAGATGAATGAAAATCTAAACACAGAATACCAAAACCCACAATATGCATTAAAAGCTGCACTAAAGGGAAAATTTATAACCATAAACAATTACATTAAAAGGCAAAAAAGATCTCAGGTCAACAACCTAAATTTATAACTTAAGGAACTAGAGAGGGGAATAAACTAGAAGCCAGAAGATAAAAAGAAATAATAAAGATTAGAACCTATATTAATAAAATACAGAACAGAAAAACAATAGAGAAAATTGGTTCCTTGAAGAGATCAAGAAAAAAAAAGACACAAATTACTAAGATCGGAAATCAATGTGGGATACTACATTTTTTTTGGGGGGGAGGGGACAGGTAGAGTTACAGACAGTGAGAGAGAGAGAGAGAGAGAAAGGTCTCCTTCCGTTGGTTCACTCCCCAAATGGCCTCCATGGCTGGCACTAGCTACGCTGATTCAAAGCCAGGAGCCAGATGTTTCTTCCTGGTCTCTCATGCGGGTGCAGGGGCCCAAACACTTGGGCCATCCTCCACTGCCCTCCCAGGCCACAGCAGAGAGCCGGACTAGAAGAGGGGCAGCTGGAACTAGAACCCGGCACCCATGTAAGATGCCAGTGCCTCAGGTGGAGGATTAACCAAGTGAGCCACGGCACTGGCCCCATGGGATACCACTCTTGATTCAACAGAAGCAAAAAAGGATTATAACAGGGTATTATGAACATATACTTCAACAAATTATACAGCTCAGGTGAAATGGACAAATTCTGAGAAAAACAAACCTATCAAGACTAAATCATGAATAGAAAAATCTGAATAGACTTACTACAAGTAAGCACCAACAAGCTGATAAAGAAGGCAAACACAAGGTTTTCAATAGGTCATACCCCAAAGCCATCATCAGTATCTGACTGTGGTGATGAAGAATGGCTGCCCTGGAGAATTTGAAAACATCGATAATTACAGAGCTGGGAAAATTGTTGTAGACTTCAAAGACAGGTTAAATAAGTGTGAAGTGATCTGAGGTACTACTGAAAGATCTAGAAAAATAGTAGAATATTCTTCTCCAATACCATCAGTTTGGTTTCATTGCACTAACAACAGCTGGCATCACGGACCATGAAAAAGCAAGACAAAAGCACACAGAAGGGAAAACAGAAAGGAAAATATTTTTCCTTTTTTTTTTTTAATAAATTTGCTTTAATCCATTTTCTTTTTTTTTTTTTAATTTATGTGATAGGTAGAGTTTACAGACAGTGAGAGAGACAGAGAGAAAGGTCTTCCTTCCATTGGTTCACTCCCCAAATGGCCACAATGGCCAGAGCTATGCTGATCTGAAGCCAGGAGCCAGGTGCTTCTTCCTGGTCTCCCATATGGACACAGGGGCCCAAGGACTTGGGCCACCCTCCACTGCTATCACAGGCTACAGCAGAGAGCTGGACTGGAAGAGGAGCAACCGGAGTAGAACCCGGCGCCCATATGGGATGCCGGCACCGCAGGTGGAGGATTAACCTACTGCACCATAGCACCGGCCCTAGGAAAATCTTTTTCTAAGGATGTAATACATACAAAAAGAAGGTAGAGAGAGAAGGAGGGAAAGAGAGAAATGAATGAATACATAAACCATGGACCTGACAGCCTCACTGGCAAATACTACCAAACATTTAAGAAAGAACTAATATCAATCCTTCTCAAAATTTCCCTTCCCCCACAAGAAAAAAAAAAAAAGGGAACACTTCTTAACTTCTTCTATGAAGTCAGCATTACAAAATTGAAGAACAATATCTCTATGAACACTAATGCAAAAATACTCAACAATGTATCAGCAAACCAAATTCAGCTGCATACTAAAAGCTGCATACTAGGGACTGCTCTGGGGGACAGCAGGTTAAACCGCAGCCTGCAGAGCTGGCATACCATATGGACACAAGTTCAAGTCCCAGCTGCTCCACTTCTGACCCAGATCCCTGCTAATGTGCCTGTGAAAGTAGCAGAAGATGGTCAAGTTCCTGGGCCCCTGCCACCCACATAGGAGACCCAGAAGAAGCTCCTGTCTCCTGGCTTTGGCCTGACCCAGCCCCAGACAGTGTGGCCATTTGGGCAGTGAAGCAGTAGATCCAAGATTTCTCTCTATACATCAAACTTTGAAATAAATAAATAAATCTTAGTGGGAAAAAAATCATGATCAAGTGAAATTTATTTTTGGAATGCAAGGATGGTTCAACATACAAAAGTTGATCAATTTAATATACCACAGGAACAGAATGTAAAATGGAAAGCACATGATCATCTCAATTGGTGCAGAAAAAGCACCTGACAAAATTCAACATGCTTTCATAATTAAACAAGGAGTAAAGGAGTAAAAGGAAACTGTCTCAATATAACAAAACCATATATACGTATAAAGTGAAGAACATATTCAAGGTTAAAGATAATGGAAAAGGGCAAGAATGCTCACTTTCCACACCTACATTCAGTATTCAACCGGAAGCTCTACCAGAGCAATTAGGCAAGAAAAATAAAAGGGAAAAAACTGGAAAGGAAGAAGTAAAATCCTTTGTTTGCAGATGATCTGATCTCATACAAATAAAACTATTACCTATATACACTGTTAGAGCTAACAAAGGTGCCCTGCAAAGTAGCAGGATACAAAGTCAACACACAAAAATCTGTTGCATATCAATATGCTAATAAGAACTAATCTAAAAAGGAAATTATGAAAACAATTCCATTATAATAGCATGTAAAAGTTTAAAATATATTTAGGAATTAATGTAAACAACAAAGTAAAAGACTCGTACAATGAAAACTATGAAATATTGTTGAAGGAAACTAATGAAGACATAAATAAATGGAAACACATTACATGTTCTTGGATTGGAAGATAATTTTGTTACCCTATCAATACTACCAAAGCATTCAATAGACTTAATGTAATGCATATCACAATTCCAATGATTTTTTAAATATAAACATGCATCCTAATATTCATATGGAATCTCAAGAGACTATAAATTGACAATTTTGAAAACAAAGAACAACGTTGCAGGGCTCATACTTCTGGACTTCAAAGCAAAGCTAAAATAATCAGTGTAGTAATAGTATCAAGACAGATATATAGGCCAATGGAATAGAAAGTCCAGAAATAAACCCTCATGTATATAGCCAAATGATTTTTGACAATGGTGGCAAGACTTTCAACAGTGCAGAAGGACTATCATTACAAAACAGTGGTGAGAAAACTGGATCTCTATGTGTTAAAGAATGAGGGTGAAATTTTATATAAATTACATATAAAATTAAATCAAAATGGAATATCTACATTTATGATCTGAAACTATAGACTTCTAGAAGAATATATGGGGAAAAAGCTTCATAACACTGGATTTGGCATTCAATTCTTAGGACACAAAAAACATGAGATAAAAGAAAAAAATAGGTCAGCGCTGTGACATAGTGGGCACAGCTTCCGCCTGTGGTGCCAGCATCCATATGGGTGCTAGTTCATGTCTTGGCTGCTCCTCCTCTGCTGCTCTGATTTTGACGTAGGAGAGCAGTGGAAGATGGCCCAAAGTGTCTGAGTCCCTGCACACGTGTGGGAAAACTGGAGGAGGCTCCTGGCTCCTGGCTTCGGGTCGGTATAGCTCCAGCCATTGCGGCCATTTGGGAAGTGAACCAGCAACGGAAGACCTTTCTCTCTGTCTCTCCTTCTCTCTGTAACTCTACCTCTCAAATAAATAAATAAAATCCTAAATTAAAAAAAAAAATGAAGAAAAGGAAACCATTTTATGCATCAAAAGAAAATACCAATGGCATAAAAAAGGCAATCCACAAAATAGGGGTTGGTATATTACTTAGCAGACTTTGCTTCTGATACCTGAATTTTCTATCCAAGTACATGGATTAGAATCCTGGCTCCATTCCCAATTCCATCTTCCAGCTAATGTGCACAGCAGGTGACAGCTCAAATAGTTGCCTTCTTACCACCCACATAGGAGACCTGGATTTAAGTCTTAGCTCCTGGCTTTGCCCTAGCCTAGTTCTGGCTGTTGCATGTTTCTGGGCTGTGAACCAGTGGTTGAGAGTGTTCTCTCTCTCTCTCTCTCTCTCTCTCTCTCTGGATCTGTTTGTCAAACAAACAAACAAATCATTTAAAAAATGAAAAATGAGACAAAGACTTAAATAGACATTTGTCCAAAGAAGATATGCAAAAGTCCAGTAAGGACATGAAAGATGCTCAGTATGTCCTGTCATGAAGGATATGTTCCCTCTCCCTCTCTGTCTCTCCTTCACTCTCCATAACTCTGTCTTTCAAATAAATACATCTTTATAGGAAAATAAAAGATAAGAGTCATAGCCATGTGGTGGTGATGACTTCATGTGGTGATGACTTACCACATGAAGAATGCACTTACTACTACTGAACTTCACACTTACAATGGTTAACCCCAAACCTATTCCTCCTAAACCTCCCTCCTCTCAGTAAACAGCAACTCCATCTTTTCAGTGGCTTAGGCCATTTGGTAAATTCTGGAAGAATCCTTGGCACCTCTTTTTCTCTCGAACTATACATCCAATCCATCAGGAAAATGTGCCAACAGTAGCTTAAAAACACACCCAGATTCCAACTACTCACAACTCCTACCCTTACCACTCGGGTCTAAGCCACTACCTTCTGTTATCTTGATTACTGCAGGAGCCTCGCCACTGGTCTCTGCTTCTACTTTAACCTTCTCCCTTTAGTCTATTTACAACACAGTAGCCAGAGCAGTCCTTTTCAAATACCTCAGATCACATCTCTTTTCAATTCAAAATTCTCCAAAGACTCTCCACTTAATTCAGCATAAAAAAAAAAAAAAAAATCAAAGCCCTTATGATAGACCATCAGGTCCTATAAAATGGTCTGCTACCTCCATCCCTACCCCATACTTTGTTGAAGGTCAGAAGATGATGCTCTAAAGTGGCACCTTGGTACACTGAGTACCTTGAACTAAAAGGACCCTGGAATGCCGTAGAAGCAGCTTCAGAATCAAGGTCTCTCTCCTGCCCTCCTGTCTCTCATTCTCTCCTTTAACCCCAGAAACCAGAATTCCTTTTCCTCAAGGTGGGTCATAGAAACCACCCTTGCTCTGTTTTCTGTCATGGAGCTGGTGATAAAGAAACTCTCTGACCCACTCTTGCCCAAAAAATGTCCACAAGACCTTCCAGAGAGGTGCTGCCCTATATCCAGGAAGAAGACATGCTATAACACAGAGGCCAAAAAGAATCTGGAAAAGTCTTGCTAGGTTTCTCGACTATTCCTATTGGGTCGTACTCTTTTTGTCCAATCACATTTCTACATGGTTGGACAAGCTTCATCAAACCTAAGCCCTAAAATAGATGTTTTCCCCTGGGTTTTTAGGTCTTTATTCTGAAGGCTTCCATGTCACATAAAACTGTGATTAAATAAGGCCATTATGTGTTTCTCTTGTTAATCTGTCCTTTGTTATTAGGGTATTGGCAGTGATCCTGAGGATGGGTGAGGAAAGGTGGCACACCCTTCCACCCCCACACTACCCATCACAACTTACTTCTGGCAAATCGGGCTCCTTTCAGTTCATGGACCATGCCTGGAGCAATTCTACTTCAGGGCCTTTGCACTTTGCCACTCATCTGGCCCAAAAACTCACTTACTCCACAGGTAACCTTGACTCATTTGTCACTTCTTCTGTTTGGACCTCATATATCACTTTTCAGTGATGTATCACCTTTTCTTATGTTGTTTTTAAAAAAGATTTATTTTATTTATTTGAAAGAGAGGGAGGGTGAGAGAGGGAGAGAGGGAGAGAGGGAGAGAGGGAGAGAGGGAGAGAGGGAGAGAGGGAGAGGGAGAGAGGGAGAGAGGGAGAGAGGGAGAGAGGGAGAGGGAGAGAGGGAGAGGGAGGGGGAGAGGGAGAGGGAGAGGGAGGGAGGGAGGGAGAGAGAGAGAGGGAGAGAGAGGTCTTCCATTCACTGGTTCACTCCCCAAATGGCTGCAACAGCTGGAACTGGGCCATCTGAATCCAGGAGCCAGCAGCTTTTTCTGGGTCTCTAATGTGGGTTGCAGGGGCCCATGTGCTTGGACTATCCTCTGCTGCATTCCCAGGCATATTAGCAGGGAGCTGGATCCCTTAACTGTCCCCCCATATGGGATGCTGGCATGCCAGGCAGTGACTTCACCGGTTATGCCACAATGCCGGCCCCACCTTTTCTGTGAGACTCGTCCTGATTATGCTACTAAAAACCGCAACCCTCCAAGATTTCCTATCCCCTTTACACACTTTACATTCATCAACAGCACGCATTGTCTTCTTACCTACTCATTTGCTCACTCACCTGTTTATAGTCTATCTCTCCTCACTAGAATGTAAGGACAAGAATTATGGCAGTTGTCTGAGGCATCTCCAGCAGCCAGAACATGCCTGGCACAAAGCATACACCCAATAAATATTTTTAAACTTTTTTTTTTTTTTTTTTTTTTTGACAGGCAGAGTGGACAGTGAGAGAGAGAGACAGAGAGAAAGGTCTTCCTTTGCCGTTGGTTCACCCTCCAATGGCCGCCGCGGCCGGCACGCTGCGGCCGGCGCACCGCGCTGATCTGATGGCAGGAGCCAGGTGCTTTTCCTGGTCTCCCATGGGGTGCAGGGCCCAAGCACCTGGGCCATCCTCCACTGCACTCCCTGGCCACAGCAGAGGGCTGGCCTGGAAGAGGGGCAACCGGGACAGAATCCGGCGCCCCGACCGGGACTAGAACCCGGTGTGCCGGCGCCGCTAGGCGGAGGATTAGCCTAGTGAGCCGCGGCGCCGGCCCAATATTTTTAAACTTAAAAAAATTTATTAAAGGGTTCCCACAGATCCTTCACAAACAATGAATTTTTCCTGGCCTAGCCTTTTATCAAAGATGGTGGTTGATGGAATTCTATAATCTATCCATACTTTCGTTGAACAGAGGAAAACATACCCTTTAGAACCACATTCTCCTGGATATGGCATCCCTTTGACTTTTTTCTGACTCCTATCACATCTCATCTTCCTCTAGAATTACAGTCATACCAGCATCAAAAAGAGGGAGCCTGGAAAGACTGCAAAGCTCTCCAACCATCACAAGTCTGGTACCAGAAAAGAAACTGACCAGTCTTTTGGGACAAAAGTCAGAAATCATTGTCATGGAACTCAAGAAAAGTGCTTTAAGAGTGAAGAGAATGAAAACGAAATGCATCTGACTAGTGGATTGCTCAGATTACAAAGATAACGGTGTACTTGTGCATATGAAGGATGAGGTGACCTCAGCAAGCAAGTGGGAACAGAAATCCAGGGCACGTATCCAGGTCTAATGACGCGCTTTTTCATTTGGCATGTTTCACCTACACCGTGGATTTCCATTCTATGACTTCAACTACTTTGATGATTTCTAAACCCTGTTTGTGACTTCAGCGTCTCTCTGGACTACACCAGCATCTCTAAACTTCCTGTTGGACATATGTATCTCTATGTCCTTTAGCTAGTTAAACTAACAAAAATTTAAATTCATTATCAATCCCACCACTCACAATAAACTCTTGTTCCTCCTTCTTACTTTTCCCATTTTAGTAAATGGCATCAGAATCCAATCCACCATCCAAAGCTAAAAAGCTCGTAACATCCTCTATATTTCACGTACTCTCTTTCACACAGGTCTCCTGTCTGTGTTGATTCTAGTTCTTAATTATTTCTTCAGTATTCATACCCTAATCTGTTGCTACTCTATTGCAATAAAGTCTTCAGCATTTTTTGCCACCACTATAACTACTTCAACATTAAGTACTGTACCCAACACATCAGCACTCAATAAATATTTGCTGATTTATTGAAGTAGCTTATATGGCTCTATTTTAAGTTGCTCAATTTATTTATAAAATTATTATTTTTTACCTTAGGAAGCATTATTGAATTAAAAAAAAACCAAGTTGAATAATAATATATTATCCAACTTGAAAATAACTACAGATTTCAAAACAGAAAATTTCATTTTATTTCAGTATCACACGGAGACTATGCCAGCAACCTCTATAGAATCCTCATTTCCACACATTACAGTTATTCCAATAGCTTCTAAAATCCCTCTGTCCACCCAACCTTCTTTGCTATCATATTTACCCTTCATAACTTACTCTACATTGTCTAAAGACTAACTCTAGTGAAAGAAGTTAAGCATTTCTAAAGGAGACAAAATACATGGGGTAAATTATTAGTTTCTCCTTGTCAAAGGTCCAGACCCAATGAGATGCTCCTTTTGAATAGGAGATAAGTTATTATGGGGAGAATATAGACAAGGAAAAAGATGACGCAAACCTAGGACTCACGCTCCTCTTCTCTCCCTCATTTTTATGAGACTTAGCAACAAAGACTTGACCTTGATAACCTCCAAAGGGCCTTGCCAGAAGAAGACAGAAAAGATCTCAGAAGTATTTTGGCCCCAAAACATTTTTGAATCAAGTTAGAGAAAGTTATGAAACTCACAGTTGTCATACTTGACTTGGGTCCAGAAACACAATTCAAATGAAGCATGTAGTCTAAATGGTTGATGGCTTTCAGCTGGATGTACTTTCCAGTCACCTAAAATGAAAAATCTTTCTCATCTCACACTAATAAAAACCTTTGACCTGGGCAAAAATTATGCAAAGAATCTACCTTTGTGGTAGAGTGAGGAGAAGCAGGAGTCACAGAAACGGTAGGACAACTTCAAAAACTTTTGTACTTTTAAACACCAATATTTGTAGATTAAAAATTGTCTGGAAGGCCAGAACTTGGAAAGAATCTCCTTCAGCAAAGCTGATGCATCCTACACACGAATGAATCATCCGATCCAACACAGCCCTCAGGAGAGTTCTACCTTTAGCTGTACAAACTTCCCAAGAAGACCTCGAGTCACACTAGCTGGACTCCCAAAGGGCTGGCCCGCGCAGCACCGAGTCCCACCAGGAGATGGAAACGCTTCGGGCACATCGCTGGAATGCTCAGGACGCTCATTCAGACTCCCCTTATGCAACAGACCATGTCATCTTCATCCCTCGAGGCCCACGTACCTGCTGGTCCCTACGTTAGTCCCATACTAAACTCTGTACTCAGAGTATTTAGCTCTTGTTGCTAGTGGACTACTTACTACCTTACTTTAGATCCAAATTATGTACTGAATGTTTGTCCCCCTCGTTTCATTGATGACTTAACTCCAAACCATTCTTTATTCAACTTTGGGTCATCAAAGTTGATGCTTGGAACACAGTATGTTTGTGAAATGTGTAAATCCATGGATAAAATTAACCATGATTGGTCTCAAGTAAATTGAACAGATCATTAAACTTGGCCCAGAAGCAAAATTAGATTTGATTAATGGAAAATATGAAGGGCTCAGCCTCATTTTTTGAGATAGACTCTCTGACTAACTATATGCTAATCAGTAATTCACTGGAGTGTTTTAAAAAGATCTGAAAAATATATTCTTTGTCTTAGACTTTAAAAAATCTGGTAAGAATAACAGAGATGCTGACAAGTTCATTATAAAATATATTTTTAAAAGAAACAGAAATTCAAATGAGACACATGCATTTACATATGACTGCTCTTTGAGAATAAAAATGAAAACCATTAATTGTCTGAATCTGTGCCTCCTATATATATATATATACACACATATATATTCATTCTATTTAAATAAGGGGGGGAATAAAGCTGCTTGAAAGTATTGGAACCTTGAGTCTTGAAGCAGAGCGGTATTTTCCTTATAACAAATTCTACTTTCTTAATCAGAGTACTCATCTCAAACAACCAAGCACTTGTGGTCAACAGATACCTCAGCAACAGTGCTCAAGAGAGTTTCATTGTCAACCACAAGGAAATTAGAATCTTATACTCAATCAAGAATGACTATATAGAATAAAATTAATCCAATCTTGACTTTTTCATTTTCATTCATTAGAAGTCATGCAAAAAGATAAGAATTGTTAAAGTTTCATTTATCTATTTGAAAGGCAGAAAGAGAGAGCACTTTATCTTCTATCTACTGGTTTACTCCCTAAATGCCCACAACGAATGAGGCTGGGCCAGGTCGAAGCCAGGAGCCCAGAACTCCACCCATGTCTCCCATGAGGATGTCAGGGACCCAAATATTAGAGCCATCACCTGTTGCCTCCCAGCGTGCTCATTAGCAGAAGCTAAATCAAAAGTGGAGTGGGGACACGAATCCAGGCACCCTGATATGATGCAGGCTGCTTCACCACTGCACCAACTGCCCACCCCATTTTCATTTTTTACTTAAAAAACAGAGAGAACACACATATTCCATTGGCTGGTTCACTTCCCAGATGACCACAACAGCCAGGACTGGTTCAGGACAAAGCTAGAAACCTTGAACCCAATCTAAATCTTGCAAATGGGTGACAAGGACTCAAGAACCTTGAACCCAATCTAAATCTTGCAAATGGGTGACAAGGACTCAAACTCCCTTCAGTCACTAGGTGAGCTGCCTTTGCCAATGACTTCCACTTATTGAGCTCCATCTCATCTCAGTAATGGACAACAAACAGTACAGTCGTTATCAGGATTAAATTAGCTATAAGGTAACATGCCTTGGCAAAAGGCCAAGAAATAAGTGCCAATCATTATTTGCATTGTGAAATTATTAAGTTCCTGTCCTTTGTATGCATAGAGCAGAAAACACAAACTTTTAAGTTGTTACCCAAGATTTTGCTATTTACATATTCAATATTTGTTCTTCACTATACTTAAGTATTAAAATGTGAGACAGTGATCAAACAGTCCCAGTGTGATACACTAGGTTCCAAATTATGAAGGGTTTTAGTATATTCACTTGATGTAGGACTAACAGAAATGTCAACATATATTTATGCCAGAATTATTTGTTATCAATATAAACTGCCTTTGAATGAGAAATGGAAGGAAAGGAAATCAAAATCGCTAGTCTTACTATATGTTCATGCATAGGAATTTTATAAAAGGATGAAAACTTAAAGTGCTGAAATATATGCCAGTAAACACACATTGACTCCCAAGCAGCAAAAAGCCCTGTTCTCATGTTTGTGGGAAACAGATACGTTCATTTTCAGCTCTGCATGACTTGTAAGATTTGTTCTTCCTTTAATATTGGTGGTGCTATTTGTTTTTCTGTCTTGTTTTGTATTTTTTACTTAAAACACATTAGACTGAAGGGTAGTAGCAGAGTCCAAATTGTTTGAACATCTTTCAGCAGCAAGAACAAAAGGTTATAGTTGTCTGAGGCCAAGTCTAATAACCCACCAGGGAGAGGCTGACAGCACTGAGACTATGAAGCAACCACGAAGCTGCTCCCTCCAGCAACTCCACCAGCTACATGTTACATTTTCCCTTACTATTCAGCATAGTGAAGTTTTGGGTCATAGGATACTTTGCATTTTCTCATGATCCAATAGCTTGTTTTTTCTGTTTTGTTTTTAAAGCAGAGTTCACTAAAACACTTGGCAGAGTTTGAGAAAGTATCTCACCAAAATACTGCAAACTAAGCAAGCATGCAGTGCACAACCTAACTTTGTCAAAACTCAAACATATAGAGCAGTCCCCCTTTATCTGCAGGGGATATGTTCCAAGACTCTCACTGGATGCCTGAAATCACAGTACTGAACTCTGCATCTGATCAGTCTTCTCTTACACACATACACCTATGATAAAGGTTAATCTATAAATAAGGCACAGTAAGAGAGTACCAACAATAACTAATAATAAAGTAGCACAAGTATAACAATATACCATAATAAAATAGCCAGCATCACTACTCTTGAGTTTTGGGGCCACTGTTAAGTAAAACAAAGGTTACCTGAACACATCTGATGACTGAAATGGCCACTAAGTTGACCAACAAGCAGGTAGTACATGCAGTGTGAATCCACTAGACAGAGATGACTGATTGGAGGTCAGCACAAGACTCCATCAAGTTAGTAAGAAGAGTACCCAGTTTCAACTTGGATGATTTATTTAAGAGATTTCCAATGTAATACTTTCAGACTGCAGCTGATAGGAGGAAACTGGCAGATAACCCAAACTTCAGAAAGCAACTCTGCATATAAGTGGGGACAACTGCCTACACTTAAAAGAAATCAGTTCCTTAGTCTCTGCCTACTCTAGACTTGAACTTAAATTGAACTGTTCAATTTTAAACCATTATAAATATATTGAAAATTTAAACTTAAAAGCTAGGGAACATAAAACTCCTTTTTCAAACAAATCTTTGGCAGTGAAGTCAAACAGTAACCAGGTCAAAGGTTAAAAAATCTCAGCAGGCTGGAGCTGTGGTGCAGCAGGTTAACATCCTGGCCTGAAGCGCTGGCATCCCATATGGATGCTGGTTCTAGTCCCGGCTGCTCCTCTTCCCGTCCAGCTCTCTGCTATGGCCTGGAATAGCAGCAGAAGATGGCTCAAGTCCCTGGGCCCCTGCACCCATGTGGGAGACCTGGAAGAAGCTCCTGGCTCCTGGCTTCGGATTGGCACAGCTCCAGCCATTGGGGCCATCTGGGGAGTGAACCAGCGGATGGAAGACTTCTCTCTGTCTCCACCCCTTTCTGTAACTCTGTCTTTCCAATAAATAAAATCTTAAAAAAAAAAAAAATCTCAGCAAATTTCTGTCCCAAATCTGTAATCCTTATGAAAGGAACAAATGTCAGCTGCTGAAATTATATAGCCTGGGGGTGAGTATTTCACTTTAAGACCCATGTGTTCCCTATCAGAGCTCCTAGGTTTGGAGCCCCAGCTCTGGCTCGTGACAGTGCAGAGCCCGGGAGGCAGTGGTGATGGCTCAGATAATTGGGTTCCTGACTGGACTGCATTTCTGGCTCCTGGCTTTGACCCAACCCAGACCTGGTCATTGTGGACGCTGTGGCAGTAAACCAGCAGATAAGCATTCACTCGCTCGCTCGCTCGCTCTATCTCTCAAATTAAAAACAAATTTTTTTAATTAAAAACTAAACATCTAAATACTATTTTTTGAAAAAAAGAAACTATATGGCTTGAGTCCTAAAGGAAAGGTAGTTAAAATTCTCCCAAAATTCATGGGGAAACTTCACTTTGAACACAGATCAGCAGCATAAAGAAGAATGTAGTTGATAACCACACACTAACTTAGAGCATTGCAGTGAGTTCTCTGAAGGATTTTTAAAGCTTATTTTGGTTAATTGGGTTTTTTCCCTTTAATTATAGAGAAAGAAAAGAAACAAGCACAAAACTGAAAAACATCAAGTCTGGGTTTCACCCATTCCCACTCTCCAACTCCTGAACTTGATCTGTGCGCCAGAGAGGGCAGAACAGAAAACACAGCCAGGGTAGGTCATACAGAGCCTGCAGTGGCTCCCCTGTTCAGGTAGCTAATTCCTCTCTAATCTCCTTATACGTTAATGTACCTGGAGCATTTCAACTGGTTTCTATATTTGTTTCACTTAAAAAGATCATGGTGAGAATTTGCTGATAGAGCAACAGGGACTGGAAGTATAAGAGAGAAAGGTGGTGAGATAGGAGTAGTAATCAGGCAATTCATTGTTGACAGAGAGAGAGAGAAGAGAAAGAGAAACAAAGAGAGAGAGAGAGAGAGAAAGCAAGAAAGAACCAAGGCAGCACAAACTCGCCTAGGTGTCTGTTCTGCAGGTAATCAGAAACATCTCGTGAATGCCAAGTAAAGGACTTCACAGGACGGCTCTTTGAACACACCTCTCAGGTCAATGTCACAGAAAGCACCCAAGCGGCAGGGACTGCCCTACTTCATGCTCACACTAGCTCTGAACATAATTAAAACTAATCCTTCTACCTGCCTACATTTCTTACAAGCAATCTGTCTAGTGCAGTACATGAAACAAGTCTGGATGTTTGAGCCAACAAGATTCAATCAGGGCTTCAACATTCGGGGTAGGGGGTGGGAAATGCAAGTCCAAACAGCAGCAGCTCATTCACTTATTTAAAACATTCAGCTATTTTCAAAGGCTTATAAAACACTGAGCATAAAACTGTATCAAAATGACAAGACTGCATCAGATGCATGGCATCCAAATTTGCTTACCTCAAGCTTTGAGAGGCAGCCAAGACATGAGAACTCTAGACAAGGAAGACGCTTATGCCATGACTTGCATTAAGAAACAGGCTGTGGAAACAAGTGTTTACAAACCCAATGGCAGTCCTCAAAACTACACAAGGAAAGGCAGAAAGAAATCCTCTCTCAAAAATGAGTTGATACAATTATAAATCAACTCCCTATAAAAGGGTTATCTGTACTAGGGTTAAGGAGAGGCCACTGCTGCACTGTCTTCATATTCATAGTATTAACTGAGAGAAAACAGAGAAATACGGTGACGGAGGTGCTCCAGAAAATTCACTTTGCCCTGGCAATAAGCACTTCAACTGTTAATTACAAACTGTTTACACATGTTATGCCTCTCACCATACTCTATCACAGATAGGCGAAAGTTAAAACTCAATAAACCAAACCACAATTACCCTGACTCTACAGTGATTCTTCTATTCTGTTTAAACATTACATACTACAGCAACAAGATTCCTACCTTCCAACCAGTCCCATTTACTGCCATTATTTTCCTGCAGTTCATTTGGATGATCCTGGTATACATAACTCCCACAACCTCCGCAGCCACTTAAACGCCTGAAATTCCATGGCTTCAGTGATTCTCATGAGAATATCTCGGTATCTTTCCATGGTTCCACCCCTCGCTCACATCCATGGTTTATCAAAGACCAAAGCACTCCGTTCCCCAGGGCCTTAGTCTTGATGCTGTAACCAGTCACAGGAGTATCTCTGTCCAGATGCACCTCTTTCAGCGTTTCCTGTCTCCTTCGCTCTGCACCTGACCACTACCTCGCCCACGATATCATCATGCAAGGAGCAAGAGGTTGCCATTTCAGAGTCAAAGATTCGTTGCTCAGCCAACCTATTACCAGGCTTCTGAAGGTTTTCTCAAGTCCATCTGTGCACTTGCGTGTAAAACTCAATTTAAGGATAGCCCTGCCAAGTCAGTTTAGCAAGAACCCCTGATAACCTGACCAAGTGCTTCATTCTCCACCATTTAACAGGTGATATCTGATCACCCTGGCTTGTCTTCTGTAGAATTCTGTTAGGTTGTTATGGGATGGATTGGGCCTAAATTAATTTTCCAGGCTCTTGCCTTTTACTTAGAGAAGAATTCTAAATACAGGCCCAAACACAGCATGCACTGTGATAAACTTTATTTACAAAGTGAGAAAAATATACAGGCTCACTAGGGCTTTATTTCTGGAAAGAAGGCCAAAGAAAGGCAATTATCATACCATGCTCTGCTCATCCTGAGTCCATGAAGAGAAGAGAGTTTCCCATTCTTCCGAGCTTTTTATGAGCTTTAGAAAAAACGGGAGTGTTTACGTGGTACCACCCTCCACGTCCTGGGTAACAGGAAGTACTTCCTGGGGAGAGGGTCTCCTGATTGACAGGTAGGTGAACATGGCAACACAAAGCAAAGGAGGTGTGGCTTTCGGCTCATGAACCTAATCTAACTCCTTGACCAGTCACATATCAAGGTCAGGTTATGCAGAATTCCCCAAACCCCACATGTTTCCTCTTAGTAATTTAACATCCACTGCCTCCCCTACACTATTCCTCAGTGGTAAATTCCAACTTGCTTATGTCAGCCCAATCTTTCTCTCCCACAGCAAGACCACGGTATAAGTGGTTCCTGCATCCATCACAACAGTGCTGAGGGAAGTCTTTGTTTCTTTGCTTTATAAAGTATCATTGAATCATTTTTATTCAATAGGTAACCCAAAATGACAATACATCATCTCCATGATCTCCAACGTTAGTAGCTGCACATTCTTAGGAAACATCAAGCCAGAAATTTAAAAACACATGTGGATGAAAATCAGATGGCAAAAAACTCAGAGCAAGAAGGAATTCCCTCAGAGCCCAAACATGGATACCCACAGAGTACATGGAACACATAAATCAGAAATTCAAGGTTTTAGAGGCCAGCATTGTAGCATAGTGGGTTAAGCAGCTGCCTACATTACCATCCAATATGGGTGCCTGTTCGAGTCCCAGCTGCCCTACTTCCAATCCAGCTCCCTGCTAATGCACCTGGGAAAGCAGCAGAAGATGGTTCAAGTGCTTGGGCCCCTGCACCCATGTGGGAGACTTGGAAGAAGCTCCGGGGCTCCTGCTTTCAGCCTGGTCCAGTCCAAGCTGTTGTGACCATCTAGGGAGTGAACCAGAGGGTGGAAGTTCTCTCTTATCTTCGTATCTCCTCCTGCCCTCTGTAATCTTCCTTGCAAATAAATAAAAATCTTAAAAAATATAAAAGAAATTTAAGGTTTTCAAAGTCGTATGCACCAATGGGGACACACACATCCCATATCAGAGCATCTAGCTTGGAGTTCCAGCTTTGCCAAAGTGTACCCTGGGAGGCAAGAAGTAATGGGTCAAGTACTTAGGTCCTTGCTACCCATGTGAGAGACTTCCACTGAGCTACTGGCTCCTGGCTTCAGCCTGATCCAGTCTTGGCTGCTGTGGGCATTTGGGGAATGAACCAGCAGAAGGGAGACCTCTCTCACTCTCTCCTCTCTTACTTTTTCTTTTCCTCCTCCACTCAAACCCAACCTGTCAAAATAAATAAATAACATTTTTTAAATTAATAAGTCATATGATTAAGTCCTTTCTTTAGCTTGAGTTTAATGACTTCTGTCCCACTTAGGAGTTTAACATTTGGGGCTAGTGCTGAGGCACAGGGGGTAAAGCCGCCACCTGCAGTGCCAGCATCCCATATGGGTGCTGGTTCGCGTCCTGCTTGCTCCACTTCCATTCCAGCTCTCTGCTATGGCCTGAGAAAGCAGTAGAAGGTGGTCCAAGTGCTTGGGCCACTGTACCCATGTGGGAGACCTGCAAGAAGCTCCATGCTCCTGGCTTTAGATAGGTGTAGTTCTGGCCATTGCAGCCAAGTAGGAAGTGAACCAGCAGATGGAAGACCTCTCTCTCTCTCTCTCTCTCTCTTTCTCTCTGCCTCTCCTTCTCTCTGTGTAACTCTGACTTTCAAATAAATAAATAAATCTTTAAAAAGTTTTAACATTTAACTTCTTTACAGGCAGGTGTAACAAGTAAACATCCCCCATACAACCCAAATCAGGAAAACTGTCTATATACTTGTGTGCTTGAGTGGTGTGGCAGGTAGTACAATGGATTCCACCAGAGACAGCCAAGTGTTAATCCCTAGAATTGACTTTGTTACTCAGGAATTACAGTTGCTAATCAGCTGACCTTAAAAAGATTATCCTCGATTCAGCCAGGTGGGCCCGATGCAACCACAAGTCCTCAAGCCCAGCAGAGGGAGGCAGCAGAGTCAGAAGCAGAGATGGCTGCTGTGAGAAAGACTCCCTAGTCAAGGGTGGCTTGGAAGACGACAGGGGTTCAACAGCCAAGGGAAACAGGCAGTGCCAAGACGCTGAAAAAGGCAAGAAAGTGCGTCTCCTGGAGCCTCCAGAAAGGAATCAGCTTGGCCGACACCTTCACTTTAGCTTGATGAGACCCATTTCAGACTTCCAGATGCCAGCACTGTCAAGTGATAAATGTGTGTGGCTTTATGCTAAGTGTGGGCAGTATGGTACAGCAGCAACAGAGAACTAATACCCATGCAAGCGGGATGCTGAGAAGGGAACAATGATTGACCCAGCTCCCTCGGCTCATACGAAAGGCCATGTTAAGTGTCCGGAGGGGAGAGTGTTGTGCTGTTAGTCTTCTCCCTCCTTCTTAACGGTTTCCTAAGGTCTAACATCCAAAAACCTGAAATACATTCTTGCATGAATGAAATCAACAGAAAAGCCTTAACATATTCCTGATTTTCAAAGCAGTAAACCGGAAGTCCTAGAGAAGGAGCAGTTTTCTATTAGAAGGCTAGGCAAGTAAGATGATAAAATCCCTCATTTTCTGGTGGTTTCAGGAGCTTTCTTATTTTCCATGGACATTCAGCTCTTGTGGGGACACTTTGCCCCAACATCTTTAAAAGAACCCCAGCCTGTTTTCTCCTCACCACCCAGTCCCATCTTATTCACCTGCATTTACAGCAAGTCCCACTGCATGCCACTCCCACCTTAACTCATTCTGTTCCATGTACACAGTCACGTGTCCACATGCTCACACATACACGGGTATAGACCTCACAGAACACAAATTGGCTTTAATATCAAGCAGCAAGGCATTATCTATAATCAACAAATGGAAAATGTTAATATATTTTAAAACCAAGCAGAGCAATATTTAACTTCTCCTGCTCATTTGACCATTGCCTCAACTCTATATCACATCACCAAGAATATATTTTTCCAAAATGCTTCTTAGCATCCCAAGTCCCTTCTCATAGCCATTACATTATCCATTAGAATAGACTCTGGATAACTGACTATTTAATACCACTCAATTTGTCCTCCTAAATCACCAAACAAAAACAAGCTCTTGTTCTTATTTTTTTGTAAGACTGTGAAAGTATGGCCAGCTATCCAACGATTAACACAAAGCTCTAGTTCTCCTCAGTTGCACTGACTTTAGGAGTCCTGAAGATAATTTTAATCATGACAGTATTTTTGGCCGGCGCCGCAGCTCACTAGGCTAATCCTCCGCCTTGCGGCACCGGCACACCAGGTTCTAGTCCTGGTTGGGGCACCGGATTCTGTCCCGGTTGCCCCTCTTCCAGGCCAGCTCTCTGCTGTGGCCAGGGAGTGCAGTGGAGGATGGCCCAAGTGCTTGGGCCCTGCACCCCATGGGAGACCAGGAAAAGTACCTGGCTCCTGCCTTCGGATTAGTGCGGTGCGCCAGCTGCAGCACACCGGCCACGGCAGCCATTGGAGGGTGAACCAACGGCAAAGGAAGACCTTTCTCTCTGTCTCTCTCTCTCTGTCCACTCTGCCTGTTAAAAAAAAAAATCATGACAGTATTTTTATGCCTGCATAGATCAAGTATTTGCTCAGTGAAGTTTTCTGTGCTCCACAGTGAAACAAGGCAAACCAGAACAACGTAGGACTTTTCCATTATGAAGAAAAAGTTACCCTTTTAAGATTGAAAGGGGATTTATTTATTCAAAGATTGTAATCTTTCCATGGTGGGGGAGGGTGTTAAGTTATGAAATGAACTGACAGTCCACAAGTGTTGTTTCTCTACTGTCCTTATTAGCAAAACCAAGTCCCACCTCTGCTCACTCTCCAGGGTTTCTTGTTCAAGTTGGTATTATAATTCTCTAAAATCCAAAAACCTGGAGCTACTGCATACGCCACTTTGAGGAACAGAGCAGTACAGGATACATGGTAAAGTTATACAGTTCTCATGGTGAGAGAGAAATCACATGTTTGGAAAACCTTCACCAAACCACAAAATTTCCCATTGTGATAATGACATTAGTAACAGCGAGAGTGAAAAGAAAACAAAACTAAAGACTGAACTTTTCCATTCACAGCCACGGACAGTTGATGAAAAACAAGTCACATGCGACCATTCTCCATGCCAGACTCCCTTCTGCTCGCCGTGACTCCCGCAGGAGACTTGCAGGAACTGTGCACTGGCCACGTTTTCCGGAATCAGCCCCTTCGCTCTGCTTTCTCTCTCAACACTTTCTGCTGAGACCTCGTCTTAACCTGTCATAACCGAGCTAAGGCTTTGGGCAGACACGTGTTGCTGTGAGTCGTGCATCTGTACCTAGTTACCTCAGTATGAATTCCCATTATCTCTGTGGCAATAAACTAACCTCAGACTGTGGCCTTCTTAAAATCCTGACACATTACCCAGTACCCATCTTCTTTCTAGAAACTAAAGATAGTAATACTAGTAGGCTGGCACTGTGGTGCAGTGGGTTAAAGCCCTAGCCTGCAACATCGGCATCCTATATGGGCACAAGTTCCAGTCCCTGCTGCTCCACTTCCAATCCAGCTTCCTGATAATATGCCTGGGAAAGCAGCGGAGGATGGCCCAAGTCCTTGTGACCCTGCACCCATGTGAGACCTGGAAGAAGCTCCTGGCTTCAGATCAGCTCAGCTCCAGATTGGCTCAGCACTGGCACTTGCAGCCATCTGGGGAGTGAACCAGCAGATGGTAGACCTCTCTCTCTCTCTCCCTCTCCCTCTCTCTGTAACTCTGTCTTTAAAATAAATAGTTTAAAAAAAAGGAAACATATCTGGAAAAATAGTTATAATAAAGTTTCCAATAAACCTTTGTATGCTTTTCCCTTTCTCTTTACATTTTAGTACAGTCACATAATAGTTAAAAACTCAAAAGATTTAAAACTTAAAATGTTCCCCTTTGGCATTGTGGATCAAAGACCGTAAGTAAAGCACAGATTTTCAACATTTTGCCTATTTTAGAGCAAATTAAACTCGTCATTTAGTAGTTAACATCCAGAATCTAGATATAAGGGCACTTTAAAAGGGTTTTTTTTTTTGGGGGGGGGGCAGGAAGTTAAGAAGACACCCATATCGCACATCAGAGAGCCTGGGTTCAATTTCCAGATTCTGGATCCAGCTTTCTGCTAATTACTGCAGACCCTGGGAGGCAGTGGTAATGGTTCAAGTGACTGGGTTCCTGCCAGCCACACAGAAGACCTGGATTGAGTTCCTGGCTCGCAGCTTCAGCCCAGCCCAGTCCCAGCCACTGTGGATACGTGGGAAGTGAACCTGCAGATAGAAGCGCTTCCTCTCTTGCTCTTGTTCACTTACTCTCTCCCCCCCCCCCACACCTCCTCAAATAAATAAAGCCCATGGGAAAATATGTATTATGAAAATAACCATGCATAGCTTTCAAAAATTTTTGCACCAAAATAAACATATCTTTTAAATCCACTTTCCACAAAGTGGAAAGCATTTTGATGCAAAAATAAAAAATTTGAACTGCACCCATAGTTTTTTTCAGAATACATAATCTCCACGGACTTGAGAAAGACCTCCTGGTTTCTTGTAACTTGTGCACGATTTTTCAAGGAAGTACCTGCAGAAGGGCAGAGTCTTTACTCATAATCATCGTTGCTATCCATGCCCTTAAGACTCTTCGAACTCCCTTGACTGCCAGCTCCTTACAATCAACACTGCTGTGGTGTGGGGAGGACTCACTCCCGGGGAAGGACTTTGCAGGACTTCACAGTGAAATTTTTTTTTTTTTTTTGACAGGCGAGTGGACAGTGAGAGAGAGAGACAGAGAGAAAGGTCTTCCTTTGCCGTTGGTTCACCTTCCAATGGCCGCTGTGGCCGGCGCACTGCGCTGATCCGATGGCAGGAGCCAGGTGCTTCTCCTGGTCTCCCATGCGGGTGCAGGGCCCAAGCACTTGGGCCATCCTCCACTGCACTCCCTGGCCACAGCAGAGAGCTGGCCTGGAAGAGGGGCAACCGGGACAGAATCCGGCACCCCAACCGGGACTAGAACCCTCTGTGCCAGCGCCGCAAGGCAGAGGATTAGCCTAGTGAGCCGCGGCGCCGGCTGATTATTGCTTTTAATCTCCAGGCCTCCCCTGGGAGGGCTATACTTGAATCAGGCCCCTGTGTCTGCAAAGGAAACTGCAGCTCAGAGAGGCCACTTGCCCAAGATTACACAGCTAACACGACCTGGAATTAAATAAAAGCTTAGTCTGCCCTCTACCCCGCCCCCAAATTAACCATTGCACTGTCCTGCCTCTGAGATAAACCAGCTAACTGGCAAGTCTCTGGGAATTCGCTACGGAGAACTAGAGATGTGACAGCCACGTGCCTCTCTCTTAGGACTCCTGGTCAAATGCAAGAGTCAGACAAAGACGGCCTCCAGAAGCAGCTATCGCAGATGCCTGCTGATCACTATGAACTTGTTTTTTCTCAAATTCATAATTTTCTAGGGTGTGGAGAAGGACAAAATGATTAACTGTTCAATATTTTAAAAATATCTAGTGTAGGGGCTGGCTCTGTGGCTCAGCAGGTTAACGCCCTGGCCTGAAGCGCTGGCATCCCATGTGGGCGCCAGTTCTAGCCCCGGCTGCCCCTCTTCTGATCCGGCTCTCTGCTATGGCCTGGGAAAGCAGTAGAGGATGGCCCAAGTCCTTGGGCCCCTGCACCCATGTGGGAGACCTGGAAGAAGCTCCTGGCTTCAGATCGGTGCAGCTCCGGCCGTTGCAGCCATCTGAGGAGTGAACCAGTGGATGAAGACCACTCTCTCTCTCTGTGTGACTCTGACTTTCGAATAAATAAATAAATCTTTAAAAATCTTCAGTCTTTAACAGACAGAACTGTTTCCTTGCCTGTTGCCCCTCCTCCGGTTTGGCCCTTCCTCTTCCACCTTCACCGTTTGTATAGTAAAGTGAATTTTTAAAAATAAATTATATTTGAGAGACAAGACAGAGACAGAAATCTCACATTTGTTGCTGGTTGACTCACCAAATACCTGCAATGGCGAGGAGTAGATCAGGCCAAAACCAGGAGCTGGGAACCTAATCCTGTTCTCCCCCACAGGTGGCAGAAACTCAAACGTCTAAGTCACCATCTGCTGCCTCTCGGGGTGTGCGTTAGCAGGAAGCTGGGTCAGATGTCGAGTCAGGACTCAAACCCAGGGACTCCCAAGTAGCAACTTAGCCATTATCAAATCAAGCACTTGACATGATTTATGTATATGATTATATAGTATACATAACTGATTATATTGGTATTATTTATAATTATAAATTATATGTTTATAATTACAAATATTATATAATATTATGATTTATATATTTTTTTTGGTGAATCTAGATGGATATAAAATTAAGAGACATAGAGAAGAAAACCAAAAGAAAACAAACACTGGGAATAAACATCAAATTTTTACTTAAAATTATCTGGCCCAAAGACAAACCTGTTTAATTCTAGCAGTTATATAAGTTATGTACAGTTATGAGACATATGGGTGCAAAAACCTAATTCCAAGCTGGGTGTGATTCATTAATAGTCACAAAGACACTAATAGGAGATGTCACAATTTTTGCTTTATAAATTAAGAACTATTTTGAAATAAAGCTTAAAAAAAACCCAACTAATTCCAGCACCTCAAACTAGGGCTTCTCGAACTATGCAGCATCTAAAAGATGCCGGGAAGGCCAACTTTCTGGTTGGTACCCTTTACTCAATGACTCAGTGTTTTTTGTTTTTGTTTTTGTTTATTTGTTTATTTGAAAGTCAGAGTTATTGCTAGCCGGCATCACGGCTCACTAGGCTAATCCTCCGCCTTGCGCTGCCGGCAACCCGGTCAGGGCGCCGGATTCTGTCCCGGTTGCCCCTCTTCCAGGCCAGCTCTCTGCTGTGGCCTGGGAGTGCAGTGGAGGATGGCCCAAGTGCTTGGGCCCTGCACCCCATGGGAGACCAGGAGAAGCACCTGGCTCCTGCCATCAGATCAGCGCGGTGTGCCGGCCGCAGCGCACCGGCCGAGGCGGCCATTGGAGGGTGAACCAACGGCAAAGGGAAGACCTTTCTCTCTCTCTCATTGTCCACTCTGCCTGTCAAAAAAAAAAAAAAAATGTCAGAGTTACACAGAGAGAGATAGAAAGGCAGAGGGAGAAAGAGAGAGGTCTTCCATCACTGGTTCACTCCCCAGTTGGCCACAATGGCTGCAGCTGTGCCAATCAGCTGATCCAAAGCCAGAAGCCAGGTCTCTCACACGGATGCAGGGGCCTAAGGACTTGGGCCATCTTCTACTGCTTTCCCAGACCATAGCACATCTGGGTCAGAACTGGAGCAGCTAGGACTCAAACCTGCGCCCATATGGGACTCCAGCACTACAGGTAGCGGCTTACCCACTGTGCTATAGCACTGGCCCTGGGAATCAGTGTTAAGAGGTAGGGATTTATGGTGAACAAGGAAGACATGGGCTCTGCCCTCATGGGACTTAGGAGTCTGGCAGAGAATTATCAAAGGGACACACATGCTAAAACTACTGGCAGTAAGAAGTGCTATGGAGGGAAAACATAGGGAGCCTTTAACAACAGTTTTAATAGGTTATTCATCAATTGTACTTCAAAAGGCTTGGGGGGGTAGTTTAATAGTGATAACTCATTCAGATGAAGAGGCAGGAGAAGACTCTGGTGGGGGGAGGGGGAGGAGTGTGAAGAAGGGAAGAACAGTTGAGCTTAAAGATGGAAAGGACTGGGGCCACCGTTGGTGCAGCAGGTTAAGCCACAGCTTGTGATGCAGGCATCCCATATCAAGGTCTGTTTGGGTCCCAACTTCCTGTTAATGTGCCTGGGAAGGCAACAGATGATGGCCCAAGTACTTGGGTCCCTGCTATCCATATGGGAGATCCTAGCTTCTGGTTTTGGCCTGGCCCAGGCCTGGCTATTATGGCCACTTGGGGAGTGAACCAGAGGAAGGAAAAATTGATCTTTCTGCTTTCCAAATAAATAAAATAAATCTTTTAAAAAAGGTCAGGGCAGCTGCTAGGGTTTGGATATGATTTGCCCTCTTTGCCCCCTACACACTCATCAAAGGTTCCTTGTGCTGGAAACTTGGTCCTCAGTGTGGCAATGTTGAGAAGTAATGGAATTTTTTTTTCTTAAGATTTATTTTATTTATTGTCGCTCCCCCTCTTCGTGGAGGAACGACACAGGGCCCTGCCTAGGCTTCATATCCGAGTCACGGCACCATTATGTCGCTCCCCCTCTTCGTGGAGGAACGACACAGGGCCCTGCCTAGGCTTCATATCCGAGTCACGGCACCATTATGTCGCTCCCCCTCTTCGTGGAGGAATGACACAGAACCCTGCGCTGTTCTTTCATCTTCTCGGCCCTCCCCGGGTTTGCTGCTGGTTCTTCCCGGGTTGGCTACTATCCCTTCCACCTCCGTGGAAGGGCAGTTCCCCCTGGCCACATTCCCCACTTCCGCAGGGGAGCGGCACACCGCCAGCCGGCTCTCTCGGGGGCTGCACAGGTAGGTGTTCCCCTTAGGTGTTCCCCTTAGATGTTCCCGGTGCATGCCGTCTCTCTCCTCCTTTATAGTCCTCCTCTGCCAATCCCAACTCGGCTGCCCACACGCCGAGCACGCCGCTCTCCTCCAATCAGGAGCAGCTTCTGCAGCTTGTCAAGTTGGTGAAAGGCAGCTGGGTAGAAGCTGTTTACTTCTCTCCCAGCGCCATATTGTGGGAGAGCAGATGCATAGAATAAGTCTTAATTCCAGTAACTTAGTCCAGTCCGATTGCTCCCCACAATTTATTTCAAAGGCAGAGATAGAGAGGGAGAGAAAGAGATCTTCCATCCTCTGGTTCACTCCCCAAATGGCCACAACGGCTGGGCCAGGCCAAAGTCAGGTGCCAGGAGTTTCATTCAAGTCTCACACACTGATGCAGGGCCATCTTCTGCTACCTTCCCAGGCACTTTAGCAGGAAGCTGGATTGGAAATAGAACAGCCAGGACTTGAACTGGCCCCCATATGGGATGTTGGCACTGCAGGTGGCACGTTTACTGGTTATGCCACAACACCAGCCCCAGAGGTAGTGGAAGTTTAAGAAGTGGGCCCTAATAGGAGGTAACTAGATCATCATCCTTGGTTGTGATTAATGTCCATCTCATGGAAGTGGGTTAGTTATGGTGGGAATGGATTAATTACTTAAAGAATGTGTTGTTATAAGGTGAGCCTGGCTTTCTCAGCTCATTCTCTCTCTTCCTCTCTCACCATATGATCTCTCTTTCTCCCATGTGTGCTCCCGCCATCTGATGCTATCTGCCACTAGGCCCTTACCAGAAGCCGATGTTGGCACCACACTCTTGGACCTCCAAGACTGTGAGCTAAATAAACTTCTTTTCCTTATGAAGTACTCAACCTCAGATATTTTGTTAGAGTGAAGCAAAACAGACTAAATCAGCAGCCAAACATATAAACACACCAAAACCAACAGTCTTCTTACAACCCATGAAGATAGGTTAGAAGAGCCTATATTTAACAATCAGACACAAAATAAGAAGCAGAATGAACAGCCAAACCTTATATGTGGAAAAAATAAGCAATTTTTAAAATATAATAAATTTCCAAAATTCTCAAAGGATAGATATTTGGAACAAGAAGAGTTCTTCTAGTCAAACCAGTACTAAACTTTGTAGATGATAAAAAGGGATATCTGTGCATGAGACACTGCTATCTTATTTCTACTCCCTTTTCTAAAGAACACTTGCTCCTCTAGGAGAGAAACCTCATTCTTCCTACATGGGTACCCTACACCACACGATGAGAAAATACAATACAAAAGACAATCAAAATCCACTGGGCAAGGCATGTGGTACCAGCTTAAACTGTTGATTGGGAAGCCTGTATCCCATATTGGAATCCTGGTTCCTCCACTCTGATCCAGCCTCCCGCTAAAGTGCATGCTGGGAGGCAGCAGATGATGTACCCAGGCCCCTGATACCCACACATGGGAGACCGGGAAGGAGCTGCAGGCTCCTGACAGTGACTTTGCCTGGCCCTGGCTATTGTAAGCATTTGGTGAGTCAACCAGCGGATGGTGGTCGCCCTGCCTTTCAAATAAAGCAGAAACAAGCAAGTGAATAAATAAATATTTAAAAAACACCGGATAGGGGCCGGCGCCGTGGCTCACTTGGTTAATCCTCCGCCTGTGGCACCGCCATCCCATATGGGCGCCAGGTTCTAGTCCCGGTTGCTCCTCTTGCAGTCCAGCTCTCTGCTGTGGCCCAGGAGGGCAGAGGAAGATGGCCCAAGTGCTTGGGTCCCTGCACCCGCATGGGAGACTGGGAGGAAGTACCTGGCTCCTGGCTTTGGATTGGCACAGCGCCGGCTGTACCGGCCATTTGGGGGTGAACCAACGGAAGGAAGACCTTTCTCTGTCTCTCTCTCTCTAACTCTGTCAAATTAAAAAACAAAAAACACTGGATGGGAAACACACAGTAGGTGGCACATTCCAAACTCTCCTGGATCCTTTTAGTACACAACTGGATGTGGCCATGTGCATGCACTGAGTAGGAGAATAATACTTTTTTCAAGGTCTAGCTGTTCTTAACATCCTTTCAAAAGCGATGCTCTACTCCTACCCCACCTCCCACCTCCCGACTCCACTTCCCCTCACAACGCTACTGCTTCCTAAAAACATGAAAGGCACAAACATCTCGACACAGACAGAGCACACCTCTGTTCAGCCTTACTCCTGTCCTAGCGTACTGCACACGGCACTTCAGTTCGCAGGCCCCACTGCCTGTTGAGAAGACAATCCATAATCAGGAAGACGAGAAAAGACTTCTGATTAAAGCAGCAAGTTGAATACAATCATTTAGTTCCACTTTCTCCTGAAGCTTCATTGAAATGATTACAAAAGAGAATTTTTTAAAAACACATAAACACCACTGTACCTAGCAGATAGCTATAATAATTTGGAAGTTACAGAGCTTACAAGACTTACAAGAAGTTCAGGCAAGGGTAGAACCTGAGACCCATTACAAACGGGCACGAAGAAGGGGCTAAAAACAGGAAGACTCTTCACAGAGGACTTGGAGCTCCAGACCCTCTCCTCCTGCGCCCCTTGAGGAAAGACTAGACAGTCCCTGTCTGGAAAGGAGGAGACGGAGGATTCACGGCCAAGGGGATTCAATGACACCTGAGCATGGGGAATGGTGAGATCCCCAGCCCCCTCCCCTCACTCGCCCCCACAGCACTGAGGGCCACGCTTATATTTTCCAGGTGGGAGCTTGAAAGACTCTTCAGGGGAGTGAAGTATCTGACCAATCTGAAACAGGGAGACTACAGGCTGGGGCCGGCACTGTGGCCCATCAAGTGAAGTCACAGCCTGTGACTATAGCATCCCACAGAGCCACACTTCAAGTCCCTGCTGCTCTGTTTCCAATCTACCTCCCTGTTGATCCACCAAGGGAGGCAATGGAAGATGGCCCTAGTGCTTGGGTACCTGCCACCCACATGGGAGCCCCAAATGGAATTCTAGGCTTTGGTCTGGCTCAGCCCCAGCCACTGTGGCCATTTGGGGAATGAACCAGTGAATGGAAGATCTCTTTCTCTATTTCTCACTCACTCTGATTTTCAAATACATAAATAAATCTTAAAAAAAATAAATAAATAAAAGACTAACGGCACAATCCTTAGGGCCAAATACCCTTGTGGTGATACTCAGAGAAGACAAATGCCTTCGGTGCTCACAGAACTCTGACTTAGCTTTGTAGGATCCACTTTTAAATATGAAGAGACAGACAAGAGTTGCATCTACAGAAAGCCATTAATGTGAAAGATAGAAACCTAACACAAGAAAACAAAAAGCAGGCCGGCGCCACGGCTCACTAGGCTAATCCTCCGCCTTGCGGCGCCGGCACACCCGGTTCTAGTCCCAGTCGGGGCGCCGGATTCTGTCCTGGCTGCCCCTCTTCCAGGCCAGCTCTCTGCTGTGGCCAGGGAGTGCAGTGGAGGATGGCCCAAGTCCTTGGGCCCTGTACCCCATGGGAGACCAGGAGAAGTACCTGGCTCCTGCCATCGGATCAGCGCGGTGCGCCGGCCGCGGTGCGCTGGCCGCAGCGCACCGGCCGCGGCGGCCATTGGAGGGTGAACCAACGGCAAAAGGAAGACCTTTCTCTCTGTCTCTCTCTCACTGTCCATTCTGCCTCTCAAAAATAAATAAAAAAAAAAAAGAAAAGAAAAACAAAAAGCAACTGGAAGTAAGCAAAGGTAATGAAAGCCATATATATAGCCTAAAAAGACACACACATATATATAGCCTAAAAAGACAAACAAAAGCCTAAAGTTAAACCGCACAGCATCCATGAAAGCGGAACAGCAGGGGGATGCTACAAAACAAAAAGTAGCTCTTAGACTAGAAGGAAAAAAGGGGTAGGGGTGAGCAGAAATGTGAAACTCCATACAAGACTTCAAAGATAAATTTGAGAAAAACCTCCCAGAAAATGGGGCTAAAGGACAAAGAGATGAAAATACACAAGATAAAAGTTATAAAAATTAGAGAATCATTCCGAGAGAGCCAACAGACAAGAGGAAGAAATTCAAGAAAATGTCACAGAACTTAAGGATCTGAGTTTTCAAATCACCAAGCCCTAACACATTGGCTATGAAAGTAGTCACACACCAAAGCACACCATGAAATTTCAGAAGGCTGCCATTGCCAAACGGGATTAAAGACAAACAAAATCACCACCACCACCACAAAAAAAGCTCATCAGATACAAAGGGTCTGGGATCAAAACAACATCATTTCTCTGGGTGACAACAATTTCGAAGAAGCTTAGAAAGAAATGGTGTAATGGCTTTGAAATTGTGAAGGAAATTATTCCAGCCTAGAATTCTACACCAACTAAACCATCAACTATGATCTGATAAGTAAGGTCTCAAAAAAAATGCACGCTGGGGTAAGCTAAGAGAGAGAAACCCTGGGAAGTTAGGCAGGAGCCTAAAAGGACCCCCCAGCACAATGCTCAGGGCACCCAGGGGTAACAGGCACATGGCTGGTCTGGGCAGCAACAAGTCCCAACTGGAGCAGACCAGAGCTGTGGGAGAAATGTCACTGCGAAGATGAATTTGATAGAATTTTATAAAGCACCTATCTGAAATTTTAAAGATATTTATACAACTTAGGGGAAGAGACTGCAGAAACAATTGATGATGAGGACACAACAAACTAAGTACATGACAAAACAAGACAATAATTGGCTCTTGGGAAAATAGACTAAGACAAGAAGGGAAAGTTATTATAATAAAGTGTATGCCACCTATGAATGGCAAGTTTAAAGGCATAAAAATATAAACACATTGACCATCTTGGCTGGAAGTAGGTAAAGATGTACATTAGGGAACAGAAAAGACATCAGTGTAAAACTGAAAAATCTAGAAGTAGACACACACACATTAACTAGAATGGTGGGGGTATGCATCCTCCCCCTCAAAGCTATACAGCTGAAGATGTAGAAGCCAGAGAGAGACAGACAGACAGACAGAGACAGAGAGAGAGGGAGAGAGAGAGAGAGAGATGTTAGAGGAAACTGGAAGCAGAAGGAAATGAATCATTTTCTATAAAGAAAATAAAAAATATATGCTCTATAAAATTATTTGATCTTTTAAAAATATGTCCTTCATGTATAAACCTTATAAAAAGATAAACCAAATCAAAAAAGTAAAAGATATGGTATAAAATTCAATATTCACCTCTGTATTATGTATGATATTATTATAAAAATATGTATGCCTGTATTTTATAGCACAGGTAAATGCCATTCTTTTTAAATATCTATACTTGGGGGCCGGTGCCACGGCTCACTAGGCTAATCCTCCACCTGCTGCACCGGCACACCAGGTTCTAGTCCCAGTCAGGATGCCGGATTCTGTCCCGGTTGCTCCTCTTCCAGGCTAGCTCTCTGCTGTGGCCCAGGAGTGCAGAGGAGGATGGCCCAAGTCCTTGGGCCCTGCACCCGCATGGGAGATCAGGAGAAGCTCCTGGCTCCTGACTTCGGATCAGCGCAGTGCACCAGCCGCAGCGCGCTGGTCGCAGCAGCCATTGGAGGGTGAACCAACGGCAAAGGAAGACCTTTCTCTCTGTCTCTCTCTCTCACTGTCCACTCTGCCTGTCAAGAAAAAAAAAAAAAAAGAATATCTATACTTGGGTCTTCCTTAGTCAAAAGCATATTTCATGAAAACAAAACCTTTAACTAAGGTCATCTTTAGAATTTAGATAATGGCCAGGTACATTGTAGATAAAGGCTATCTTAAGAATAGTTTGTGGCAGGCGCCATGGCTCACTTGGCTAATCCTCCACCTGTGGGCGCTGGCACCCCAGGTTCTAGTTCCTACTGGGGTGCCGGGTACTAGTGCCGGTTGCTCCTCTTCCAGTCCAGCTCTCTGTTGTGGTCCAGGAGGGCAGAGGAGGATGGCCCAAGTGCTTGGGTCCCTGTACCCACATGGGAGACCAGGAGGAAGTACCTAGCTCCTGGCTTCGGATTGGCACAGTGCCAGCTGTAGCAGCCATTTGGGGGTGAACCAATGGAAGGAAGAGCTTTCTCTCTGTCTCTCTCTCTCACTGTCTATAACTCTCTCACTGTCTAACTCTGCCTGTCAAAAGAAAGAAAAAATAAGAATAGTTTGCAAAGTCAACATGTTTCTAGGCTTTGAAACTGACATTTTTTTAATCTATTACTTATTCAAAATGCACCTTTCTCTCTTAGAGAAGCAGAACAGCTATCTTTCTTACATCACAATTTTCTTTTCAAAATATAAGGATACATAGTGAGTTAGAAGGCTGTAGACTGTTAATTAGAACATACTTACAGAATAGCTAAAGAGACATTTCTTTGAAAAAGTAAAAAAAAAAAGAGTAAGTGATAAAATTACAATCATGTGTTCTTTGTGTCTTAATATTTGGCTTGAATGCAATACCAAAATTGTATCCTTTTTGTCATCCAGGTAGGCTGAAAAGGCAAAAAAAAAGTCTAACTACAATGAGCAAAAGTCATAAAAATGCCTTTTATTAAGTAGTTCTTACCAAAAACGAAGTGTCTGATATGCAGACTTCAAAATAAACAGTAAGAGCCTACTACAGAGGCACTTTGTGCTACAAAATTCCCCAGTAAAATTAAAACGTTCTCATGAACTAACAATAATTTCTTAAGGCAAGAGAATTTTGAGTAAAATCAATGTTAGTATTGTCCATTTTTCCTAGAATCAACCCTTTAAAACTAATTTACTTTTAATATTTCCCAGCAAACCTGCACTAAAAGATAGTGGTTTTAAAGGAGCCCGATGTGTTACTTCAACAAAATGATAAATGTATTGTGAGATATACTGTGTTTGATTTGCCATAAAAGAGATCAAATTCATGCACAAATTCCATCCCCAGAAAATTCCTCTGACACTGAAGGGTGCTTGAGCATGCCAAACCCTCTGAGATCCCTGCACCTGGAAAACAAAGGGCCATTCCCACGAAGGCACATGGGTTTTCCAAGACGTTTCGTGTGTTGTTGCTGTTGTCTGAAACAACTGATCCTCAAGTGGTTTCCAGCCACCGTGAAGAATTTTTCCAATTACATACATCTTAGAGCTGAAGAGACCTTAACTACCATGTAGTCCAATCTCTTTTCCTTGCCGATGCAGAACTGTGGCACAGAAAACTTCATTAAGTTGACAAATGACTCATGGTAAATTCAGAGACAGCTAGAACCCAACCTCGTGTTCTTTCTGCAACAATGCTTGACACAATCCACAAAACCAGTACAATTCTTCTCTGGTACTTTTAGCAACCAAAACAAAAACACATAGGTTTGTTAGATAGTTTTTATTTACTTTGGCAGTCACACATAAAAGCAAACTTGCATTGTCTTTACGGTTCAAATGACAGACTGTCCAAAGCTAGCTGTTACTAAGCCAGAAGCACATTTCCAGTGTTTCTCCGGTCTCAGAGTAGTGATATGTTTGGCAAGCAGAAAGTATCACACAGTGTCACAGAATGGGTGCTATTGCCAGTGTTCAACCTGGTCCCTCCAGATCACAGAAGGCCACACACATGTCTAGGGGTAGGGGTGGGGTAGACAGTGGCTGTATGGAGCACAACACAAGGAGCGGAAAAGCTGTTACATCGGTTAAGCCTTTGAGATCCCGTAGACCTTACTCATTGACTGAAGGTCCAGACAGTTTCCCTTAGCTGTGCTCCACAAAGCGACTCCTTGCGCAGTTGGTTATAAGACGAGGATAGCAAAGAACTGATGTTAGTTTTAGGTAGCTCTGGAATGAAACCCTTTTACATTCTCATCTTAATTCTTTTTTTTAAAGGAGAATCAGAAAGTTCAGGAAGGAAATAAATGATAAAGCCTGCACTGAAGAAAACGCTCCATGGCAAGCACACCTACTTAACCAGCAAGGGCGATTCCAGTAGGAAGAGACGCCACGTCACAACTTTGCTTAGGGACCTTGGATACTGGTTGATTCAGTTAGGAATGTGTTGACTATAGGTAACAGAAAATTCACTGTCTGGAGCTTTAAACCAGGTGCTACTGCATTCAAAGAGCCCAAGAGGAAATATTTTAGGTTTGTGAGCCATACAGTCTCTGCTGCAATTATTCAACTCTGTCATATTGTGAAGGTGGCCACAATGTGCATCCGGCAAGTGGGCATGGCTACATTCCAATAACACTTCACTTATGAAAATAGGCAACCAGCCATAGATCATAATTTGCCAACCCCTGATTTAAACAAATGGGGTGGGGGGGAGATGGACTCTTCCCCCAAGGTAGTAAGAAGGCTCCTGTAGCTCCAGACGTCACACTCAGGTTCAGCAAAGGAAAAGGCAAAGAGGAAGGGGGAGAGAAAAGGGAGTCAGCCACATTTGTCCCTTTTCATGACAAAGCAGGAGCTCCCCCTAAACCACCTCAAGCAGACTTCTCCATTGCCCATATCATCCTTGGTCAAAGCCCAGGAACACAGACACACTGAGCTGTAAGTGAAGCTGAGAAAAAGGGAGACAAACACAGGCGTGCATGGGGCTCAGACACATCATGATTCATTGCCTAGTGCTAGGCACATTCCTGCCTCGAAACTGGAGTTCTTTTAGCAAGAAGGGATAAATGGCTATTGTAGACAATCAACAAGTGTCTGTCCCAGTGCACTTCATTTTTGAAATTATTTGCTCTGTTCGTACAATCTGCTCAAAGAAAATACAATGTGCTTCCTTAGCTTTGAACAACTTTGTCAAATGGAGATTGAGAAAGATTAAGCACATTTGACAGAGCGAAAAAAAAAAAAAAAAAAAAAAAGCATGAGTGCACCTCCAGCTACACAAAAGCAATAATTTACTGTGGGGAGAAACTAAGTGGGAAACCCAAGTGGCATCCCAGCTTTGTGGGCTTAACCCACAAATTCCACCCTCTCCCTGCCTCTTTTTCTGCAACCAGAAAAGTGCTTGTTAAATTAGATGCTCTCTAAGGTCCTATGAAAGTATTAACATCTTATGATTGTTTTAAATGTGTTGTCTGATCAAGCAAACAGCATAAAGTATACAGTTAAAATTTCCAACTAGGGGCCAGTGTTGTGGTGCGATGGGTTAAGCTGCAGCTTGGGATGCCAGCATCACATAGCAAAGTACAGGTTCAAGTCCCAGTTGCTCCACTTCCAATCCAGCTTCCTGCTAATATGCCAAGAAAGGCAGCAGATGATGGCCCTGGTACCTGGTCCCTGCCACCCATGTGAGAAACCCAGGTGGAGCTCCTGGCTTTGGCCTGGACCAAACCTGGATGTCACAGGCATTTGGGGAGCAAACCAGTAAATAGAATATCGATCTCTCCTATTTCTCTCTCTGTCTCTCCCTCTTTCTCTATCATTCTGCCTTTCAAATAAATAAATAAATCTTTAAAAAAAAATTTCATGGTAAAAAAATGTGAAGGAGTCTCACAGAGTCAACTCTTAAACTAAAGAAGAAAAGGGATTTTACTCAAATAACTTTTCACGGGTTACTAAAAGACTGGCATTCCATTCAACTCCTGCAATTTCCAACAAAACACACGTTTAAGAAGGGTAGTTAACTTTTTAAAAACACTATAAATGTGTCTTGTAAAAATTATACTGTTTCTTACCACAAACTTAAAATAGTTTTCAAGTCCGAAATGGTAACTATGCTAGCAAGTGACTAACTTAGGATGCTCCCCCAGGAACCCTCACCATTTCCACACCCACAAATCAGTGTTACAAAAGGCAAGGTGGGAGAGTAATTAGATGCACTTTTGAGATGCTCCCTCAAATGATCACTCTTTTTTAACAATGGATGGGAAATTAATGCAAGCAAAGATCACTGAGACTCCTTAGGAAATAGATTTTTGAAAAGGAATTGTAGTAAGTAATTCTCTTAACAGTCTGAGTAAAAAAGGGAGAAAAGAACAGAGGCAGAAAGAGAAGAAGCTGCTGTAGCACAATCTGTGTAGCAAACATTTCTCCTTATTTTCTTGGGACTGTTTCTAACTGTATGGCTGTATAACACAGATAATAAAATTATTTTCTATAAACTGGTCATAGTTCATTTGAAAAAAAAAAAACACTGCAAACCAAGTGAAATTCTAACACTCAAAGAAATTAACGCAGGAAATCATCTTCATTTAATGCATTTACGTCAATATGTAAAGACCTGAAAATGAGCAAAACTGAAAATCCATTAAGCTTTACCTGACTCGAGCAACAATTACAGTACCTTGGTTACAATGCATAAAATATACTTTCTCATTAAATTTGGACACACGCCCGAGAAAGAAGTCTTTTTTAAAAGAGTAAATTGACTGTCTATCCAATGATTGCTGTTAAAGAACAAGCGGAAGGAGGAGAGGAGGGAAGGGCGGGGGAGATGCGGGTGCCACTGCAGGTCAGCACGGAGCCTTCGGTCCCTGCACCACCTCCGAGAACTCCCTGCACCAGCTCCGAGAACGCTGCGCTCCGTGACCCACAGGGGCAAGAGTAACCCTGCACTAAGACTCCTGCCCTGTAACAGAATAGGCCGCAGCTCAGTCCGGACACACCCAGGGCTTGGCAGGGCGTCCCCAGAGGAGAAGTCCTTCCTTTGAGAAACCTAGAGCCGTTCCCCTCCCCACGCATAGCCTGTTCCCCCATATATCGCCTGCCATGGCCGGCTCGGCGTTTGCATCCACTCCCAGGCGTTTCACCATTTGTCAGTTACACCAACACACGATAGAAAAACACGTTCTCAGACATGCCTCAGCATGCCCAGGGTGGGATGCACCCTCGTCGCATCAACTGCTTTGGACCCCCACCCCCCCAGCAAAAAAACATATCGCTGGCCCAGTGACTGCAAACAGACAAGCACCAAGGATAACCTGCAGTGCCCCAACACTTCGTGCGGGCATTTCCACCCTCCAGGCTCCCTAATGCCCACGACTGAGAACCGGAGAGGGTCTGGGTCATATTTATTTATTTATTTATTTTAAACCCTCCCGGTCTCTCACTGTCCTCGCGGGGACCCTGTGACTCTTGCCTCGCATAGTAGCTGTGACCCCCACAGTGGAAGGAGGTAGGATCAAAGGCGGCCTGGCCAGACTTGGGAAAACATTTCTACTGAGAATGGACACACTGCCTGTCAAGAGGTGATTCCCCGCGCGTTGGGGCAGCAGATCGTGTTACCCCGGAGTAACGACATGAAAGGGCAAAATCTGGCCAGAGTCACCCACATACATGTTTTTCTTTCCAACGGGGGCAAATGGGACACACCAGCCCCAACCCAGCATCCCTTCTTATCACTTAAGGGGGCTGGGGGCGGGGAGGGTGCCTTTTCCTAATCAATACAGCGCCTAAGCCCAAGCCACTGTTGCATTCCTGTGATATTTTTCTTTTTCATTCAGAAACAGCGCACATTCAAGCAAGACTTTTCCGTCTTCAACTTTTTTTTTTTCTTTTCCTTTTTTTAGACCCGAGCAATCACAAGCTATATTCTGTGGAAGACAAAATAACTTCGGAGGCGTAAATCTTAATGTCAATGACAGGAAGGCTTTGGTGAACCATTACCATAAATCTGACAAACGCTAATTTGATGGGTGGCTGTATGTGTCTGCTGCACGGCCAGTCTAGACAGTCTATTGAGAAATCCTAAAACACAACTGTTTGTTCCCTGTAACACCATCTGGATACGGCAATGCGCGCCGACCCAGCGCCTTTCACACATGGATCAAAGCACATGCTAATGCTATCATGAAGTCATACACATAAAAAATTCAATCTGAGAACTCGGAGCAATTTTCCTACGTCTTCAGTGAAGAAACCCCAGACTGAGTGCTGCGACTCCAGCGAAGTGTGTGTGAGGCGGGGAGGAGGGGGGAAAAAAGGAACCGAATATTTAATGAGCTTGGGCTTTTCCACTGGAATGTTAGGCCACCCATTGTATTGGAAAAGGCTCATGTCACACTTCAGTCATGGTACCCGTCAGGGTGCCCCTTTACAAAAATTGATCTGAGCACTTTTGTAAATACCTGTTTCAGCTGGGGGTGGTGTGGGGTGGGGGGGGGATGCATGACAAGAAGGAATCCAAGGTGTACATCTAACGTTATATTGGGTCTGAGCTGGCAGAAATTTTCAATATTGCACACAATATTAAAAACCTTTCTCGTTAAACTGCGGTGTGGCATAACATCAAAGAATCAAGGGCCTCCTATTGAACTCCTTAAAATATTACAAACATAAGAGCAAGTTTGGCTGCGCATAAAATAGAGACGAAGCCAATTTTTCCCGTCCGCCCTCGTCCTCTAGCTGACTGGAGAGGAACACTGTTCAAGAAATCTCTAGTGCAAGTCAAATAGAAACAGTCTTAACGTCTCCCAAATATTTAACAAGGCATAAACGAATCCTCGTCTCGATGAACTGGCTTTAACAGAAGCTTTGCGGCATATACGCTTCCCCTTCAAAACTTTGAGGCCACTCTTTCCAAAGGGATCACTCAACAGCACCACTTCACTTGCAAACCACACAGGCAATGTTTAATCCTCGTCCCAGGGAGCCGAGAAGTGCTTCCTACCCCGGGCGTTCCACTCCGCGGTATATGACTTTAAGTAACTTTCACCCCTGTGCTCTCTGGCTGGCAGAGTACATTGTCGGCTATCAGTATCTGATGGAAGAACGGAACTAAAACTACTTTATGAACTTGTTGTTATTACTACACAAGTCTCTGTTCTGTAGAAGACACCAAATAGGTTATGTCCCAAATTTTCACTTATTCAGCATATGCTGCAAATTCCCACCAGCAGTTAAAATTGCTTCCTCATGCTGCGTATGCTCATGTGCATACGTGTGTATTCACACATACATAACTGAATAAAACTATGAAAATGCTTTAATCATGCCACTGTTGGGGGGGGGGGGCGGCTTCAACAGACAACAGCAGAAGCTGTCGGGAATTCCTTACTATAACTAGGTGCCCCAGCTATTAGGCTGTGACTGATGCTGCAGATTTCAAGTTTATATAGTAGCTAGGACGTCTGTAAATTGTGTCCCTACAAGCTAAGCATAACACAGCTACAACAGAACCCTGCTACTCAGAGGCACCCAGATGTGTTGTCTCTTTCTACTCTACCTGCTAAAGCCTTTAAAAGTAAAAAGGAATCAAAGTATTAACATTACATATGAGTTTAAAAATAGCTTGAAAAAAAAAAAAAAAGCCAGATTGACTATATAACCGGTCATTTCACTACAACAAATATGATTCAGTGAAGAAATGGGACAGCGTAAGATAAAAAGTAAAACCCCAGTTTTCTTAAAATTCAATTTATTTTTTTCAAGCTTTTATTTAATGAATGCAAATTTCTTAGGTACAACTTTGGGAATATAGTGGTTCAATTCAATTTAAAATGAAAACTTCTCCCACAACTATTTCATACAACAAAATATACTTATCTTCCCTAAATGGAATATTAGTAATGCAAATACTTTTGTTTCTCTAAAAAAGAAAGGCAAAACTACCAATTTCATCCTGCCACCCCATCTGGAGTCTTGCTTAAAAACATCTTAATAGCTTGAGAACTATAACAAGTGCCACTCAACTGTGCAAGTTTGCACTGTAAATGATGGTCATAACTTGTTATTTAATATTCAGCCTAAAGTAAACTATAACATTGTCTGGATCACAAAGAGAAACAGATCAACCTGATTTTCTGTACTGTGTGTTTCCTAAGGGGACAGCAAAATGGCTCAATCCAAGAAGGTACCCACCCTTCCATACCAATAGTGTCATTCCCTGAACTTCCAAGTAAATAAAAACCGTAAAGGTATTAGCTATCATGATCTACAATGTAATGAGCTATCTTAGTAGAACTAAAAAGTACTCTGTTGGCATTATCTACAATAATGATCAGCTGTTACCCTAGTGAGACGTGAGGGGGCAAAAATAATTACAGAGGTAATGAATTACCATACTTGCTAATTATTTTATATGTTTATACAGATTATTTTTACAAATATAATTAAAAATCTCTCTGTCGTGCCCCGTGTTAGATTTCAGTAAATTACAACTGATAATCATGTTGCCTGCCAATAATGGCTTTCTTTCAGGCTGTGGCTATAATTCTGTAAGTTTAAAAGGAAAAAAAAATTCACCCAAACATTGCTTAATGTAGCTAATCAAGCATTTTCAAAATAAGACAGCGAATGAAATGTTAGACACTATTTTCAGGGATTAAAAATGTTGTAGTGGAACAGTACTGCCATCTACTGGCAACTATTTCACAGTGCCTGGCTTGCCTGTCCAAGAGGAGGCTCCCATTTATTTGTGTCTGAGCAAAGGAAGCTCTCAGCAAGGAACTACACAGGGAAAGAGAAACAAGTCAGAAAGTTCAGATCGCCTGTGAGTTTACCTCTGACTTTTAAAGAAACAGCATCTTTTCTTTTTCTGCTCAATTCCTAGGGGGCACTTTTTGGTTTTGTCTTTGAATTTTTGGAAAGTTAACACATAATACTCCACAGACTGGTATTTCCAGTAATTAATATCCAGCCAGGAAGATGGCTGTGGTTGTATCTACAGCATGCTCATGCCCCTACAATTCCTTGCAATGCCACAAAGTAGTGCACCCCTTAACCCTTTTGACACAGAATTAGATAGAATCCATCATCCTGCAGAAGCACATCACAAACCTGTATAACCAAACATGGATGCAGTCTTTTATATGTCAATCAAAGTCATCCATATTCCTACCCAGGACTCACCTTATCTGAGGTCATTGTGGATCCAATTCTGGATCCCCACTGTGGCATAAAACCCTGCAGGGAGGGAGTTGGGTGGGGAAGTTACAGTGCACACTACAGCATTCCAGATCTGACAGAACTAAATCAAAACGCACGTGGATCACAGGAGAACGCAATACAGCTCCGCAGGAAGCGCCTTTGCACATCTTGTATAATGCTTACCAAGGAGCTGCTTTATGCAGGTCCTACTGATTTCCCAGCCATTCACAAGTAGATGTCAAGTGGGAAATCGACAATATGAAGATTCTGTAAGGCAACTTGGACCCTGTGAGGGAGCACCTCAGGGTGACAGCTACTCTTCATCAGTATATGTGAATGCTGCATCCTAAGTGAGCTAAAACACATGTACTGCAATTATGGGCTGTTCCTCTCCACATTTTACAGGAAATCTGCTATTGCTGGTTTTGCAAAAGAACGTTAATCTGAAAACAGAGATTACAGACAGAAAACATGTAAATGACAGATTTTTAAAAGGATTGAATCTCCACGAACATAGCCCTTTTAGGCCACATAATTGAAGACCTCTAAAGAACCACAAAATAAACTGAAAACCCCAGACATAAAGAGATCCACTTATTAATTAAAAGCAGCTCTCTTTCGCTATTAAAATAAGGTTGGCCATGCATACTTTATTGCTGTCACAGCCTCACACGAGGCAGTATTCAAAACACATAAAAGTAAAGCTGAATAGTTCTCTATGTAGGGAATGGAGTTAAGTCATGTCTGCTTGCACAAGACTGTTTCTGCAGCCACATACAGAGGCTCAGAGTGGAAGAGGAAAAAAAGAAATAAAATGAAGCAAATCTCAAAATCAATGCTCCTCTTTGGTAGGGACTGTGAGGTTATACGTACTGTGGACAGGGGGAAGTGAACCAGGACAGGCCTAAAACTCTCCCTGTTATAAAAAACTGGAGCCAGAAAACAAGACAATTGCCACAAAAGAAAGAGGCAGGGTACCAATTACATTACATATTAATTAAATACAATTTATTTGGGGCAGTTTTTGGGTTTTGTTTTTAAAACTATAGCATCTACACCATACTGGTTACCTGTGAAAAAGCCAAAAAAAAAAAAAGAAAAGAGCTGGGGGCCAGAGAAGCAGAGGATCCAGGTACAACCACTATTTCCTAAGGCGGTCTTCACGAATCTCCAAAAATCACATTAGAAGTATTGTAGCCAACAAGTTCACTGCTCATAATAACTGTGCTTTAAAAACTAGGAGTGTCCAGATTGCAAAATCAAAAACTCAACTCAAAAGTCTAAAAATCATCCTTCTAAGGTTAATACTCATTTCAGCAGGAAGTCGATAATGTTAGTACTTACAGGAATAAGCAGCTTTCTCTGCAATGACTGACTGAATGTCAGAGTGTACCAAAATTATTTACGGTCTTTGAAAGATTGAAACAAGGAAATTCCTAAAAGAGATTATAGAAACAAATAAAAAACACTATCACCCTATTTTATGGGGTATTAATAACCATGTAACTGCTTCAGCTGCATGGTAACTGCCATAGAATTATAATACCTAGTCATTCCTGTCTAGTAGATTCCACAGTACTCCAGAAAGTTACCTGTGATTATATACAGACATTTGCAGTTGGTAGATGTGGAAAATAGTTTATCATAAAGGTCAAAGTGACTTAGAAATTGACTCCACAGATGAACATGATTTCTTGATTACTGCACATTCTCCAAATATGTTTGGTTTTGCTGTGGATCAAAGAAGGAAAACAGAGAGAAGCTTCTGAAGGAGACAGACAGCTTTCCAGAAGCAATGTTTCTGCTACCGAACTTGATTTTGCTCGTTTCTCCGGGGAGCATGTCCTCAAAGAAGTTTCTGTTTGACACATTTCATTACCTTGGAAAATTCTGGCATGGAATTCAGGTATTATTGGTCTTCAGTGCGAACTATTCTTCCTGCTTGGTTTTTTGTGTGTAAGATAATAATCAGCACCTTTACACCCATCTCACATTTCAGGGTTCCCTAGGTACGAAGAGAACTTAAAGAACAGAGGTTCGGACACTGCGTGCCAGTTCCACTTTCCCACAAGTTTGTTTACTAGCGAAATGAAGAGTAAATCCCCTCTTTCCGAAACTAGCGATGGCCCCCGGGCAAGAGATAAGAGACAGCACACATCACATAATTTATTATTGTTTGTTTAGTTTTGAAAAGTAACTAATGGGGACCAATAAACCCTGCGGTGTGCCCGCAACACCCCCTTTGCGCTCGGGTCGTGAGAGCCCCAGTGCCAAATGAAGTCCTCGACCTAAGGTCGCTAGGTTCTGACAGTGAAATCCATAGACATGTTTCTTTTTATGGTTTTCATTCTAAATAAAATTCCAGAATTTAGGGAAGTTAAAAGCACTCCGCCTGCAAACAACAACAACGAAATCCTGACATTTTATTACTACCCAAAGTCTAATTTCTTTCCCCAAATTGCTGCCCAATAAAAAGGAAAGAGGTTCTACTTTCTATTTTCCATCTCTATCACAGTGTGGACACTTAATGACAATTCTGTACTCACTTTTAATTTTCTTAATTGGTAATGTTAAGACCCAAAATATGTACCTTAAGAGTTGTGGTACATTTTACACAGGTCCGAAGACAAACATTATGGCAATGAAATGATTTTCTGATGACTTTGCTTTAATGAGGGTTTTACACAGGGGCTTTCCTGGGAAGATGTCCAGGCAAATTGTCCACAGCCCAGAATGAAGGGAAAATTCACCTTGATGCAACATAGCTGAAGAGGGATTTGCTGATTCGTCATTTTAAATGAAACACAAATTTCAATTGCAGCCATTAAGAGAGCATTCTTTTGTCCTCTTTCTTAAAGGACTTTTCTTCCCCCTTTTCTGTCTTTCAAATCTTATAATGGAGAAACCACTCAAGAAGCAAGCATGTGTATGTATATAAACACACACACACACACACACACACACTTATCTTCAAACAAGGGTTAATATGAGTCCATCTGGTTAAAGAGAAAATATATCCAAAACAATCCCACTCATCTCAAGCATGAATTTCTCACAAAGAACTACATGTAAACAAACCACATTTAATAAATAAAATCTCTGTCAAGCTTATAACATGACCAAAAAGGAAAAAAAGTCATGGGGGCCCAGAAAAGTAATTTCTAGGTTTTATGGCCAGAAATACACACATACACATACACACACACACACACACAGCAGTTTTCTGTTTGGAAGCTTGGAACAACTCCGAACAATGAAAAGGCAAGAAAAATCGAAGCAACTTGGGAAATACTCCTCCTGCGCCAAATAAGCATAAACAAAATAAATTCTAAACATAAATTTCTGATACTGAGGATTGGGAAGTCAGAATGAGCCAAGCTGAAGCAAAAAATCAGCTCTGACAGGATAAACAGCAAGTTTGTCTTGAACCCCAATGAACCTCAGGTTTCTACGAGGCACAATCTACTCACTTGAGCTAGGCTTGGAGTAAAACTCTGAGCTGCAACAGATTCCCAAAAAGTGATACTGATTGTTTCCACTTAAAAGATTTAGGAATAGAGTGTGGCAGCAAAGATGGCACCGACCCTCCCAAAGATCCCCCCCAAAGCCTCCAAGCCGATATTCAGTTTAATAAAAACAAAACAGAACCAAAAAAAGACAAAAACTATGTGAGCCACCTATTTGGACACTATGGTGCTTGTTCCCCCAAAAGTCATCACGGCGTTCTAGGAGCTTCTCATCTCAGTTAACACCGACCCTGCTGGTCAGCAATAAATCAAAGCTATGCTTGTCGCACGAGCACGTAAAATCATCACCTTAAATGGTATTGAAGTATTTGCAGTGTTGGAAGGTGGGGAATGGGTGAGGGGGAGCAGGGATCCGTGTTCCTTCTTTGCCATCCTGCCCACTGCTTTTCTCTCTTATCTTCCCAAACTGGAGGCACAGTAGGAAACCTTCCACCTACCTACTCATAAAGGAATAGAACTGGAGGGAGCTAGTGAGAAATGGGAAATCCCTTCCCCAAGCCTTCATTTCCAGCCTTGGCCTAGGTATGATTTATGAGAGAAGAGAGCCAGGCTGGGCCATAAAATTATCACATATCGTGTGACCAAAAGACAATGAATGCCATGGGGTATGATACTCTCTGTCGTCTTTTCACGAGAACAGTAAAGTTTCATCTCATTACTTGAAAAAGAAAATTTCTTAATTAAAATTCACAGCATTTAAAAATTATGCATTCAAAACGGGTTTGCTTTATGAAGACCACCTAGGAGGTGTTTATGTTACAATTTCTTATAAAGTTTATAAAGATTAAAGAGCAGAATTAAAATTCTTCAAGAAATTTCAATACTTTAATGGAAGCTTTCTTGTGGCATTTAAGAATCTATACACAGTTGACCAAATATGGAGGAGCTAAATTTTAAAGCAGTCCCAGAGCCTCTTAAACAGGTCACTTTAAGATATAAAAAGGTTGGGACTGGCGCTATTGTACAGCAGGTTAAAGCCCTGGCCTGCAGCGCTGGCATCCCACATGGGTGCCAGTTCGAGTCCCAGGTGCTTTACTTCCAATCCAACTCCTTGCTAATGCATCTGGGAAAACAGAGGAGGATGGCCTAAGTCTTTGGGCCCCTGCACCCACGTGGGAGACCCAGAAGAAGCTCCTGGTTCCTGGCTCTGGATCAGCTCAACTCCAGCCATTATAGCCACTTAGGGAGTGAACTAGATGATGGAAGACCTCTCTCTCTGTCCTTACCTCTCCCTGTAACTCTTTCAAATAAATAAATCTTATTTTAAAATATAAATATATATATATATATATATAAAGGTCTACAGGATGATTGATAAGATGACATCTAAGCATAGACTTCATTGGACAGATATATATTGGAGCTTTTAACAGATAAACTTGCTAATAGCATTGCCTAGATAGGAAAAGAACAGGTTCCATTTTAAAGTTGCCAAATCCAAGTTTCCAAAAAAGAAAGCCAAATGGCATTTACCTGTGAACTTATTTCAAGTCAATCAAATGGCATAAAAATACATGCAACACAGTCTTCATAAAAATTCACAATCAAATCAGTTTGTAGATCTAAACTGTGAACTTGACACTGGGGAAAATGGACCAAGTGCTAATAATGAGGACAAATAACAGCAATGAGAGCACAGGGAGTAGGGAGGGCTTCGCTGACTTGAGAACTCGAGATGTCTCAGGAGGAAGTTCTAAGAATGCAATAGCATTTGAGCAAGGACTTGAATGCAGGGTGTACTCTGAGCAAAGAGAACAGCATGAAAACAAGAATAAAAATTCAGGGCAGAGTCCAGAAAGAAACATGTCCAGAGCTTAAATTCTATTAGGATAAAGTGTGCTTGTGGCTGTGCAGTGAAGGGATGCAGTGACATTGAGGTCTGAGCAAAGTGAGGTCTCGGCAGAGGAGAGTTAGGAGGAGGAGGAGGGGAGATGTCCAAGCTAGAGGAGAGCCGGGCTGCACCCCAGCAGCAACAGTGACTGCAATGCACTGTGGTGACCTTCCATGACAGAAAGGACTCACCATCTGATTGGATGGCAGTGGGAAGAAACAGGTGGAGATCCATTTGACAGGGGAGATGGTATCACAACTGAGATAAGGCACAGGCGATGGAGCTGAAGGAGGGTAGACCAAAAAGAAGTTTCATTTGGAAGAATACAATCTGGAGGGGTCAGCAGGAGAGACATGGATACAGCCATTGGGTGGAATGAGAGATTATTTACTTGACTGGTTGAATGACTGATTGACTGACTTGTCATCTGCAACCATCCAAAAGAATTTGAAATGGCTCAAATATGTGAATACAGAAAATGATATGGAAGAATTTAAATAGATATAAATCAGCATCTGGGCTCAAGAGTTAGAGATTGGATTGTGAAACTCAAGAGGGACCTTGGGACTGAAATTGAAAACTTGGACATCATCAGTGTAAAAATGATAGTTGTCACCACCCCTTGAGAGTGGGAGTGGTAGGAAGGGGTGGGAGAGGGTTCTCATTTTTTTATTTTATGACAAACTTTTATTGTTTGAATTTTTATCAACACCCACATATGACTTTTTGTGATCCTTTGTGAGGCAAAAAATTTTTTAAGGAAACAAGTGGAGCAAAAAAAAAAAAAAAACACTGAAGCCAAGAATAGGAACAGACAATATCACAGATTTACTCCTCAAACATGTACCCTTACACCAGCACTATGTTGCATATGTTGGAAAACCTACAGGTGATTCCAGCCTGAGTCCTGTGTAAATCCAATGGGAAAATCAAAGGTATTAGAATCAATTAGGATTCGAACTCCTCCTCTTCTACTAGTGGTGACATGAATGAGTTCTTAAATTCTCTGTTAACTATTTTCCTCTAAAGATGAGACTTAAAGATACATCAAATGGTTTGTGTACAGAGTAGAAAAGTTAACATAACTAAAATACCTAAAGAGCAACATTTATCACACAATAGGCACCCAATTGAGATTAACTTATTTTTCATCATTTTGTCAAGTTGAGGAAATGGAACATTTAAGAGCCAGGCATTAAGAGAGACTAAAAGAGAGTGATCAGAGGCATCACAGATGGTACCAAGTCATGGAAACCAAGCGAGGAAAACAATCCTTTCATTCATCCATTCAACATAAATAAGGTATGCAGGACCGGATGGCCACGTCACAGCGGTGGACATGCTGAGAAGTAGGTTCATTGGCAGTGGGGAATGAGGTCCTGGCTGACCTGAGAGAATGGCTGCAGTGGAACAGCAGGAAAAGAGCCACTTGGGCAAAGAGTTGAAAAGACAGGTCTCCTAGAAATGTGATACTAAGGAGACGAGCAGCTCTTGTGAGGGTAAGGCTCCGGCAAAGTTAAGTGGTTGATGGGCTGGAGGGAGCAGAGTCCACAGATAGTGAAGATGGGAAGGAGGAGCAGAGTTCACTGTGTAAGGCCCTGATGCAGACCAACAGGCCCCACGGGAGAGGCCCACCTTATACAAGATCAAGGACACATCCCCGAGTCAGGAAGAAAGGGTGAGAAAATAAAAATACACACAAAGGTTGAGGTATACAGGAGAGCTGAAGAAGTTCAACTGGATAATATCTACCTTCTCACTGAGAAAAAAAAAAAAAAAAAAAAAAGACAAGATTTCTAGCAAAGTATAGAAAGCTGGAGGGAACAGGATCCCAGGGTGAAGAAGGATCCAAGACCCAAAGGACTTTCTCAGGGCACTGAGGTTGCAGCAGAGGCAGGTGGCACTCATTTAGCCAGGGAACAGGACCTCCAGTGATTTCCAGTAGCCTGGCAGAGATGGGGGCAAATGTCAGGGCATGCTCAGAATTGCAGGCAAAGAGTGAGATTAAAATGGCAAGAGAAGCTAAGGAGAGCAATCAGCAAATGGCTAACCTGGCGAGCTGTGAAGGTCAAGGTTTGAGGGACAGGCATCCGAAAGGAGGATGGGACTAACAGATGGAGGAAAACGGTCTTGTGGGCAATGGCAGCTCAGGGATTTAAGACAAAGAGCTAGCAGGTGTAGAGGAAGTGAGGGAATGAGGAGATGAAAGAGCTGTGATCGCAGGAGAGCTCAGAGTTTGAATTTTTGGAAATGAGGCCATGCTAGGAGCTGAAGCTGGCTGATGAGGAGGGATGGAGGGACTCTCAGGTTCAAGAGGCCGGGCGTCCAGCCTGTCACAGAACTGGAGGCTGAAATGACCTGTGATGATATCAGAAGACCAACTGAGCTGAAGAGGGAGAGCTCCCAAAACAAATCCAAAGCCAAGTCAGCAGGAGGAAAGGAGGATAGTAAAGTTTTCTGAATAGATTACTTTTAAAGACAATTAAAAATAACGTTTCAGGGGTGGGCAGCTGGTGCCACAGTTAAGATACTTCTTGGGATGCCTGAATCCCATATGGAAGCACCTGTTTCTAATCCCAGCTACTCTGCTTCTGATCCAGCTTCCTGCTAATGTGCACCCTAGGTGGCAACAGGTGATGGCTCAAACAGTTGGGTCCCTGACACTCATGTGAGAGTCCCAGATGGAGTTCCAGGCTCGTTTCTTCAGCCTGGCTGAGGCCTGGCTGTTGCAGGCAGTTGGGTAATGAACCAGCAGAAGAAAGATCTGTCTCTCTGCCTTTCAAATAAAACAAAAGTAACATTTCATTAGAATAATGCTTGGCTTTGTCTGTTTTTAGATGGCCTTATATTTTATTAACAAACTAGCATGAATAAAATATTTCTAATTCAAATATAACCTACATCAAGAAAAACTATTCCACCATTCCTATGGCTTCGATGGAAGCAAAAGGTCAAAGCTCTGAACTTTTTCTTCACCTCAACCTATCACCAGCAACATGGCAAAGCCACTCATGAGAATGAAGAAAAGAACACAGGGGCCAAGCTGTCTGAGCTCAGCTTCTCTGCTCCCCCACTAAGGAAGACAGAGGGCTGATGACAGCAGGATCACTCCACAGCTCGCTCCAGCCAAGTTGTGCTAGTATGTCCTCTGCCATCAGCCAGGTAGCACGACTAACACAAGACCCCATACTCAGCACACGGACACACTTCTTTCAAGTCTGTCACTTCCCTTTATCATCACAGCATTCTAGGAGGCTGATATTCCTATAAGCATCCTTAAAAATTAATGTGTACAGAAAGAGACCTCCCATCTTCTGGTTTACTCCCCCAAATACCCAGAACAGCCAGGAGCCTGGAACTCAAGCTGAGTCTCCCATGTGGAGTGGCAGGGACCCAAGCCTGAGCCATCACCTGCCACCTTGCAGGGTGTGCATTAGCAGGAAGCTGGAATTGGGAACAGAATCAGGAGTCAAATCCGGGCACTCCAATATGGAATACAGGCATCCCATGCAGCATCTCAACTGCGGAGCTTAAATGCTTGTCCCAAGAGCATCCTTCTACCAACAAAAGGGCAGAGGCTTCTGGAGCTCAAAGTCCTGCTGAAAAGCATGGAGTCTGACAGTAGCCAAAGTCTTTCCACTCTAGAATTCAGCTCTTTCTAGTAAGTCAGGCCACCTGAAGCCACTGCAAGGGCCCACGTGGACTAGGACAGCCCCGTGGAATGAAGAGGATGTCGTTATCTCTTCTCAGAAAGAACATAAAAGCTTTTGGGTTCATTTTCAAGGTCACCCAAGGCAGATGAAATGCCAGGCAACAATGAGCACTATCAACAAGTATTCCTTAGATGACCCACGCACTTGGGCCCCTGCCACCCAACAGGGCACCCAGATGAAGCTCCTAGCTCATGGCTTTGGCCTGGCCCAGCTGTGGCCATGACCGTCATCTGAGGAATGAACCAGTCGCTGGAAGATCTGTCTTGCCCTCTCTCTATAACTCTGCCTTTTAAATAATTTTTTTTTTTACAAAAAATAGTAAGGTGTATAGAAGAAGGTAAAATTGTCTGCAGAATAACACCTTTTCTGGAACGGGACCAGCACCGACAGAAGCAGGAAATAAAGAGGACAGGCTGGGAGAAGCGAACCACACCATCCTCTCAAAGCGAAAGAGAGACAGAAGACAGAAGTGGGAAGACGCTTGGTGCTCAGATGGCTGCAGACCCGGAGGACCCCCAGGAACCTTATGTGAAAATTCCAAGAAATCAAAGACGACGAGAAAGCCAGTTTCTACAGGCATCTGGCCTGGACATACTACGTCTCCTGTCCCTACCTCATACATCTCTGATCCCTGTTGAAAGAGGGGAAGGAAGTAAAAATCAACCCAAAAACAGTCAGCCCAGGGGCCGCTGACCTTGGCAAAGCCTTCTGTGATTGGCCACATGTTCTGACATCAAAACTCTGAAGAGTTTTGCCAGGCCCATATCACTAACAGAGCTGTGGAATCTGAATTTTAACTAAATCACCAAGTGATTGATCCCTTCAAGAAAGGGAGCAGAATGAGTTGAATATTCAGGATTAGTCCAAACTTAGATAACAGACCCAATCTCCTCTTTCGTGAGTAACAGAAGGATAGGGGGACGGCCAGATGAAGGTGTTGTATAAGGACAAGCACAACAGCAGCTGTCACTTCCCATGAGTGACCTGCACAGTACAGGAGGGAAAAAGTAAATATTTCACCAGGGAATGCGGTTCATCTATGAAACGCAGTCTTTTCTAGCAGAAGGTTTTGGTTCCACGTTAGTTTTCTTTTCTTTCTGAAAATTTATTTATTTATTTGAAAGAGTTGCAGAGAGGGAGGCACAGAGAAAAAGAACAAGGTCTTGTCTCTGCTGGTTCACTTCCCAAGTGGCCACAACCACCAGGGCGGAGTCAGGCTGAAGTCAGGAGCCAGGAATCTTCTCCAGGTCCCTCAGGTAAGCAGCAGGGGCCCAAGCACTTGGGCGGTCTTCCACTGCCTTTCCCAGGCCATCAGCAGGAGCTGCATCGGAAGCAGAGCAGCTGGGTCCCCAACTGGTGTCCATACGGGATGCCAGCACTGCAGGTGATCACTTTACCAGCTCTGCCACTGCACCGGCCCCTACCTTCATTTTCTAGAAAACAAATGCCACTTTCCCATTCCTTATTCTCTCCACGGTCAGGATTCACGGTTCGTTTGTTTGGGACACTTGGGTGTCATCTGCCTGCCACCATCCTGGTGCTCCTTTTGACTCTACATGCTCTCGCATCCAGGGTACCTGGGGAACCACTGGCCTTTATGCACTTAACTATCCCAAGTATTTCTTCACGTATTTTAAAACACACAGTTTGAGCAAAGTCAGTAGTTTGAATTTCTGTTTCAGGTTCAGATTGCAACTTACTATCAGAAATTAATTAGGCCCCCTAGCTCATGCCCAGTAGCCGCTATGACACTAATTAGTCCTCTTAACAGCAAACTCCTTTCTTTGGTGATAATCCCAAACACGATGCCACCGACAAAAGGGAATGGAGAAAGAAAATTTCCACTGAGAAAATTATTGCATCCAGAGGTACTTTATGAACTCAAAATACAATAAATATTATTGAATATCCTATAATTTAAATAAAATAGAATTAGATCCAGCTAAAACTAAAGCCAAAAACCACACTGCAACAGAGAAAGTTCAAAATAAAGAATGAGTGACTAAACAGGAGCTGGAAAACTGAGGAAGTAGAAAGGTAAACATTCCAGCAGCAGGTGACAGAACAGCAGGGGGGCCCAGACAACAGCTGGGGTCCAGACCGCTGGGGCAGGGGTCCTGCCCTGCTGGCTGGTGCTGCTGTCTCTTGGGGCAGCATCGGCTAGTGTGGCAGTGTGTCAAAAAAGCCCCGGGAGCAAGGGCGCAGAGCCTCGGCTGAGGTGACTCTAACTAGAACAGAAAGAAAACAGGAGGGAGGAGCCCTCCTCCCTCTTCAGTCTTGAGTCTCCCTCTAGTGAGCTGCAGTGGCAGAACCAACAGGAACAGCCAGCAAAGGAGCGAGGCAGCCGCATTTACAGGGGCCGGAGAAGAGAGCTTGCTAACTGACAGCCCGGCAGGACATGCATGCCTGGCACCCAGGGCCGTCCGTGTCCCTGAAACACAGGGGCTGGACATCACAACAGTAACGTATGAGGAAGTCAATGACAGAGGACACAAGTTGGCATTCTCACCTCCCCCGTGACAGTTTCTTGATGTTTGTATCAGACTTTACAAGAAACACTGAGAACTATCCAAAGTAGTTCTCATCGTCTTCACAGTCAGTTGCTTGTCTGTTCATCCTTTTCCTCCAACCCAAGTAAATAGCAGTGGGACCTTGACTTAGATGACAGAAAAACGTTCCCTTTCATGAAGCGCTGGAATCAGGAAGACGACGGTGGGGGATGACTGAGCCCATTTTCAGGATTCTAAGAACTCTTCCGTTAAGAGATGTTTCCCTTGTTCCTCAACCTCCTGTAAATGAGTTGTGCATCTTAGAAAGGAGATGTCACGGTACTGTTTCAAAAGCACAAAATAGGCTGGGCATGGTGGCACCATGTTGCTGCTTGGGATCCTGCATCCCTTGTCAGAGAGCCCAAGGACACGTCTCAGCTCTGCTTCTGACCCAACTTCCTGCTGATGTGCTGGGAGGCAGCACATGATGGCTACGGTGCCTGGCTTCTTGTCACGTATGTGGGAGACCCAGATGGCATTCCTGGCTCCTGACTTCCTCCTGGCCTGGCTGTTTCAGCCACTGGAGGAGAAAACAATGGATAGAATTTCTCTCTCTTTCTATCTCTTAGTCTCTCCCTCTCTCTGTTACTCTGCCAATTCAAATAAATAAATCAACCTAAAAAGAAATAAATAAAAGCATGAAACATGCCATACCTAAAAACAATACACTGGGAGAAGCATGCCAAGTCTGTGTGTAAGAAATTTATTTCTATGCATGAATTGGAGGGGTACCTATTAGAAATAAGAGGATCACTCACCCCAGCACCTTGGTTGTCAGTGCACTCGCTCTCGCTCTCTCACATACATACATGCATGCACACACACACACACACACACACACACGCACTTCTTATTCCTCATTGCTCTATGAGTTGTCTCAATTCACTCAACATTCCCTGAGCCGTGGGTAACAGACTTCAACACAGCATTAAGCCTAGACCCCAATATGGCCTTCCCAGAAAACAGACCTTGTGCAGCAGCAAAAGCCTGCTTTGTAAGCTGAAGATGTCAAGTCATAAAAGTATCTCAATGATCGTCTTTCCTCTCGGTCACCTCCTTTTTCCTTCTCTACCAGCTGCATTCGCACCCTGAGAGGATTAGATCCCAATTTGACTGACTGTGCCTGCCCCCTGGTGGCTGGCAAGGTGAAAGACACATCCTAGAAAATCCTTTGGGTTCATGCATTAGAATCAGAGAATCAAGAGAGAAATAAGAAAGAAAGCTCACAAATCAGAATTTGTCCTTTTGGAGAATTATGAATATCTGGTATAGTATTTAATAAAATATAACTTAAAAAATAAAATTTGATTAACAGTTTTAGAGAAAAGACACCAAAATCTCATGGAGATACACTGACCTGGGTCCCTACTCCTACATTATGGGCAATTATTGGGCTAAGTGTCTAGATGCACCAACTGTTGTTCTAGTTTCTTCCACTATGAAAATGCGGGCCGGTGCCTTGGCTCAATAGGCTAATCCTCTGCCTTGCGGCGCCGGCACACCAGGTTCTAGTCCCGGTCGGGGCGCCGGATTCTGTCCCGATTGCCCCTCTTCCAGGCCAGCTCTCTGCTGTGGCCTGGGAGTGCAGTGGAGGATGGTCCAAGTGCTTGGGCCCTGCACCCCATGGGAGACCAGGATAAGCACCTGGCTCCTGCCATCGGATCAGCGCGGTGCGCTGGCCGCAGCACGCCGACCATTGGAGGGTGAACCAATGGCAAAAGGAAGACCTTTCTCTCTGTCTCTCTTTCTCACTGTCCACTCTGCCTGTCAAAAAAAAAAAAAAAAAAAAAAGCATCCCTTTTCCATCTTCTTGTAGCTGTGGGAGATTAGATTTTCTTTACGTAACTATAGCCCAAATAATAATATTACAACAGATTTAATGCAGAAGCTGATATGAAACTAGTATGAAACTAGCTGTCCTCTGTTGAGCCAGACACTAAAGAGATCTACAAAAGTATAAATGAGTCTACTGTTCACCTTCTTTAAGAATTTTTAAAAATTTGAAAATTAAAAAATTTTAATTTATTTACGAGAAAGAGAGAGAGAGAGATCTTTCCATTTGTAGGCCCACTCCCCAAATGAGCCCAACAGCCAGGGCTGGGACAGGCTGAAGGACAGGAGTCCAGAAGTCCATCCTAATCTCCCACATGAGTGCAGGGGCCCAAGCACTCAAGCCATCTTCCACTGCTTTCCCAGGCACATTAGCACGGAGCTGGATCAGAAGCAGAGCAGCTGGGACTTGAATGATGCTGGCATTGCAAGCTGCCACATAACCTCCTCCCCTTTTCAACTTTGGAAACATCTCCCATCTAAAATATATTATCCCTATTAACACACAGCGGGCTTGTTATTGTTTGCTTTAAACAAACTTGAAAATAAGTATTTTTAAGGTGTATTTTGAGCAATAATACATCAAATATCAATAGTTATAACTCAAATAAACAAAAGCTATTTGAGTGCCTTAATTTTTGTAGTGTAAGGGGATTCCTGAGACCAAAACTTTTGGTGGTCTTTTAATGCCACGTCCCTTCTTACCCTGTCCATGAAGCTTCCATAGCCATGCTCCCCACAGGGCTCAATGTTTATGCTCCATCATTGCATTGAATGTCAAGTCCACTATTCAAATAATCATATGGCTGCTTACTAGTAATCAGTTTACTTTTATATGATTGCTTCCTGGTGGCCATGTTTAAAAATTAAGGAATTCCGTGGTTAATACAGCTAGATCCATGAAACTAAAAACAAAATGACAGACTTAAAATCTCTGTCTTATGTCCAAATGAAAAAGAGAAATACACCCTCTAGTGGATATGTAAGCTCACAGAACATAAAAGAAAATTATTTGGATTCCAAGATGGTAGAATATGGAGGGAGCTTACTGCTCTAGTCTAGGGGAAGATAGCTGAAAAAGTGGAGAGAATGCAATCTCAGGAAAGAGTTGGGGAGAAAATGGCAGAGGAAATACCACACAAATTAAAGAGACACTGTGGATCTATGTGGAAGGTATGGACACACACAACTCAGGACCCCAGCAGCCGAGAGCCTCAGCACCAGCTTTGGAGAGTGAGGTGAGATCAGACGGCAGCAGCCCAAGCCAATGGCAATAAAGCTGCGGGAAGAGCCTGGCATCAGTCCAGTTTAGAGCTCTGTGGGGGACAGTGTACCTGCCAACCTGGGGGTGGGGGGAAAGAGGGCACATGTATCTCTCCCCGACCACCTGGTACAGGGGTACTATAACTGAGAGAGGGCGGGTACCATTTTGGACATATGTAACAGCTGCACAGTCTTGTGTCCATGTGCCCAGAAACCAGCTGAGAGGAGATGCCTGAGTCTGGCTGGAAGAATTGACAGGGGGGCTGGGTGCTCGTGACTGTGGGAGCCTCATGTGCTGGGAGGATGCAGGGTGGGGCTGCATCTCTCAGTAGTCACTGTGAGCAGCTTCATATGCCCAGGGCTCCCTGACTGCCTGGTGACAGTCATTGCTGCAGGATCTGTGCTCATAATGAAGATGGCATGAATCCTTCATGTGGTTCTTGTGGCAACACAGATGAATACTGCACCCACTGGGGTAGTGCCTGGGCACTGGTCTCCCAGGAGGAGAGTAGGTGAGCATGAGACTATGCCAACAGAGTTGATCAAACATTCCCCTCTGATTAAAAAGAGAGATTTACCATGCCCATCTTGAGTGTCACCTTAGACACCTCAGTCACCCTGGAGCACTGAACAGAGCTCCAAGGCTACACTCAGCATATGCCTCTGGGTATTCATTGAAAGAACAGACACTCCATTAAGCCACAGAGGCAAAGTCCAAAGTTAAAGCCATCAAAGGTGGGGGGGGGACCCAACACGTATGTCCACAAATGCCTAAAAATAAACACAGAAATTCAAGAAACAAGAATAAGGAAGACAACACGATGCCCCCAAATGAACACAACAACACTTCAATACTAGAATGTGAAGAAGAGATTGAGAAATGCCAGAAACAGAATTCAAATAATTGATCATAGGGTTACTTAGAAGTAATCAGAAGCAAATCCACAAATTAAAGAAATCCATACATGACATGAATGAAAATTTTTCCCATGAAATTGAGATTTGGAAGAGAAACCAAAATGAAATATTGGGAATGAAGAATTCAATAGGTAAAATAAAAATGTGGTGGAAAGCCTTAACAACAAACTTGGTGAGACAGAAGAAAGAATATCTGCGTTAGAAGACTAATCTCTGAAAACTGTATACTCAGACCAAAAAAGAAGAAGGAAGGAGAAGGAGAAAAAGCAGAAGGGAGAAGGGAGAAGAAGAAGGAGAAAAGTAAATTAGAAAACTAAAAAACAGTGTTGAGGATTTACGGGATACTATCAAATGATCCAACACATGGGTCTTAGGAGTTTCTGAAGATGTGGAAAGAGAGAATGGATTATAAGGTCTTCTTAGTGAAATAAGTACAGAAATTTCCCCAATTTGGAGAAAGAAAGGGACATCCAAGTACAAGAAGTACATAGAATGCCTAATAAACATGACCAGAAAAGATTTTCATCATGACACCTTGCAGTCAAACTCTCCACAGTAAAACATTAAAAAAAAAAAAAAAAAAAAAAAAAAAAAAAAAAAGACTCTAAAATGTACACGAGAGAGATGACAAATTACCTTCAGAGGATCTCCAATTAGACTCACAGCTGACTTCTCATCAGAAACCCCAAAGGCTAAAAGAGAATGGTGAGATCTATTCCAAGTCTTAAGAGAAAAAAAACTGTCAACCCAGAATACTGTACCCTGCTGAGCTCTCATTTATGAATGAAGATGAAACAAAGACCTTCCATAACAAACAGAAATAGAAAGAATTTGTCACTACTCATCTAGCCTTACAAAAGATGCTTAAGGATGTGCTACACACACAAACATGGTCATCACTATGAAAGAAGGCAGAAAAACTCCCAGCAAAAGTACAAAGGAAATCCAAAGTAAACAATAGGAACATTTGTTGAAAAATGGCACACCCAAGTCATTACTTATCAATAGTCACCTTGAGTGTAAATGGCTTCAACTCTCACAGTTAAAAGATACAGACTGGCTGAACAGATTAAAAAACAAGATCCATCTATTTTCTGCCTATAAGAAACACATCTCACCAATAAAGATACATGCAAACTGAAAGTAAAACAATGGAAAAAGATATTCCATGCTAAAAGAAACCAAAAACAACCAGACCAAGCTGGTGTGACCGTTCTAATATCAGACAAAGTGGGCTTTAACACAAAAACTGTTAACACAAAGAAAGGTACTATATAATGAATAAGGGATCAACTCAACAAAATGATGTGATTATAATAAACATATATGCACCTAATTACAGGGCACCTGGCTATTTCAAAGAAATGTTATTGGATCTGAAGGGACATATAGCCTGCAATACAATAGTAATGGGAGACTTCAATAACCCTACTTTCAGTAATGGACACATCAACCAGACAGAAAATCAACAAGGAAACAAAAGAGTTAACCAACAGATACAAACCAAATGGACCTAATGCATATCTTGAGAACTTTTCATCCTACAGTTGAAGAATACACATTCTTCTCACCTGTGCATGGAACTTTCTCTAGGAAAGAATACATTCTAGGCCATAAAGTAAGTCTCAGCAAATTAAAAAAAAATTGAAATCATGGCATGCATCTTCTCTGACCACAATGGAACGGAGCTGGACATCAACAACTCAAGAATCTCTTAGAATATAAGCAAACACGTGGAGACTGAACAACATGCTCCTGAAAAAATAGGGTCACAGAAGATATCAAGAGGATTCAAAAAATCTCTGGAAACAAATGAAGATAACAATATAACATATCAAAAACTTTGTGGGGGGGAGGGGACAGCACTGTGGCATAGCAGGTGGAGCCGCTGCCTGCAATGCCAGCATCCCATATGGGTGCTGGTTCTAGTCCCAGTTGCTCCTCTTCCAGTCCAGCTATCTGCTGTGGCCTGGGAGGGCAGTGGAGGATGGCCCAAGTGCTTGGGCCCCTGCACCCACATGGGAGACCAGGAGGAAGCAGAAAGCTGCTGGCTTCAGATCAGCACAGCTTCAGCCATGCAGCCATTTGGGGAGTGAACCAATGGAAGGAAGACCTTTCTTTCTGTCTCTCACTGTCTGTAATTCTATCTGTCAAATAAATAAATAAAATCTTTGAGAAAAAAAAAAGAAAAAATAAATGAAATTGACATACTATTGGCCCAATTAACCAAAAAAAGGAGGGAGAAGACCCAAATCAATAAAATTAGAGATGAAAAAGGAAAGGAAACAAGAGACACCACAGAAATAAAAAGAATCATCAGAAATTACTACAAAGAGCTGTATATGAACAAATCAGGAAACCTAGAAAAAATGGTTAGATTCCTAGACACATACAACCTTCCTAAACTGAGCCATGAAGACACAGAAAACCTACACAGAACAATTAACAAGATGGAAACTGAATCAGCAATAAAGAACCTCCCAACAAATAAAACCCCAGGACCAGATGACTTCACTGCTGAATTTTACCAGACATTTAAAGAAAAACTAACTCCAATTCTTCTCAAGCTATTCAAATCAATTGAAAGGGAGGGAATCCTCCAAAACTCCTTCTATGAAGCCAGCATCACCTTAATTCCTAAACCTGAAAAAGATATAATAAAGAGAACTACAGACCAATTTTGTTGAGGAACATAGATGTAAACATCCTCAACAAAACTCTACCCAATTAAATCCAACAGCACATCAGAAAGATCACTTGTACAGACTGAATGGGATTTATCCCTTGTTTGCAGGGATGGTTCAACATTTGCAAATCAATGTGATACATCACAATCACATCAACAAACTGAAGAACAAAAACCATGATTATCTCAATAGATGTAGAAAACGCATCTGATAAAATACAACATGCTTTCAGGATGAAAATTTTAAGAAAAATGAGCATAGAAGAAACATTCCTCAACATAATCAAGGCAATTTATGACAAACCCAAAGCCAGTATACTATCAAACGAGGAAAAGTTGAAAGCATTCCTACTAAGATCTGGAACCATACAAGGATACCCACTTTCACCACTGCTACTCAATATAGTCCTTGAAATTTTAGCTAGAGCCATTAGGCAAGGAAAAAGAAATCCAAGGGATACAAACTGGGAAGGAGGAAGTCAAACTATCCTTATTTGCAGATGATTTGGTTCTATATTTAGGGCATTTAAAATACTCTACTAAGAGACTACTGGAACTCAAAGAAGAGTTTGGTAAAGTGGCAGGATATAAAATCAACACACAAAAATCAATAGCCTTTGTATACACAGACAATGCCATGGCTGAGAAGGAACTTCTAAGATCAATCCCATTCACAATAGCTACAAAAAAAAATTAAATACCTTGGAATAAATTTAACTAAGGATATAAAAATCTATACAATGAGAATTACAAAATATTAAGGAAAAACATGGAAGACACAAAATGGAAAAAAATCTTCCAAGTTCATGGATTATAAGAATATCATCAAAATGTCAAAACTAGCAACAGCAATTTACAGATTCAATGTGAAACCAAAAATACCAAAGTCATTCTTCTCAGATATAGAGAATATGATGCTGAAATTCATAGAGAAACACAGAAGACCCTGAATAACTAAAACAATCATATACAAGAAAAACAAAGCCAGAGGCATCACAATACCAGATTTCAAGACATATCACACGTCATTTTTAATCAAAACAGCCTGGTACTGGCACAAAAACAGATGGATAGACCAATGGAACAGAATAGAAACATCAGAAATCAATCTATGCTGGCACCGTGGCTCAATAGGCTAATCCTCTGCCTTGCAGCGCCAGCACACCGGGTTCTAGTCCCGGTCAGGGCACCGGATTCTGTCCCGGTTGCCCCTCTTCCAGGCCAGCTCTCTGCTGTGGCCCGGGAGTGCAGTGGAGGATGGCCCAAGTCCTTGGGCCCTGCACCCGCATGGGAGACCAGGAGAAGCACCTGGCTTAGGATCAGCGCGATGCACTGGCCGTGTCGGCCATTGGAGGGTGAACCAACGGCAAAAGGAAGACCTTTCTCTCTGTCTCTCTCACTGTCCACTTTGCCTGTCAAAAAAAAAAAAAAATCAATCTATGCATCTAAAACATTTTTGACAAAGGAGCCAAAATCAGTCTCTGGAGCAAGGACAGTCTCTTCAACAAATGGTGCTGGGAAAACAGGGTCTCCACATGCATAGGTATAAAGCAAGACCCCTACCTTACATCTTACATAAAAATCCACTCAAAATGGATGAAAGACCTAAATCTATGCCCCAATACTATCCGTGTATTAGAAAACATTGGAGAAACCCTGCAAAACTTTGGCATCAGCAAAGAAAAGACCCCCAGAGACACAGCCAATCAATGCCAAAATTGACAAATGGGATTATACCAAATTGAGAAGCTTCTGTACTGCAAAATACTCAGCAAAGTGAAGAGGCAACTGAAAGAACAGGAGAAATTATTTTCAAACTATGCAACTGATAGAGGAATAATATCCAGAATACATAAAGAGGTCAAGAAACTCAACAACAACAAAACAAATAACCCAGTTAAGAAATGGACAAAGGACTTAAACAGGTATTTTTCAACAGAGGAAATCCAAATGGCCAATAGACACATGAAAAAATGCTCAGGATCAATACATATCAGGGAAATTCAAATAAAATCACAATGAGGTTTCACTCACCACTGTTAGAATGACTTTAATACAGATATCAACAAACAACAAATTCTGGAAAGAACATAGGGAAAAACATACCCTAATCCACTGTTGGTGTGAATGTAAACTGATACACCCACTGTGGAAGACAGTATGGAGATACCTCAGAAATCTGATTACAGATCTACCATATGACCCAGTCATCCCACTACTGAGAATTTACCCAAGGGAAATGAAATTGCATATAAAATGGTTATCTGTACCCCTATGTTTATTGCAGCTCAATTCATAATAGCTAAGATATGGAATCTACCCAAATGTTCATCAAGTGAAGACTGGATAAAGAAATTATGGGATATATACACCATGGAATACTACACAGCAGTATAAAAGAAAGAAATTCCGTCGTTTGCAACAAAATGGATACAATTAGAAACATTATACTTAGTGAAATAACCTAGTCCCAAAAGGATAAATACCATATGTTCTCACTACTAATAGGGCACCTAAAAGCTAATCTGTAAAAGTGAAATTGATGCTTTAAGATGCAATGACTTTGGTGGGGGGGGGGGTGCGGCAGAGTTAGTGAGAGAGTGAGAGAGAGAGACAGAGAGAGACAGAGACAGAGAGAAAGGTCTTCTTCCCGTTGGTTCACCCCCAAATGGTCGCTATGGCCGGCGCACTGTGCTAATCCGAAGCCAGGAGCCAGGTGTTTCCTCCTGATCTCCCATGCGGGTGCAGGGCCCAAGTACCTGGGCCATCCTCCACTGCACTCCCGGGCCACAGCAGAGAGCTGGACTGGAAGAGGAGCAACCTCTTCCAGACAGAATCTGGCTCCACAACTGGGACTAGAACCCAGGGTGCTGGCGCCGCAGGTGGAGGATTAGCCAAGTGAGCCGCGGCACTGGCCTTAAGATGCAATGACTTTGAACAGCCCTTGTCTCGACTGTTGAGAAACAGTTTTTTGGAGGTTTTTTTCATACTATTTATTGAACTCTTAGTGTAGTAGAGAGTTAATCTTATGTGTATAAAGTTCACTGAAAATAGATCTTAGTGAAAAATAAGAGAATAGGAGAGGGAGGAGGCAGAAGGGTGGGAGTACAGGTGAGAGGGAGGGTAGGGAGGGGAAAATCACTATGTTCCTAAACTTGTGTGTATGAAATGCATGAAGTTTGTATACCTTAAATAAAAGGTTTCTGGGTAAAAAGTTTTTTATTTGGATTGTCAAAGAGTTACAGACTCATCCCCAGAAAATTCAGATAATAAAATATATAAGCATGAGAAAGACATTAAATTTAATTTTTTTAAAAATATATTTATTTATTTATTTATTTAAAACCCAGCATGATAGGGAGAGCCAGAAACAGAGTCAGCAAGAGAGACAATGAGGTCTTCCATTTGCTGCTTCACCTACCAAATGTCCACAAAACCCAGGTCTGGTCCAGGTAGAAGCCAGAAGCCAGGAACTCCATTCGAGTCTTTCCATGTGGGCAGCATGGACTCAGCTACTTAAGTCAGCAACTACTGCCTCCTGGAGTGTGAATTAGCAGCAAACTGAATCAGCAGCACAGCAGAGTAGCCAAGACTTAAACAGGGCACCCTGATAAGGGATACGAACATCCCAAGATGTTCATAAGGCGCTGCAACACAATGTCCACCCCAGGTTTGCTTTTTGGGTGGCACATTTTACAGAGAACTCAGAAAATGTGAAACTAAATCTGGTTTGAGGCCGGCGCCGCGGCTCACTAGGCTAAGCCTCCGCCTAGCGGCGCCAGCACACCGGGTTCTAGTCCCGGTCGGGGCGCCAGATTCTGTCCCGGTTGCCCCTCTTCCAGGCCAGCTCTCTATTGTGGCGCGGGAGTGCAGTGGAGGATGGCCCAAGTGCTTGGGCCCTGCACCCCATGGGAGACCAGGAGAAGCACCTGGCTCCTGCCTTCGGATCAGCGCAGTGTGCTGGCCGCAGCGCGCCGGCCGCGGTGGCCATTGAAGGGTGAACCAACGGCAAAGGAAGACCTTTCTCTCTGTCTCTCTCTCTCACTGTCCACTCTGCCTGTTAAAAAAAAAAAAAAAATCTGGTTTGAATTTAGTCATTATCTAGATGCAAAAGTGAACCCATGGTCACTAAAAAAAAAAAAACTTTTCCTAAATTCTTATGAATTGATCATATATCAGCTATCCAAAATAGTAAGTTTAAAGTCCGTTATATTTACTAGATAATTATAACTTAAAATACTTAGAAACATTAACACTGATGGATTAAGTTAGGATTATTATTCATTCCATCTGCAGACACTAAAACTGTGCTTCATTCACACCTGCTCATTCCCAAGACCATCACAAACCCTAAAGAAGGACCTTGGAAGGACGGGAATCAGTACTTTGGGGTATGTCTTTATTCACCTGTGTACACTAATGTCAGTAATTCTGTGTATCATTTTCTAGGGTGACATAAGAAAAAAAGCGAACATATGCTCAAGCTTATGCTGATCCATTAAAAATAATGTAATGACATGGAAAGATGTCTGAAATATACAGTTAAAAAAAAGCAAAATGAAACTACTGAATAATGGGTGGTATAATCTAATTGATGTTTTAAACAATGCACACATGTACACCCATGTTTATGAGTACATGTCTAGTCAAGAATTAACATGTTATTTCTGGGAAGGAAAATACATTAATGGAAAAAAAAAAGAATTGGAGAGAATTTGCAAAAAAAAAAAAAAAGACTTATTTATTTGCAAGACAGTTATAGAGAGACAGAGACAGAGAGACATCTCCATCCACTGGTTCACTCCCCATTTGGCTGCAATGGCCAGGAATGGGCCAGGACAAAGCCAGAAGCCAAGAGCTCCATCCGGGTCTCCCATATGGGTGCAGGGGCCCAAGAACTTGGGCCATTTTCCGCTGCTATCCCAGGCACATTAGCAGAGAGCTGGATCAGAAGTGGAGTAACTGGGACTGAAACTGGCACCCAAATGGGATGCCGGCATCGCAGGCAGTGACTGTACCCACTATGTCACAACGCCAACTCCTTGGCCATACTGTTGAGACATCATGAGCTTTTTTTAATTCAAAATAATAAGATACAGAATGTTTTTAATAAGTTACAAGAATAATTCAAAGCATGCATTCCATAAAATGGAAGTTGTCATTTATTCCACTAGGATACTAGGATGGTTTGAGGAACAATAGGAAATGTGACCTTCGGTTTTTAAATCCTGAGTCTGGTATTAGGAAAAGGAATTTTCATGATGTCTGATTCCTCCTGGGAGACACCGGCCAGCGTGGTGTACAAAATCCCCTCTGCCACCCTTAGGAACCCTGGCAGTGACAGTTACTGTTTCCCAGTTGATATTGACCAAGATGATTACTATCTTCCCTTTTTATTTATTTTTTTCTGGAAAGTCAGACAGAGAGAGAGAGAGATACACAGTGAGATCTTCTCTCTCATGGTTCACTCCCCAAATGCCTGTAACAGCCAGGGCTGCACCAGGCTAAAGCCAGAGGTCTGGAACTCCATCTGGGTGTCCCATGTTAGCGTGCAGGGATGTCACTTGCTGCTTTGAGTCATGACTTGCTGCTTCCCCGAGTTCACATTAGCAGGAAGCTTGAAGTGGCAACAAGGGAAACCAGGATTCGAACTCAGGAACTCCAATATGGGATAAATGCATCTATGCCAAATGACTGCCACCACGATCCTTTTTTAACTCTTGAACTGTACAATCTATTAAGTGTGGATATACATCATACTCATGGTGGTATTTCTCAGCCTTGTGTTTAACAAAGCTAGCCTCAGCCACAAAAGCCTGGTGAGAACAGTACTTTAAAGAGAATAATTGGCTTCATTATTCTCAACTGGAGGTGGCAGAGTTGAACTGAACTATAAAAATCAATTACATTACCACCTTAAAACCACCAGGGGGCGCAGGCTCTCAATTCTAATTTGTACAAAAAGAAATGTCCGCTTCAGCCGTTACTTTCATCTGAACTTCACACAATAGTTATCTCCAAGTTAACACCAGAAGCACATAGTGTAGACAGGCACAGAATAAATTTCTGTTCTTAACACTTCTATAACCTCTACCATTCCTTTATAACATGCCAATGCTTCCACCTAATTATATATCATTTACTGGATCTATCCATTAAGTCTTTAATCTGCTTCACTTTGCTAAAATCCTATGCCAGTGCTCAAAGAAATACAACTCCCTATTAGTCAACTAAATTACCTCAGACACACTTAGATGTTGTATTTCTTTGAGCATAGGTAGAGCAAGTTTAAAAAAAATTGGGATAAGAGTGGGCAATGCTAGAACCATGATTCTGTTTTCATTTCTGTCCCAATTTTATGTTCAAGGTAAATGGGGAAACGCTTACTATTTATAAGGCTCCCCTAACTGCTTGCATGGTTCATTGTGACACTAATGTTGGTTCCTCCATGGGGCCGGCACTGAGATAAAGCTAAATGGCCTCTGCTGTACCTTTTCCGGCTGTCACAAGACCCATTCTTACTACTTCTGATGTTACCTCTCAACCTCCTAGTCTGAAATGAAAGGAAATTACCACACTGGCCCACCTTTTTAAAAATATAGAAATAAATCACATGAAATTATACTAAGAATAAAGTCTTACCAATTAAGATGGCAAAATAAGGACACGCAAACAAATGTGCTCTATATGAAAATGGCCAAAAGGACCAGAACTGCAGGGAAAAAAGCAGAGGATTAAGGATGTGTGTAAGGGAACACATAATTCATCAGAACTAAAATTAAAGATAGAGGTTCAACAAGAAGACCCTGCACCAACCCTGACGGTTGACACAAATTACCTTTCCCAAGAGTGGAATTTGGGACCAGCAAATGCAGGAAACTTTGATATACACCCTCTCCTCCTAGAAAGGGAACAAACTCAGACTGCAGTCAGAGCTGAGCCACTCCTCAGTTTTCTCCAAAGGCTTAAAACACAGTACCCTGATACACATGAGAAACATCCTTGTCCCAGAGAAGCGAGATCCAACATTATTGTAAGCAGCAGTTGGCATTTTTGAGAGGAGTCACAGGCACGTAACACCCGACCTCACCATACAGAAAGATTTCAGGATTTCCTAGAACTGTTTCTCACCAGAGAATGGTAAACCCTGCTGTCTTTCTTAATAACACAGTTTAGTAGCAAGACACATGGCCACTCAGTGGGGAAGGCAGCTTCCAGCCTCGCCTGCAGCCACTTGGCCAAGCGACACGAGTGGAGTGCGAGTGAAAATGATGTGTACTCGCATGTGCCAATGCCATCTCACTACTCCAAGTGATCAATTTCAGTTCACAATTGATCATAATGAAAGGACTAAGAGTCAAAGGGAGCACATAAACAAGTCTAGTATCTGCTAACACCAACTGATAGAATAAATAAAGGGGAGAGTGATCCAACATGGGAAGTGAGATACTCAGCAGACTCATAGAATGGCGGATGTCCTAAATAGCACTCTGGCCTCAGAATCAGCCCTAAAGGCACTCGGATCTGGCTGAAAAGCCCATGAGAGTATTTCAGGCATGGAAAGCCAAGACACTCTGGCAAAAAGATCTCTGTGAGTGAGATCCCAGTGGAAAGAACAGGTCTTCAAAGAGGGAGGTGCCTTTCTCTGAAGGGAGGAGAGAACCTCCACTTTGACTATGACCGTGTCTAAACAAGATAAGAGTCGGAGAACTCAAGGGGCTTCCATAGCCTTGGAAACTCATAACTGGTGCATAGGGAGATTACTGATGCCATAAACAGGAGTGTCAATTGGTAAAGTCAACAACAGGAGTCACTGTGCACTTACTCCTCATGTAGGATCTCGGTCCTTAACGTGCTGTACACTGAGGCTTAATGCTATAACGAGTACTCAAACAGTATATTTCACTTTGTGTTTCTATGGGGGTGCAAACGACTGAAATCTTTACTTAATGTACACTAAACTGATCTTCTGTAAAAAAAAAAAAAAAAAAAAAAAAAAAAAAGAAAGAAATTTTCAATTCCCAACTTGACTCTCACTGGGATTAAACATGACAATAGGTCTGATCTGATTTCATCATCATTTAAAAAAAATCATCTATTATTTTTCACTTTATGTTTCTGTGTGGGAGCAAACTGTTGAAATCCTTACTTAAGGTATACTAAGCTGATCTTCTGTATATTAAGATAATCGAAAATGAATCTTGATGTGAATGGAAGGGGAGAGGGAGTGGGAAAGGGGAGGGTTGTTGGTGGGAGGGACGGTATGGGGGGGGGAAATAAAAAAAAAATAAAAAAAAATAATAAAAAAAAAGAAAATGATGTGTACTCTTCCGTGTCACTTGCTTATCAGGGAATTACTTGTTTGTCCTCTTTTTCTACTCTTGTGAGTTGTTCCCTATTGGAAGAGAAGTACCCAACAATTCTAGAGCACTAGACAAGTATGGTGCAAACAGCGTGCCTCCAGCACATGATCAGACAAACAGATCAGCATACACAGGATCAAAGTGGGGAGGGACACAGCGAGGTATATACTGGCACTGATTATGAAGAACTGTCAAAATGGGATGGAAGCACAGAAGATTACTAATAAAGCCTCTCTGTACACTCAAAACGGGGGTGCTTCTTTGCATAATTTGTCTTGAATCTGCCACATCTCTAAAAATCGTTTTTAACACAAAATTGCGACTGTTCCATCCATGATCAATGGTGTACCTCCAATAGTGGGGAACTGCCGCTGATGATCCAGTAAAAGGGTCTAGGCAAGCCACAAATCACACGGAAAGAAAAGCAGCTCACTTGAAAATAAATTTCAACTGCACTCGAATTTTAAATGTAAAAATAAAACGAGAACCAGAGGTCATTTAAAATAATAATTGTAAAGTGCATGTGCTTAGGGGTGGGGAAAAACGGTCAAAGGAGGAAAGGAACTATCCAGCCATTCTTTCCACATCACCGACTCCCCCACACCCTTCCTGTCATCATGGTTACCCCACTCTGAGTTCAACAATGTTGAAAAATAACATGGCAATGGAAAAGAGGGAGCAACGTGGTACCCCAGCACAGCCAGCTCCAAGTTCCGAACCTGAAAGTCTTTACCTGAAACCTGACCCTAAAACACACAGCAACATAACAGAACACAAGAACACTAATGGATCCAGGAACTGTTAGAACCCTGAGCACGCATTGCCTTTCTGCCTTCTAATAGCAGCCTGCAAGGGTCCGTATTATGGCACAGCAGGTTAAGCTACTGTCTGCCAATGTGGGCATCCCACATGGGTGCCAGTTCAAGTCACAGTCGCTCCACTTTCAATCCAGCTCCCTGCTAATTTGCCTGGGGAAGCTGCGGAAGATGGCCTAAATCCTTGGGCTCATGCAGCCCCGTGGGAGATCTAGATGGAGTTCCAGGCTGCTAGCTCTGACTTGGTCCAGCCCGGGGTCATTACAGCAACTAGGGAAGTGAACCAGCAGACAGGAGATCTCTGTCTGTTTCCCTCTCTCTCTGTAACTCTAGTTTCAGGTAAATAAATCTTAAAAGAAAAGAAAATAAAACCAGCCTGCAATACAAGACCTAAGACTGGTAAACTTGAGTTTCAAAGGATGTCCCACTTTCCCCTCTGACCCCACCAATGACTTTTTACTTTTCTTTTCTTTTCTTTTTTTCAGGAACATGGGGGTGCTAAAAGTGGTTATCTCAAAAGCCATCTTAAGTCCAAAATCTTCAGCAGTTCTGACTCAAGAATTTGACCTTGACTGTAGGCCAACTTCATAGACCAATTGTCACTTCAAAGAACAAGAAAAACCTTGAGTAAAGGTTAAGTGAAAAGCGTTTTCCAAAGTACCCTCAAAGCAAACAGATTAGGTTGCTGCAATAAAAAATGCAATCAACACATTTTATGAGCTACAAAGGTATTCCTAGAGATGAACCCTTGACCCAGGATAGGCTTCAGGTCTGATGTTTACAATTGGCAAATGACAGAGATTAAAAACTAGCACATTTTAAAATGCAAGTGTTATACTCATCTAACCCCCAACACTAATCCTGAGACAAAACACTGGCATTTTACACCCTTACAGGTCGGGGCACTCAGCTATCAACGATTCTTCTAAGAGAAGTCTGTACGTGAGGGGACAAATCAGGTCTCAGCTCAGCTCTTCTGACTCCAAGGCCAGAGGTGTTTTGCTTCATCCTGCAAACCCTCTGGTAAGGAAAGGACATCGAGGTCAATTTGTAGCATCAGAGAAAGACACTAACATTAGCGTCACAACAACTCATTACTAGGTAAGAAATTGAGTTATCTTGGGGCACTGGCATTATTAAGGGCATTTTTTTCCTGAGAATTTCTCTCATATACTATAATCTAGGAACACTAACCTTATTATCCAAGACATAATGACTTAAAAAATGGCACGTGACATACAGTTCCAACATCTCTTCTACAGTAAAATATTGGGATCAGTAGGAAAAAAAAGGTATCTTGTCTACCCCAAATATTAGTGAAATGAAGGTGATATACTGAAGATGTTTGTGCAAAAAGAAACACCAGTTAACAAACAAGAACAACTACAAAAACATTTATCAGTCCTCGGCTTTCCTGGGTTAGCACAGGGAGTGAGCCGGTGTCCCACGGGAAGACTGCCAGGGGTTCCCTAGTATATATTCTTCTCTGCTTACTAGTAAAGGAACTGTGTACGTAGCCCTGTGGGAAAATGCCAAGGTTTTGAGCCTTACTTGTAACTAGGTGTGAGCATTCAGGGGTGGGTCACACCTGGCCTGAGGGCCCTTTAATGCCTGGAAAATCATTTGGTCTGGCCTTGCCAAGGCAACTGCGTATGAGACTCGAAATTCAATAAGCCTATAGCAGGTTAATTTTTAAGCTGAAAATTTAGCATGACTGTGGATAAGATTATAAATATCCAAATGACTCTTGGCAAAAAAAAAAAAAAAAAAGGCAGGGTGGGGGGGGGACTCAAAAAGCCATCTTAGACAATAAGGTTGAAGTGGCGCACTGTCCGTGGTAAAGCAACGAGAGAGGAGGCTGGGACCGGGAAGGTCAGCGGCCACCACACTGGCCCTATTTATTTCCAAATCCATTATAATTTGCTTAAGCTATTGTCCACTGGAGAGCAGAACCTAATTCTGATTGATGTAACAACACAATTCTGCTTTGCAACATTCAAGCATCTCAATTATCTCAAAAGGCATCATTACATTCTCACATTTTTAATTTACGTTATGTTAAAAAACATTCCAACGGGGACATGTCTGAGCATATGTGTACACAGAGTGGTGACACTCATCCGGGTAAAAAGAATTCACAAGTCCCACCACAGTCTACCAAGCATCCCTCATCCATCCTCACCAGCAGTCTACTTTATACCCCTTCTACAAACAACGTGCACACACTGTAATGCAAGCATCCACCTGTGAGTTTGTTAACCTCTTGCTCCCTGCATACCAGACCAGGAGACACCAAATCCTTCATGCTGGCATAGCTCTAGGTACAGAGCAGGCAAGTGAGCAAGGGAAAGACTGGCCCTTATCAGTGAGGGCCCAGCTCGTGATCTGAAACTCTCAGTGCACTAGACATGGCACTAAATGAGTTGTCCAACTAGTATTCAGGTAACAAATATACAACCACAGCAACAAAGTTGCCAAACTTATGAATTACTAGCCATGGTAGTACTGTAGCATGATTCTTATTCTAACTTCCAATTCCTTTTAAAATATTTTAATGTATTTGAGAGACAAAGATAGACTAAGAAGTTCCTTTCTACCTGCTGGTTCATTCCCCAAATGTCCATGCCACCCAGCTGCAAACTGAAGCTGGGGAGTGAGAGCTCGGTCCAGGTCTCCCCAATAATTTGAGCTGTCACTGCTGACTCCCAGGCTCTGCATTAGCAGCAAGCTGCAGTCAGGAGCCAGAGCCAAGTGTCAAACCCAGGCACTCCGATGTGAGACAGGCATCTGAACCAGTGTCTCAACCATTAGGACAAACACTCCCCCCTCCAATTCTTAATTATTCTTTAAAAAGAAGCCTGCAGAACAACCAGTACCAGATTACTCTGGGAATCTAAATATAATCCATCCAATATTTGTGTTACTAGAAATAGCATCTATACATGGTTATTCAGAAACATAAGGAAACAAACCACTGTACATAAGAACATTCTTTCTAAAATGTGCTGGAATCACCTTAATCTTTTATTTCTGATTCAATAGTGAAGATCACTGTACTATTATACTTATCTCATAGGCTGGTTGTTTTTGCCAGATCACATGATTTTTAATGTGCTTCTCAAATAAAGGTCTCTCACTTGGCAAGTTAATCATTATTATTATGCAATTTGCTGCCTTCCTAACAAGGGTACACTACACATAACTCAACTTTTTGTTTTGACTCAAATTCATCAGTGTGGGTCACCTTACAGAAACTAATTATATAATGTTGTGTTGAATTCCTTGTATAATAGAGGCATGTGAAGACAAGCTATGAAGCCAGTACTTATGGTTAAAAACACATCTTGGAATTGAAATAAACCATACTGTAATAAATTTTGCTCCTCTTTCAGGATTTCAAGCCTTCCCAGAAAGAATCCCGTAATTTCCGGGGCCTCTGGCACTACAACATACATTTGAGGACCAACTACAACAATACTTTTGGCTCTTTTATGACATAAAAGAGTGCCCAGAAGTAAAGGCATAGTGGTAGGGCCAGCTGCAGAGAGAGCTATAGCAAAGATAGACACTGGACTGACTGATCACAGACCAAGCAGGCAGCCCAGCCCCAAGTCCTCACCTGCCCAGAGGAGCAAGGTGGCCGGGTACACCCTGTGAGGGCAGCTCTCGCCCCAACAGCTACCCCCCAACACACCGTGCACACCTGCCCACAAGCTCACACAGGTGACCTAACAGGAGGTGCATCTTTTCTTTGTCCCCTGCCAATCTTTGTTTCCCCCTACCAATCTTTACCTTTGGGTTCAGACACTGTCCTTGGCACTGGTTGGACTCTTCTATTAGTCAAGTCCCTGTCATATTCCTTTTCATAAACTTTCTAGAGCACATGGGTTCTTAAAGTGGAAACCTAATTATGTGATGTCTTGAATTCTATTTTGTTTGTTGTTGGATGGATGTTCTCCTAACTCCTCAAAAAGAAACAATAGGCCCAGTATCAAATACAAGTGCTTATATATGCTCCTTAAAGATAATTTTCCAGCCTGCCTCCTTACATTTCTTTTAGTCACTCCTGCTGACAACTTCAAAAAAAAAAAAAACAAAAACAAAAAAATCGCTAACTAGTTATGAGAATGAGACAGGACTAGAATTCAGACATGATGAGACAGAGTTGATCAGGGAAATATTTAAGATGTGTAAAACACGGGGGCCAGCATATGGCACAGTGGGTAAAACTGCGGTCTGCAGTCTCAGCATCCCATAGGGGTACTGTTTCGAGGCCTGGCTGTTCCACTTCCAATCCAACTCCTGCTAATACACCTGGGAAAACAGAAGATGGCCCAAGTGCTTGGGTCCCTGCACCCATGATGGAGATCTAGAAGAAGCTCCTGGCTTCAGATAGGCCCAGCTCTGACTGTTGTAGCAATCTGGGGAGTAAACCAGTGAATGGAAGATCTGCCCCCCTCTCTCGTAACTCTGCCTTTCAAATAAATAACATAAATCAAAACAACAACAACACAAAGATTTTGTGTAGGACTTAGCAACAGACTTAATACAGGTATAATATTCAGGAAGGAGTTAGAGATGGATCATGGGCTCCTTCTTTCCTGATTAGGAAACATAGGAATGCAATTGTGCATTTATATTATTTCTTGCCTTGGAAAAACAGAGCCACCATATGCTCTTGAAAGCACCTGACTTTAACACAATCTGAGCGATCCATCCTGGCACCAAAACTTCCTTCAGAACTGCTCTTAGGACTACCAGGCTAGGTAGTGTGCAGCCACGATGTCAATGTCCACCTCAGGTCCCAATCCCTTGGATATCATTTCCATCTGTCCTGGCAAATAGCAGGTCCTGGTCTGCATGGCATCTGTGACATGGTATTCAGAAACCTTAAGAAAGCATGCAGTTCCTTAAGGCTGGTGGAAATACCAGCCAGATCCAGTCCCAATCTTTCCTCCAATCTGATGAGAATGTAATGAGCTAGACTCAACTATTTGCTTAGGGATGGGCCAAGGGTAAATGCTAAAGAGGTCCAACTGTTCCAGCCTCCCACCCTCTGCCATGCTCTGAGACATTATGTGGTTCCACCTTGGTGGGACTGCTCTTTGCTCTCTGTCCTGTGCTGCCCTGTGGTGAACACCTGAACTCCAGGTCAAGGGCAGCACCTGTTCAGGCTCAGGGCCCACATCAGCAGGACTTTTAATGGTGACTGAGCCACCTTCCCTCCATCTGCCCTGCCTTTCTCAGGGTGAGTGACAGAGGCAACTCTGTTCGTGTAGTGTGTTGGGCTCAGCAAGTGGGGTGCCATAGCTGCAGTGGGTGTAGGGTGGGGCCGTGCCACCTCTGTCCCACTTCATGTTCCTCAAGGTCTTATAGTACAGGAGTAGAGCAGGCAAGGGTGGAAGAAGGAGCCTACCTTTCTCCTCATATCCTGGCATGTCAGAACAAAGTAAGTAGCCATGGGTCATGCAAGGCACAGAACAAATAGCTTCTTGCCCCACCTGTTACACTGAGAGCCACCAACTCCTAGTGCCAACTCCCTACGCGGGATTCTCAGATGCTGCGCTTCTTCGACAGTTGCACACAGGTAACTGCTGTAAATCCCCAGTCTCTGTCATTTGAGTCTTAGCCTTCCTAACTGAACTTCTCACCAACTGATATGTTTCTACAAGTCCAAACTTAGAAAATAAGAAAGCTTTTATTGGTATTGACTTGTCACCAAAGACTCCTTTAAAGTATAAATTCTTTATTGCAGTTCTTTTATCAAGTAATCCATGAAAAGGCTTTGGTCCAAGTACACAAAACTAGGAGAACTGGATTTGAGTTCCAACACCTGGACTCAGGAGTCCCAGCCCTTGAATTAGCTGCATGGCCTTTTGAAGGTTCAGACATGTACACAATGAGGCTATCAAGCTGCAAATAATATTTTCCAGGGAAAAAAAACTCCTTCCAATTCTAAAATTCTCCAAGTATTCGCTGAACTCTACTATGCATCAGCCTGAGGCATGGAGGAGAGCACAAAAGAGTTGATATGAAAGCACACACACTCTCACTTGGGAGCTATCAACCAATTAAGCCCTAAATGACATGTATAATGCAAACGAATAAAAGGGCTGAAGGCCAAATTAACAATGATAATAACTACAGCAGTAATCTCAATAAAGTAAGTATTTGAGGGACATATAGAAAACTATTTTTACAACCTCACATTGGGAAATGCCTTCTTTACCATACTTCCCCCCACCCAGACCATATGGCTTAGGTGTGGATAAGGCCACTGCCAGCTGTGGACATAGGCATCAGTGCAGGCCTGGCCAATCGTAGCTTCACACATCCTCCATGGTCACAAGGTCTGGCCATCACAGATGGACACGTAACCTAAGCCAGGACATCCACAGCAGATGATACTACAGAAGAGGACTTTCACTGGAACGACTGGGAACAAACGTTTTCTTGGAAGGTTCTTCCAAGAAAAGGCCAGAATGCAAATGCATGGCTTCTGGCAGGCATCTTGCCACCAGGAGGCAAGGTCCTGTCTGATGATGCAGCCAGCACAGTGTAAAGCAGAACTCAAAGAGGGAAAAGTAGTCAGTGCTGAGGAGGCCCCCTGTGGCCCTGAAACCAGAGCTGCCTGAAGCCACGCTCCATGCTTCTCCCCAGGCCAATTTACAGTTGTTGGTTGCAACCAAGAATTCAAATGAGGACACTCAGAGCATTCCAAACAAAATTAAGACGGCAATTCTAACACATTTTTGATATACTGATTATAAAAATCAAGCTCTGGAGCTGTATCTCTGAGAACTTAAAACTATGACTGCCACCGACAGGTTGCAAAACATCCTACTGGAGACATTGTGGAAAGGAGAAATTTTTATTCACTAAATTATCTGAAGACTCTGTCTCCAAGTATTAACAATAATACCTTGCTGTTACCTGGGGGCGGCGCTGTGGCATAGTGGGTAAAGCCACTGTCTACAGTGCCAGTATCCCATATGGGCGAAAGGTAATGTCCCAGCTGCTCCACTTCTGAGCCAGCTCCCTGCTAATGAGACTGGGAAAGCAGCTGAAGTTGGCCCAAGTCCTTGGGCCCCGGCACCCACATGGGAGACCTGGAAGAAGATCCTGGCTCCTAGCTTCAGATCAGCCCAGCTCTGGCCATTTAGGGAGTGAACCAGCAGATGGAAGATCGCTCACTCTCTCTCGCACACGCTCTAACTCTACCGTTCAAATAAATAAATAAATCTTAAAAAAATAAATAATACATTATTGTTACCTTCTCAAGAATAGATAGACTCAGAAGGATTAAAAAACAGATGACAGGCCATTAGAGATAAAATGACAAATCATTTCTGTAGTGCTATTATTAGTGCCAGGAAACTGTCCTGGTAGTATCTTTTGAGAAATATACACCAAAGAATTCCTGAAAATATGTTGTATAGCCTAGATTATGGCATGCTGTAAATATATGTAATCTAGGAAAATGCCAAAGCCTGTTATTTGTATAAATATAACATATTCAAGCTGACAAGCTGAAATTATCTACCCTCTGTATTCTCCTTGCACAGACTGCATCGTAAATAAATCCTTGCTAGTCTAGGCACCTACTGAGATCCATGAAAATAGGGGATATTGAAAAGGTTTTTAAAATATTGTGGTACAAATAGAAAAACACATATCTAGTGATTGATAGCCAAGAGTGAAGCTTCTTAAACAGGGAAATTCAAATGACAAGACAGTCAATACAAGGTGCAAGAAGTGGTGATTAATGGCCCTGTGACAAAACCAAAGGCACCAGTGTCATCCAAAGAAGGCAACAATAACTCATGAAGGGGTCTTCTCAATTGTGTGTTTCAAAGGAAGTCAAAACTGAAACATTGTGGGAAGCCTCTTAACATAAAGACTGCCTGACTCTAGCCTGTTTTAATTGGCCTACAACTTCTTGAAATTCATTGTAAATACTGAAGACCAAGAGAGCTCACCCAAAATTTTCTGGGTGACTGCTGCCCCCTTGTCCAAGGTCTGAGAGTGAGAGATGTGGGTCAGATCTTTAAAGGGCTCTAAAGTAGAGATGGTGGAGTACAGGAAGAGATCTGAGCAATGGTTAAAGAGTGGCTCGGCCCAAGTCACTCACTCTTAGACCCTGGACAAGTCAACCTCAGTTTCCATAAAATGACAGAACTGTCAATCGACTGAAATGGAAGTTCCCTTCAGCAATTTAATTGTATCATTATGTAAGAATTCTCTAAAATGTTATCCTTAGAAGGAAAAACTAGATTCAATCATATCCAATAATGTACGAAACAGAAACACCCCTCTAGCTGTACTCTTGTACTATTCATATCAAGAATCAGGATAAGTCTGCACTGTAGGAGCCTGTGTCATTAGCCATTTCATGAATTTTTTTAATAAGTTTTCTCATGTCGAATACCCCTAGAGAAATACACACCCAAATGCAACAGTCTCACCGACTCCCAGAAAGAAAGGGTCATTATCTACAAGGAAGTATGCAACAGAGCTACTGAACAAAATAATGTGCTTGATACCACTCCCTAAAATATAGGAAGGAATTTCCTCCTGCCTACACCCAAAGTTTAATAGGAAAAAAAAAAAAAAACAAAAAAAAAAACTGGGACCACAAAATCAAACACAATAAAGGTCAAGCTGAGAAATAATCTAGATTGGCAGCAATACCATTGACTTCCTGCTGTAAATATAGAGGAATATGTTTTTAAATCAGAAACGTAATTTGATCAAAAGGCCACCCTACCAAGCTCAGGAAACTGAGCTCAGGGTGGACCCTGTCTGCCTCCATCTGGCACTGTCCCTCCCTATCACTTTCCCCATTAGTGATTTCCCTAATTCCACACAACTTTTCAACAAAGAAAAAGGCAGCCATAAAAATATTCAAAACTTGATCATCAACATTCATTAAAAACGATAGCACCGCTGATTTTTTTAAGTTAAAAATGCAATTTTAATAAATGCTATTAGTCTCAATTGTCAGTGTACTATAATTCTAAAGCAAAGAAAGAAAACAGCTAATAATGATCCCAAGCAAATTTTCTTAACAGAAGCAGATTCAGTTCAGAGGTAGAGCAACAGTCTTATGTCTATGTACGTTTGGAGCTGTTTTTCAGTACCTTCAATCCTCCCCTGCTATCTTTCTATAAATTTAAATCTAAGATAGCATTTGATCTCTTTATTCAGTCTCTCAAGTGCTAAATGAAATCTTTAAGAATATCATGACAGTCAAAAGGAATGAGTCATTCAAGATGCATAACCAGCAGTCATTGGGCCTTAGCAGCAATCAATGTAAAAGAAGTCTCCAGAACAAGTGTGTGTCATGCCTTGAGTCAAGTCATGCCTTGAGTCTTCCTGAATTGGGCAGAAATCAAACTTAAATGAAAATATTGTTTATACTTCTTCCCTCATATTCAATGAGCAAAGAGACCCTGAGTAATAGAATTCCAAATTTTAAAATCTTTTCCAAGAGTAGTAACAGAAAGCAGAACAGAGGCTAGCGATCTGGACTCAGGTGCCCCTGTTGTGGCTGCCTGCCTGTCTGTGCAGTAACCTCAGGCAAGTACCCGATGGCCCCGTGGCCTGAAGCTCTCAAATCCATCATAATCTAACAATGCCCATCATAATTCTATGATGAGGTCTTTTCTGATAACATTGTTTCCTATTCATGTGGTATTAATAGAGGTCAAACAGATTATCAACAGTGCAGCCCTCTGTCAGTTCTTCATTTTTACATGCACCCAGGGGAAGTGTGGTGGATAAATTTCTGAGCCTTAATCTCAGGTCATAACAATGTCCCAGAATCATTAGGTGTGCCTGAGAAAGCTCAGCACTGCTTTGATGGACAACTTGCTGAGCCAAGTCTTATTTTACATTCATTCAAATTTCACCGGTTTACAAAGTCTAGGAAGATCTCAGTTCACTGTCTTGAAACTAACAAGACTGCCTTCCCATAATCCTCCTCTTCTTCTTCTCTGTCAAATTAAAGTATTTCCCTCAATATAAACTTCACCAATAAGGATCTAACACCTTCTTCTTCACCTTCCCTGGGTCCTTTTCACTGATTCACAGTTGTTCTTCCCATCTTCTTCTGACGAACTGGTCTACCATCGTCTTTAAAACGACACTCCTCAATCTCTTGCTATTTAGCCCCAACTTTTTTTTTAAACATTTATTTATTTATTTATAAGGCAAAGTTACAGAGGGGCAGAGGCAGAGAGAGAGAAATCTTCCATCAGCTAGTTCTCTCCCCAAATGGCCACAATGGCCAGAGCTGAGCCAATCCAAAGCCAGGAACCAGGAGATTCTTCTGGGTCTCCCAAGTGGATGCAGGGGCCCAAAGACTTAGGCCATCTTCCACTGCTTTCCCAGGCCATAGCAGAGAGCTGGATTGGAAGTAGAGTAGCCAGGACATTAACCTATACCCATATGTGATGCTGGCACTGCATATGGGATGCTGGTGGTTTTACCCACTACACTATTCAGTGCCAGCCCCTGGCCCCAACTTCTGTCCCAAAGTTTCAGATTCCCATCATCTCAATATGTTGTATAAATCCACATGGATGTTTCATGGCTTTCTCAAAGTTAACAAGTCTTAAACTAACCTCTCCCAGCCAGGTGCCTCCTCCCAAATTCTGCATCTCAAGTCACAGCACCTTACCACCGCCATCCCCATCCACAAGCCAGAACCAGAGAATCCACCTGACCACTCCAGCTCTTGACTCAATGTAGGCAGTAAACTCTGATTAGTCACCTGTACCTCTTCAACTGGTTTTGAACCAGTTCAAAGGTAATGTGTATGATGAAAAAACTATGCAGGATTTCAAAACTTTTTTGATCCAAAATAAACTTACCTCTTCATTCAATGTTCCAAGAACTAGAAAGTGGAGTAGCTGGCTCACTAGGCTAATCCTCCGTCTTGCATCACCGGCACACCGGGTTCTAGTCCCAGTCGGGGCGCCGGATTCTGTCCCGGTTGCCCCTCTTCCAGGCCAGCTCTCTGCTGTGGCCCGGGAGTGCAGTGGAGGATGGCCCAAGTGCTTGGGCCCTGCACCTGCATGGGAGACCAGGAAAAGCACCTTGCTCCTGGCTTCGGATCAGCGCGATGCGCCGGCCGCAGCAGCCATTGGAGGGTGAACCAACGGCAAAAGGAAGACCTTTCTCTCTGTCTCTCTCTCTCTCACTGTCCACTCTGCCTGTCAAAAAAAGAAAAGAAAGTGGAGTGTCCTGAACAGTGGCTCTGTGATACTAACATGTCACAGGGGGAAGGTGGCATCCCATGTTCCAGGGATGTGGGGATCTTAAACAATGCAAAGGTTGAGAAATGCTAAGTTTGTTAAGATTTATGGCTTCTTTATCACTAGTCAAACTCTGTATAAATGCACATTAGGAAAAAAAAAAACTACAAGGCAGATAATTCAGATAAAAATAATTTGAGGTTTCCATTTTTTTTCAAAAATTTCTCCTGTATCTTAAATGTTGCTAAATTCAATTATTTTTTCCCCTGCTAAAGGGACGATGCCGCTGGACAGACATTAAGGTGAAAAGAGTTTCCTATTAAAAGTGACCTGGAAACCAAGGAATTAAAGTGTTTTGTTTTGTTTTCCCCAAGGAAATTTCTTTTTAAAATACATTGTGAAATATGTGTGAGAAAGTAGCTAGGGCTGAATTAAAACTCAATAGCTATTTATATCTGTTTCCTGTTTAGCCTTTTGATAAAGTTTGGTCCTGTGTTTTATAGTCAGTTTTGGATAAGGCTTCCCAGAATAACCTTGATGTGGGGTCTGATGGTAGGGAGGACCCCTGAACTACATCCTGCAATTCACACTCCTTGAAGGCACAACTCTAACTCAAGAATTTCAACACAAACAACAAAACGTCACTGTCCCACTTCCTCTGCAAAGCCCTGTTTTTGAAACTCCAAAACACGAAGTAGGGAAAGAAGGAAAAAACCAAATGACCTGTTTAGAAACAAGGGCATATTGTGAGACAGTATTAAAATAATAGTCCTTTATTATTTTTTCATTCATCCATAAATTCCTCTTCAAAATGAAGTTATCTGAAAGATGGACTATGTGAGGCTATGGGAGAAACAAACATCACATGAGTTAACACGTTTTTATGTTCTACCTAATATCAGCAACTAAGCCACAAACTCATGTCTGTCAGGCTAGGCAATCCTCAAGGTGAAAATCTCAAATCACAGAAGATAAGAAAAAAAAGTAAAATGAAACGAAACACAACAGAAGAACTTCAATGAAGAGAGAGAGAAAGTCATTGAATGCTTAAGAGAAAAGACCAAGAGGACAGCGCTCTAGAGGATGGAGGACAAAATTTCTGGCTTTGGCAGTGGGCCCTGAAGCCCTGGGGAACACTGGACAAAATGGATGACAATGGACGGAAGACAGAGCTGGTGGTAAGGAGCGAATGTTTACCTCCACGGCTCCACCAGCAAAAATGGAGGATTTCTGCTAATATGCTATGTACTTACCTGTGGTCCCCCCAAAAATTCTTTTTATTTTATTTTTTTTTGTTGACAGGCAGAGTGGACAGTGAGAGAGAGAGACAGAGAGAAAGGTCCTCCTTTGCCATTGGTTCACCCTCCAATGGCCGACACGGCCGGCACACTGCGGCCAGCGCACGCACTGATCCGATGGCAGGAGCCAGGTACTTATCCTGGTCTCCCATGGGGTGCAAGGGCCCAAGCACTTGGGCCATCCTCCACTGCACTCCCGGGCCACAGCAGAGAGCTGGCCTGGAAGAGGGGCAACCGGGACAGAATCCGGCGCCCTGACCGGGACTAGAACCCGGTGTGCCGGCGCCGCAAGGCGGAGGATTTGCCTAGTGAGCCACAGCACCGCCCCCCCCCCCCCCCAATTCTACCATGAAGCCCTTCTCCCTGTGAGATGGTATTTGAAGATGGAGCTTTGGGGAAATAATTAGACTTACAGAAGTTATGAGGTTGGGCCCCCCATGATGGGGTTAGTGAGCTTGCAAGAAGAAAAGTCAGCAACGTTCTCCCCTAGCCATCTGAGGACACATAAAGAGAAGTCGGCCGTCCATAAGCCAGGAGACAGCCCTCACCACAACCCAACCAGCCTGACATCCTCATCTCCAACTTTTACCCTCTACAACTGTGAGGAATAATTTCTGTTGTTTAAGCCACCCAGTCAGTGGTATGTTATCACGGCAACCTGAGCATATGAATGCACAATATGGTAGGAAAAGATAATTTATGACATCTCCATATCGCCAACTTCAGGAGACTGAGTATTTCACCTATTATCTTACTGGACAGAACTTATGCATATCCACACTTGAAAATTACTATTACTCACTTTTTAAAAAAATTAATTAATTTGAGAGGCATTCACTGGTTTACTCCCTGCAATTGCAAACAATGCTCGGACCAAAGCCAGGAGCTGGGAACTGAGTCCAGGTCTTCTATACAGGTGGCAGGAAACCAGTGACTTCAGGCACCACTACTGTCCCCCAGGGTCTGCATTATCAGGAAACTGGAGTCAGGAGCCAGAGCCAGGAATCAAACCCAGGCACTCTGTTGTATGTGGCTTTTGTTTGACTGATTGTTTGTTAACAAATCTCCTTTCTTTCAAGTCATTTCTCTCTTTGACTTCTTATTTCACCAGCCAGCCCTTCGCACCTCCTTCATCACTACCTCCTCCACAGTCACTACTGATCTCTGGATCTCCTCTTAGGCTCTCTTCATCCACGGTCTCCCTACTTTGAGCTTGTTTGCTTGCTACATTTAACCATGACCTTCAAACTGATACTCCCAAATCTCATCCTCCTGCCCTGAGTCCTCCCCTCAAAGCTTCAGACTCTCACAGAAATGGTTCTCGTACACATTCATGTGGACACTTCATAGACACAACACACTGAACACATGCGAGTCCCCTCCCCTCCCTGAACACGCTTTCCTGCCCAGATTCCACTTTGAGTTCATGGCACCTCACTACCACCATCTCAGTCACCAAGCTCACACTGGGGAATCCTGTGTAACACTCACTCTCCTCGCAACACCTTCATCACTTTTATTTCTTGACTCACTCTGTTCTACCCCTGGGAACCATCTCCTAGTACAGATCTTCCCCATTTCACACCAAAACTAAAGAAGGACCCCCTCAAGGTCTTCTTTTCTCCAAACTCAGCCTTGCCCTTAGGCCACCTCTCCCCCCACACACTACAGCCGTATTGATCTGGCCAAAATGCAAAGTGATTCATTGGTTTCACATTCACCCCTGTCCCACCCCAGAACCCTTCAATAGATACTTTCCAAAGGATAATATTATCTACATGTATCTAGTGCTTATTGTCACAGACTATTCACAACACTGATATATCTATAGTAAGACTGACAATGATTCTATGATACAGATGTCACTATTAGCCCTGTTATCCCAATGAAGTATGTGAGGCATGGGAGAGTTACGGAACTTTCCAAAGTTACTTAATAACTTGAAAAATCAGCTGTGAGTTGAATGAAGAAAGTCTAATTCCAGAGGTGGTGCTCTTAGGCAAGACACTGTCCCCCTCCTCAGTATGCTGTATGTACTCCTCCAAGCTTAGGCTCTTCTGAGCTTTCTCTGGCCACTTCCTGCCATGCCCATCATGTGACAGACACCAGGTTTCCTCTGGTTCGTGCCACGTGGTGGGCTGTGTGTGTCTTTGCCTATGCTATTCCTCTCGGAAGGAATGAACCCTGCAAGGTCTTTTCCAAGCCAACTCTATCATGCATTTTCATCCCTCAGCTCCATCAAGAGCATCTCCAGGTCCCCTTTCCTGAGCCTTGTCAGGCTTTTGCACCTGTCACCCTCTCCCACCACCACTGCCAAAGCCCCCCAACCCTGCCCATTCTTGTGTCTTGCACTCACTGCATTGTCCTGAATTTATTTGGGTCTGTTGCCCCAGAAACCACCTTTCATCCCTGAGAATTCTGGATGTGTGACTGAAAAACGTTACAAATGAACTTGAAATGACAACTACAGTAGAATGAAACCAGATAATTCTTAGAGGGTAGTTCTTGAGGGGGATGGGGGGACCCCTGGTGCCTCTCCTTTTCAGCACTTCATATTGCTGTCAATCTACTTATCCAATCTTTCCTAATAAATGTGCACACCTCATTTCTCAGGAGTTTGACTTGCTCATATGAGAATTCTCCAGAGGCCGCCCTACCTGGTAATCGGCAGTTCCCCACTGCCAATGCTCAAGCAATGTCCACAGATAACCAATCCATAAGCAAACAGTGGGGACATGCTCAGCTGCTCCAGGCCATCAGCTTCACTGACATGGCTGCCAAGAACATGTCAAGTCCTAAAAACTGAAACATGCCCTTGTTACTGATTTCAGACTCAGCACTCAAGAGTCCCACGAGGTGGTCTGGAGCAGCCCTTCATTGCACAGACAAGAAACTGCAACCTGAAGAAGCAATCCTGCGTCTGTAGAACTCTACTGTCGTCAGGCACAGGCAAAATCTCTCCTTGATTGCTGGTCCCTGGAACATTTCAAATGATCACAAATGCAATGTCTAATGAGGGCTCTCCAGAGACGAGAAAAACCAGCCAAGCTAGAACCAGTTTGGGTTGTTGTTCTGCTTTTTGTTTTTAAGATGTGGGCAAGCAATATGAGATAATGCAGATAAAAAAAAAAAAAAAAAGTTGGGGCCAGTGCTGGCATAATGGGTAAAGCTACTGCCTATAGTGTGACATCCCATATGGGCTCCAGTTTGGGAACCAGCTGCTCCACTTCCGATCCAGCTCCCTGCTAACAGCAGAAGATGGCCCAAGTACTTAGGCCCCCGCACCCATGTGGGAGAACTAAAAGGAAGCTCCTGGCTCCCGGCTTCGGTCTGGTCCAAGTCTGGCAGTTATGGCCATTTGAGGGGTGAACCAGTGGATGGAAGATATCTTTATCTGTCACTCTAACTCTGCCTTTCAAATTAAATTAAAAAATTAAATTTTGAAGTGTTGCCAACCAAGGAGAGACAAAATATGAGCTGAATGACACGAGAGATGGTGGAAACTTTGAGTAGGAATAAATGGAAGCTAGTAGAGAAAACTTAAGAAATGGGACTAATTATGAAACTGTTTAAATCCTCCATCTATGAAGAAAAACAAACATGAATTTCACTTAAGTTGTCAACATCATCTTTTGGATGTATAAGACAAGGTTCTCCATCCTATTTCAAGAAAAGTATTAAATGCTTCTTTTTTGGCCGGCGCCGCAGCTCACTAGGCTAATCCTCCACCTAGAGGGGCCGGCACACCGGGTTCTAGTCCCGGTCAGGGCGCTGGATTCTGTCCTGGTTGCCCCTCTTCCAGGCCAGCTCTCTGCTGTGGCCCGGAAGTGCAGTGGAGGATGGCCCAAGTCCTTGGGCCCTGCGCCCCATGGGAGACCAGGAGAAGCACCTGGCTCCTGCCTTCAGATCAGTGCAGTGAGCCAGCTGCAGCGCGCCAACCGCGGCGGCCATTGGAGAGTAAACCAACGGCAAAGGAAGACCTCTCTCTCTCTCTCTGTCTCTCTCTCTCTCACTGTCCACTCTGCCTGTCAAAAAAAAAAAAAAAAAAAAAAAGCTTCTTTTTCAAAAATGTTGAAAAATCCTTTCAGGAAACATCAGGATAGTTTCCAATTCTTCCTTTAAATTGACTCTTATATTTAAATTGACTCTCATTTATTCTTCACTTTTAAGTCAAATTCTCAGTTCATCTTTCCTAGCCATAATTGCTATAAAATTCCCACTGGCCCTGTGAGTTTGAGAAGTAGAAGACATATACAGAGAAAGTGAAGGGGGGAGGAAGATTAGATTAGATTTGATGTCCATATATATTTATATATATATATATATATTATACAAAATACTTCAAAAGGTTCTTGGGAAATGGAATTAAAAGTTTACGTGGCACCAAAAAAAAAATCAAAATCTGTGCACAGCTTTTTCATAATATACATTTTCCATTAACTTTTTTTTTTTTTTTTGACAGGCAGAGTGGACAGTGAGAGAGAGAGACAGAGAGAAAGGTCTTCCTTTTGCCGTTGGTTCACCCTCCAATGGCCGCCGCGGCCGGCGCGCTGCGGCCGGCGCACCGCGCTGATCTGATGGCAGGAGCCAGGAGTCAGGTGCTTTTCCTGGTCTCCCATGGGGTGCAGGGCCCAAGCACCTGGGCCATCCTCCACTGCACTCCCTGGCCACAGCAGAGAGCTGGCCTGGAAGAGGGGCAACCGGGACAGAATCCGGCGCCCCGACCGGGACTAGAACCCGGTGTGCCGGCGCCGCAAGGCGAAGGGTTAGTCTAGTGAGCCGCGGCGCCGGCCTCCATTAACTTTTAAAGACCCTGCATATCTCCCCTAATTCTCTAAACATCCCCATGTAGCTAAGTATGTTATTTTCTCCATTTTACAGAGGAAGTAACTCACACAGGTCACAGAACAAGTTGGGATGAAGAAAGCTTGAAGAATGACCTCTGCTTAAAAATCCATTTTGTTATCTTAATACAAGGGATGATAATGGGAAGAAAATATAATTATTAGAATAGAAAAATCATTAAGAAATAACAAAAATGATTTGTTTCCCTTCAACTTACAAATACTCAATATAAAAAATTAAATTTTCAATGTCAAAAAATTGCCTTGAGAAAAAAAATTTCAAGAAAAAAATGAGCATACAACTTTGTGTTGACTAGATGAATGGTTCTCTGCCTCCTCCCTTCCACACAGCCTAATCTGCTGTGCTACTCGGGAAATCTTTCACTCAGTATCGCCTTCTGTCTAAGACTTTAACAGTTCTGAATCCTCCAGAGAATGAGCTCCAATTCTATAGATTTTGCATACAAATCCTTTACTGAAATGAATGATGCTCCTTTCACCCCCCTCCCAAGTGCCTTCTCCAACACCTCCACACTCCCCTACCCCCAGCTCTCCTCCTTGAGAGAAGCTAGATCAACCTCCCTCTCTACTCCTCCTGAACCTAAGTACAAACCTTGGCCATAGCCCCTCAACATCTTCATTTCTCCCAGTTGATTGGCTGCTTCCTTCTTAACCATGACTTGCCCCAAAACTATAGCTCCCAATACAAATCAGAAATTCTCCTACAGCCTAGTGAAGATCAGACAGTCTAGAAGCAACTTCCAAAGTTAACAGAAACAAGTAGTCATATCACTCCAAAGTACCTTCAAGAAACAGGGCAAGTGTATAATACGTGCTTCTGATCTCATTCAGCATCACAGCTACACTGCTAAAATGACTAACAAGATCCTCTGTCCTTACTACCTACCCCACCCGACTCCCAATCCTCATCCCCTTTGACTTTGCTTCCTCTGGCTTGCTCCTCTCCAGCCACACTTGGCCTCTGCTGTTCCCTAACCAATCTTGCTGCCTCAGGACTTTGCAATGCTGTTTCATCTGCGTAGAAAGCCCTTCTTTTATTGTGTGCATGGCTTACTCCCATGTCTTCTTCAGGTCTGAATTTCTAGACCGAATTTCTGACTCCCACCCCATGTGTTCCTTTTCTTGCTACAGCTCATGTCACCATCCAACATTCTTATATTTACTTGTTTATTTGTTGATTATGGGTCTTTCCTTCCAGAAAATCTCCAGGAACACAGGGATTTTTGTCTGACTCATTAGAACAACATCCTGCATATACTAGGTGCTCTATAAATATTTTTTCAAAGGCAAGGATTTTGCCTTGCTCATCTCTGCGTGTCATATACTGATTGGGTATGTGTTGAACTAATGATTGTTCAAAGGAAGCAAGTGATAGAAATAGATGAATTCACACTTCAAGTTAGAATAAGAAGAGAAAAAGGTCAAGCATGGAACACTGGAAAACTGCCAATGTTTAATGAATGAATGATGAAAAAGAAGCCGGTGGAAGAGACAGGAAAACAATCCAATAATTGGAAGGAAAATTGGGAGAGCTGTATGTTGGAAGCTGAAGGAAATCTGATTAGTTACCAGTGTCAAAAAGTGGCAAATCCGGTGGGACTGAAAAGAAGTTGATGTACATAAAATCAGCTGACCAGGGTAGTACAGCCATGACCCAGTTGCATTTGGATAAAAGAAATGGGGGTAGAACTGGCCATGGACTTCTCTTTTAGACAGTCTGTCAATAAAAGGGAGGGGACAGTCAGATAGTCTATGGCAAGGAGACAGAGTAGGGAAGATATTTTTTAGAGAATGGAGTCCATGGAGAAGGAAAGACTCAAGATACAAGAGGAACTGAAGATAACAGAAAACAAAGATCAAGAGGAAACAGGAAGAGCACAGTTGAGCAGCCAGTCTTGGAAAACTGTGGGGAAGGGTGAAAATAGGCAACAATATTCAGAAAAATTTGGAGGAGTAGGAAAATGGAAGGATTCTTATCTCGAGTTTCTGAGGGAAGGAGTTCACAAGGTCATTTCTGAACATAAACAAGGAATGTGGTTGCGGCTGAAATAATTTTTAAAAGACATTTAATAGCTATAGGGGGCAAGGAGGGACTTGCAAGTGATCTAAGGGGCACACAGGATCCCTACAGTACAGTGGAGGAGCTACAAGAGCTTGTTAAATCACAGGCCTGCATCAAAGCCAGCCAACAGGGGGACAGTGGCTTCCAGCCAGCCACCTGTGGCAGTGAACCAGACAGAATGGCAGAGATCAGAGAGGGATCTCAAGGGCCCTGTGGAGAACCAGTCCCAGGGAGACCTTCAAAGAGTCTATGGAAAAATGGAATTACAATATAAGCTTAGTCTGGTGCAAGCACTGTTTTGAAATCGTATATATGAGTGAAAGTGGCAGGTGTGGGTGGGACAAATAGAATTAGACAAAAGGGAAGAAACCAGATTTTTAAAAAAAAATCATCATAAAGATGAGAAGCAAGTTTAGTACAAGTAAGAGAGAGATGCCTGATTTTGCAGTCTCTGCAGTAGGCAGAACAAGGCCCAGCAGGTTCTAAGGAGAAGACATACAGGCTGCTAAGAAAAGGAGGCCTGAAATCCTGGAGTCTTGTGTGACAGGTGACAGTGGCCAGTGGGAAAAATGCAGGGACCAGGTAGTAGGGAAGAGGCTGAGAAGATTACTGAGAGCTGGCTTGAGCAACAAAGGAATCACGGAAGACGGAAGAGAACCCAGTGGTACCAAAGGCAGATTGAAAGGAGAACCATGTTGGCTACAAATAAACTAGCAAACTCTGTCCACTGGGCACCTGCTCTCAGGACAGACCAGTTCTAGAGGCATCTTTGGGGCATAGTGACGATCACTGGAGCCACAAATACAGTCTACCTAAAACACAACTCACTCTCTGAAACCAAACAAATTATGCAATATGAAATCTACATCCTATCAGCGACAAAGTTAATTTTATTGGAATATATATATATAGTGATCTACCCTCAAATGTGTATTCAATCAAATGCTTTATTAAATCAAATCACCCCCTTTTTCTTAAGCATGACTTGAAAAGGCTAAAGAAAGCCTAGTATGGCCAATCTGCAAAGATTGGGAACTGCTTCACTTAAAACCACCTCCCCCAAGTTAGGCAAGAAGGAAGGAGAAGAGAAAAATGCTGTAAGGCTTCAATTACTGCCTCACACTTCCAAAGTTCAGAAGTGGCAAAAAAAAAAAAAAAAAAAAAAAAAAAAAAAAAAAAAAAACCTCTTACACATGCTCAGAACTGAAGTAAAAAATAAACATTAGCAGGCTCCTTGACAGACAGTTAAATATTTTCATTCAATTAGCCCATTTTGTTGAGGATTTTTTGCCACATTCACAATCAAATTAAAGACAGAAGACTTTTTAAAATAATTTAATATCTCCACTGGTCCATAAAAAGGCTGTAATGTGTCATTTTCACTGCAGTACTCAGAGGCAGAAGATCAAAGATGAAACCACTGATAAACTTTACGACTAGAATTCCTATAGCACTCTTTCCTGCATCCTTACTGTGTTTCTAAAGTTTTGTGTTTTTTTGTTGTTGTTTTGGGTTTTTTTTTTTTTTTTTTTTTTTTTGACAGGTAGAGTTATAGACAGTGAGAGAGAGAGAAAGGTCTTCCTTCCGTTGGTTCACCCCACAAATGGCCACCACGGCCGGCGCTGCACCAATACGAAGCCAGGAATCAGCTGCTTCTTCCTGGTCTCCCATGGGATGCAGGGCCCAAGCACTTGGGCCATCCTCCACTGCACTCCCGGGTACAGCAGAGAGCTGGACCGGAAGAGGGGCAACTGGGACTAGAACCCAGTGCCCATATGGGATACCGGTGCCGCAGGCAGAGGATTAACCAAGTGAGCCACGGCACCGGACCTCTAAAACTTTTAAATTTTTTGCATGATAGCTTTGACTTTTTTTAAAAATTTACTTTCATTTTATTTGAAAGGCAAGGTGGTGGGGAGAGATCTTCCATCTGTTGATTCACTCTTCAAATGGCTGCAACACCCTAGACATGGGCAGGCTGAAATCAGCAGCCAGTAATAAAATCTGAATGTCCCATGGGGATGGTAAGGCCCCAAGTACCTGAGCCATCACCTGCTACCTCCCAGGGTGAACATTAGCAGGAAGCTGGAATCAGAAGCAGAGGCAGGACTCAAACCCAGGCATTCCTATTCCAGACATAACACCCCAAGAAGTCTGTTAACCTTGGAACCCAATGCTCACCCCCAACTTTGGCTCCTAAAGAAGTGTTATCAGGACCATCAAAGGAGCTATTCCTAAATATCTCAGATCTCCAGGGATAAGATTCCAACAGGTAGATTGTAATTCTAAGTTCCTCCATATCTACCATTATTTCCTGCTTAAGAACCCCTGGGGTATAACAAAATAAGTGTAGAGGGGCCGGCGCTGTGGTGTAGCGGGTCAAACTGCCGCCTGGAGTGCAGGCAACCCATATGGGTGCAGGTTCAAGTACCAGCTGTTACACTTTCAATCCGGCTCTCTGCTATGTCCTGGAAAAGCAGTAGAAGATGGCCCAAGTCCTTGGACCCCTGCACCCATGTGGGAGACCCAGAAGAAGCTCCTGGCTTCGGATTGGTGCAGCTCCAGCCATTGTGGCCAACTGGGGAGTGAACCAGCGGATGGAAGACCTCTCTCTCTCCCTGCCTCTTCTCTCAGTGTGTAACTCTGATTTTCAAGTAAATAAATAAATCTTTAACAAAACAAAACAAAACAACCAAGGTAAGTGTAGAGTGTCTCCAGATAAGATGACCATGAACTTCAGAGAACACCTGGGGAACATTACAAAACTCCATCACTAGAGGGCCACACCACAAGCCACACCAGAATCCACAGGTGAGAAGGGTGCCTTCAGCCTTTTACCCTGCAGGTGATCCCAATGACCAGTTAACCCTGACAATCACTGCAGCAGTGACCATTTCTACAACTACTTTAAATGCACAGAAATGACTGACTTGTAATTTTCTGTAACTATTTGATTAACAAACAAAAACTAACCATTTACGATCTTCTGAATTTCTCCTTAGTGGAACGAAACAAAGGATACTCTAAAATATCAGCCAACTGCAGGCTCATGTTCAATGGCTTGGAGTCTGATTCATCAGGGAACCATCAGAGGACGTACTAAGCAGGTGACAATGTGCAAAAAAACTTCTGGATGCACTTGACGTGCAATTTTAAAATGTGCTTCAACATCACCACATCATCACCCCCTGGGGAAGATGTGCTAGCCCAATAGTTCAGGAAAACGTTCAGTTCAAAAGAGACCACCTCATTAAGTTTTGTGTAACCCAAACAGTTCATTTCTTCAAATCCTCAGTTGCAAGATAGCACCAAGGAAGTTCTAACATCCAGGGTTTTAGGTGCTTGTTTTGCTTCTGTTAGAAGGAATACACTTGTTGGTAGGAAGTTAGAAATTAGCCCAAGGACGTAGAGGGGCCTAAGGAAAACAGGGCAATGCAGAAAGTAAAGCAATGCAGCAGTCTTCAGCAGCCTCAGAAACACGCCTTGGAAACTGCCCAGTATTTTACACTACAAGGTCCTGCCCATACCCTGATTACAGGTGGTCCCAAGCCCACCATCCCCCACCCCCGAAAAGCTGTCCAAGGGAATCTCTTCTATCTGACAGGAGATGGGCTACCCAGCCTGATAACACTGGGTAACAAAACCTTGGGAGGAATCTTACCTATCTCACACCCTGCAAAGAGGGAGTGGGGAAGCCCCAGTCTGTATGCAGATTGTGGCTCAGCTCTCAGCTCTTTCCTGAGCCACTCATCTGGCCTGTCAGGTTTATTCTCTTCACTAAATGATGTAACCTTGCTTTCCCCAGTCTGGACACTCTCTCAGATTTTGTCTGGAGAAGTGCCCATCTGTTCCAATGGATACCCCACTAAACCTTGATACCTTGCTTCCCACTTTTCTCTGTCTCACGTTTGAAGACAAGAAACTGTCCCACCCATCTCTGGTAACACACTCACTGCTTGGAAGTTCACCTGTTTTCACTCTGAACTTTCTGAAGTTTCACCGAACAATGACACCGTCCACTTAAGAAAGAAGTCGCCTCCGCCTTGCGGCACCGGCACACCAGGTTCTAGTCCCGGTCGGGGCACCAGATTCTGTCCCAGTTGCCCCTCTTCCAGGCCAGCTCTCTGCTGTGGCCAGGGAGTGCAGTGGAGGATGGCCCAAATCCTTGGGCACTGCACCCCATGGGAGACCAGGATAAGTACCTGGCTCCTGCCATCGGATCAGCGCGGTACGCCGGCCGCAGCGCGCTGGCCACGGCGGCCATTGGAGGGTGAACCAACGGCAAAGGAAGACCTTTCTCTCTGTCTCTCTCTCTCACTGTCCACTCTGCCTGTCAAAATAAATAAATAAATAAATAATAAATAAAATTAAAAAAAAGAAAGAAGCCATCCCCTACCAGCATAGCCACCAATAGGCTTTGTGTCACAGGACAAGGATCATCAGTCAGGATTGGTTAAATGACATTGGGTCACCCACTTCTACAGGGCAGCAAGAGTCATGCCCGGGTACCGAGCATGTACCAGCCCAGGGTGAAGAGGGTAAGGAGATCAGGCAGGTTGACTGACAAACTGATAAGAACAAAGTGCCACCAAATAAAAATCTACCCCCATTTAATTCAAACACAGTGGGTTCACTGCCAAGCCACAACACAAAACTGGAAACAGGTTGATTTTAAAGTAACAGTTAGGGAACAGCATGTGTTTTGTCTAGCAGTTAAGATGCCCATGTCCCACAGCTCACCTGGGTTCAACTCCCAGCTCTGCCAACCCCAGCTTCCCACTAATGCAGACATTGGAGACAGAAATGATGGCTCAAGTAACAGTTCCTGTCACTCATGTGGGAAACCTAGATCACATTCCAGGCTTCAGCCCTAGCCAAGCCCATTTCAAGAATGAACCAGTGAATAAAATCACCAATTAATCTCTTTTTTTTCTTAAACAAAAATTTTAATTACAATTAGTAACATGATTGAGATAAAGGATCAGTTTGTTTAAAAAATTAACATTAGAAATATTTGTATAAGGTTAGAAACCAGTGAGATTATTATTATTTTTCTGAGCTAAAACAGCTTCCCCAAATTTTGGCAATCTTTTACAATCATTGTTTCTTAAGAACTGGGAGCATTACAGATGGGGCTTGGAGGTGATAGAATATAGCCAGAAAAAACAGAGTATCAGACACAACGCTCCCTTCCAAGTAAAAAGTCTCCTGTAGATTAAATTAGGACATTTAGGTTCTATGTTCTGAGCAGAGATGTTCCACTACACAAAATGAAATAATGAAGATCCTTTGTTAACTAATAGTGGAGAAGAAATAACCAGGTTGTTTTCATTGCATCAAGTGCTCATGTTTTTCTTAAAAGATTTCTTTATTTGAAAGGCAGAAATACAGAAAAAGAGGGAGAGACAGAGACAGAGAAACAGAGAGATATTCCATCCACTGGTTCATGCCCCAAATGGCCACAATGACCACAGCTGGGCCAAGCCAAAGCCAGAAGCCTGGAACTTCATCTGGTTCTCCAACACTCATGGCAGGGGCCTAAACACTTGGACCATGTTCCACTGCTTTCCCAGGTGCATTGTCAGGGGGCTGGATCAGAACTGAAGCAGCCAGCCCTCAAACCAGCTACAGATGGTAGCTGTAATCCTTGGCTCCACGACACCACACCCTGTGCTAACACTTTTTTAACTTTGGGTACTTGCTATGCAGTTTGCCTATACAATTATCTACTATATATGGAATCTGATTTATTACAAGATTTTTCAATTAATTATTTGAACCTTATTTTTGGTCAGCAACAATGCTATAACCTCTGGCATTCTAGCTCTTATAGTCTGTCATCACTGAATTTATTTGAGGGCCAACTACAGCAATCTAAATTTTCTTTTTAGAGAATCTAAATTTTCTTTTATGACTAATCTTAACATATCAGTTACAAAGAGCAAGAATAAAGGAATAAAGGAATAACTTCTTATAGAACAACGGTCCTAAATCACAAGGACCCTCATGATGGCTTTATGAAAAATCGTTCCTACAAAATAGGTCTGATGCCCAGCATGCAGCCTACTACCTAGTACACAGTAGGCACTTTGTAAAGTGGGCTGACCTGAAGATGGACATGTGTGCACTGTCCTTATATAAGTTACTTGGACTTGCTTTCTTCATCTAGAAAAGCACAGCCTGCTAGTGATGGGGGTGGGGGTGGGGAGATCAATGTTATCACACAATTGTTTATACAATATCGAACAGGAACTTATTTGAAAGTCTTATTCGTACAGGCTCCTTTTCACATTAGAGCACACTGTGCCCTTTTGTTTTGGACAGTACCAACCCCAAGTTGCTTTTCAGTCTTCCCAGCTCTTCACCGGCCTTCCAAAATCTTCACACAAGCCCTATTGTGGTCTGCATGTGTTTCTATCATGGCTGTTGAGAGATGAGGCCTGGAAATGCGGAACAGAGTAATGCTAACTGTTGGTCATAGTAAAACTAACCATGGGACTGAGAAAAGCTAACCATATTTGGCCAATTATGAACATAACTTTGTAATCTTGTTTTCACTACTCCAAACCTTCAATTCTAGGAATTTATGTTTCCAGGAAAGACTGGCTATTGAAATGGACACATATATAATTACTTTGAGTAATGTTCCAAACTCTACTCCAAATCATGCTTTCTTTTCATTCTTGGATTTGCTCTTTGTATTGATAGCTAAAAAGGAAAGCTAACAAGGAATATTCCAGAAACCAAGAGGAGCATGAAGAGTTTAAAACATAAATCATTCTATAAACATCTGACAGAAAATTCAGTTCACAAGCAGAAAAAAATGCAAATTAATCAGTGACTATTAATTCAATAAAAGATATATAAAATCAGCAAGATATTATGCAGACACTTCAAAAAAGCCATGGAAAAATGGACTTAAAAGAACTATGTTTTGATACAGAAAATTTTTGAAAAATGTAATTTCTTATAATATGCATTTTCCATGAAATTTTTGAGTAAAAAATTATTTGATGAATGTTTACACCAAAATAAATTTATCTTCAATTCCTCTTTCCCTGAATGTTTTGAAAGATCCTTCATTTTATCTTTGACGTTCAAGCTTTGGCTTTGTTTCACTTTCGACCATAAATCTCCAGTTGAGATACAGAAGTTAGAAGAGGGCAGTCGCCCATACTCAGCTGAGGAAGTACAAACTCACCCTCTGCAAGGATGCCGCTAACCACACGGAGCTGGAGGGCACTCAGAACGCTCCGTATCTTTGACTCTACAATTTTACACCAAGGCACTTTCAGGAAATCATCACAGGTGTTTAGATTAGAAATTAAGTTCTGCCTTTCCTAGCCACACCCTCCCTCCAGCACAATCCCATCCCTATCCCATGATAAACAGACAGTTAACCCAAAACCCAGACCCAGGGAGGTGATCCAGAGGCAGCTTCAGCCCAGCCACACAAGTAGGTCAGCACCGACTTCGGACCTGAGCTGCAAAGACAACCTGGCTCAAAATTCCTCTCATTCAGCTATTTCTACTTGGAAACTAAATCATGCTTGGAGGTTCTGGATCCAGGAGCTATGAGTCAGTGTCAAGGCCAGTGATCATGGGGAATGTGAAGCCAAGTTCAAGACAAACAAGCAGAGATCCACTTGTGTTAGATTCATTTGTGTTCTAATCATCTGTGTCAGATTTATTTGTGATATAATCATACATAACTGGGGTTCTGATCACTTCCAATTCGAGCTTCCTGCTAATATGCACCCTGGACGGCAGCTGCAATGGCCCAACTAAAAATGTTACAGGACAAGGCTGCTCAGGGATTCCTCACACAAGAAAGAATTCAGACATGAGAGAGTAGCAGTCGGTTTTAAAGAAAACAGGTAATGAAAGAAGAATGAGCCGGCGCCGTGGCTCAATAGGCTAATCCTCCACCTTGCGGCGCCGGCACACCGGGTTCTAGTCCCGGTTGGGGCGCCGGATTCTGTCCCGGTTGCCCCTCTTCCAGGCCAGCTCTCTGCTATGGCCAGGGAGTGCAGTGGAGGATGGCCCAGGTGCTTGGGCCCTGCACCCCATGGGAGACCAGGAAAAGCACCTGGATCCTGGCTCCTGCCAGGATCAGCGCGGTGCGCCGGCTGCAGCGGCGGCCATTGGAGGGTGAACCAGCGGCAAAGGAAGACCTTTCTCTCTCTGTCTCTCTTTCTCACTGTCCACTCTGCCTGTCAAAAAAAAAAAAAAAAAAAAAAAAAAAGAAAGAAGTACACCTGACACACCAGGCAGGCATCTCAGGGAAGAACTGCATTCAGACTGGAGCTTTGATGGATTTGGGTTAAGGGCCCTCCTCTCCCCTCCCCCCACACCCTGTCTGGGCTATTGCTGGGTGGAGGGCTTCCTGGGCATGGAATTCCTAAAATTCCTCCCACAACTTCATAAAGGTCCTAAGAGTCCCCCTCAGGGTAGGGTGTGGAAGCTTCTCCTAGGCGGAGAGGGCTGGGACCAATCCAACCAGCTTATTGAACAATGACAAGACTTGATATGTAAATCATAGTTTGCTTCTATATTTCTCCCTTTATTCAACCACACAAATGTCCACCCAACAAGGTTACTGAACAAAATGCTGGTCTGCCCCCACGGCTGGCTTCGACATGTTTTTTCCTCATCCAGCCACACAAAATCCCTACTTTTCTTTGGCCCCTCATACATACATCAGCTAATATCTGCATAGCTATCTAACAGCTGGGTCCCTGTCACTCACATGGGACACTTGGATTGAGTTCCTGGCTCCTGTCTTCACCTGGTGCAGCCCAGGCTATTATAAACATTTGGGTAGTGAACTAGCAGATGGAACAGCTCTCTCTCTCTCTCTTAACCTTTCAAATAAATAAAGAGAGATATTAATTTCAAAATTAAAAACAAAAGCAAAAAATGCTATTAAGAAATAACTCCAGCTGGCGCTGTGGCTCAATAGGCTAATCCTCTGCCTGCAGCACCAGCACACCGGGTTCTAGTCCCGGTCGGGGCACCAGATTCTGTCCTGGTTGCCCCTCTTCCAGGCCAGCTCTCTGCTGTGGCCCAGGAGTGCAGTGGAGGATGGCCCAAGTGCTTGGGCCCTGCACCCGCATGGGAGACCAGAAGAAGCACCTGGCTCCTGGCTTCAGATCAACACAGTATGCCGGCCACGGCGGCCATTGGAGGGTGAACCAATGGCAAAGGAAGACCTTTCTCTCTGTCTCTTTCTCTCTCATTGTCCACTCTGCCTGTCAAAAAAAAAAAAAAGAAAAGAAAAGAAAAGAAAGAACTCCAAGTGGGGCCAGTGCTGTGGTGTAGCGGGGAAATCTGCCACCTACAGTGCCGGCATCCCTTGTGGGTGCCGGTTCCTGTCCCAGCTCCTCTACTTCTGAGCCAGTTCCCTGCTGTAGCCTGGGAAAGCAACTTTGGGCCCCTGCACCTGCGTGGGAGACCCAGAAGAAGCCCCTGGCTCCTACTCAGCCCAACTCCAGCTGTTGCGGCTATTAGAGGAGTGAACTAGCGGATGGAAGATTTCTGCCTCTGCCACTCTGTAACTCTGAAAGAAATGAAATGGAAGAAATGGGCAAAAGAAAGAACAAAAGTGAAGTAGGCAGGCATACAAGTTAAAATCTATTAGGCTTGTGAGCTGGAAAACCAGGCTTTCACCACGCCCCTGTGTGACCTCATGCCCCTACCTGGTCACACCTGGGTGCCCACAGCCAATCAGGTTAATTAACCACTCCCCTTTGAGAGTGTCTGGCCTTCTCTTCTGCCCTGGCCTCTTGCCAGGAGGGAGCTGGCTGTAGCCCTGCGCCTCCAGGGCGCGTGGCCTTCTGGACACCCACCCTAGGCTTCCTGGCCTAGATGCTCCTCCACGCAGCTGGTTCCTGGTGCTCAGTATGAACCCAGATTTACCTCTCTCTCTTAGATAAAGCTCTCACTCTATGTATCTTTCTCGCTAAATAAAGGCTTAAAATGTACCATGCTGCCTTGTTTATCTGTGCCAGTATTTAGAATTCTTTAAATATCAGGCAAGAACCCTCTTGGGCTTATTAATATTGGGGATTTATTAATAAGCATATGGTGATATCGTATGGCACCCCAAATTCCAGTAGCATATGTGGCACCCTAGATGGCACTTCTGGGGAACTTTAAGGGGCCACATTTCTGTATAGATTTTAGGGGGTCATTCCCGATATTAAAAGAAGGAAAGAACCCAAGTAGGTATCTGGTTGCTCGTCTGGAGAGAAGACTGGTTTCCTCTGGGTCAAACCCACTGCATCCTTCTTAAGCCCACACAAAGAAAGTGCCACCAGCAAAACAGCGAAAGGTGCTTGTTTTCAGGCCACAATTGGTGGTTTCTTCTTTGCTGTTGGTTTCTTTTCAGAGACCTATATAAACACAGGAGCACTGACGGCCAATGTTTGCTGCAATGACACCTTGCATTTGCTTGGTGGACAGCAGCTACATCAGCCCTGCTAACAGGGAACCACCACAGGCTGCCTGAAAAGCATTTGGGAAATCAACGCATCCCCACGTTGCAGGAGGGACACTCACACGGGACATCAGGTTTCATTTTATTCATGTGTCATTTCTTTTTTATCCTTTAGGATTTATTTATTGGAGAGGCAGAGTTACAGAAAGAGAGAGAGAGAGAAAGAAAGAGAGAGAAAGAGATCTTCCACCCATAGTTCCACTCCCCTTATGGCCACAATGGCCAGGGCTAGGCTGGTCTGAAACCAGGAGCCAAGAGCTTCTGAGTCTCCCATGTGGATGCAGAAACCCAAGCACTTGGGCCATCCTCCACTGCTTTTCCAAGCGCATTGGCAGGGAGGTGGATCAGAAATGCAGCAGCCAGGACTTGAATAGGCGCCCACAGAGGATGCCAGCTGTGCAGGCGGTAGCTTTACCTGCTATGCCACAATGCCAACCCCTATTGTGTCATTTCTCTATAGTCCCATTTTCTTTTTTTAAAAGAAGGATCAGAGGCAGCTCAGAATTAGGAGAAAATTAAAGTGTTGGGAGAAGACCAATTACTAATCCTTAAAAGCTACACACTAAGATGAAGTCACCTGCTCCTGGAAGGAAAACCCTGGATCATAAACAGACCTTAAGTTCAAATATCATTCTCACCCTTTCTCTAGAACAGCTCCACGATACACAAACCCTTTAGGGCACACAACTCTGTCCAGAACTCTGACAATAAAGTGGAGAAATAAACTCAGTTTCCTCTACTGTCTTGTCTGGGATATGTGGGCACTGCCGCCCCTCCATGACAAAGCCATCAGTGAGGGGATACATAGGGCAGCGCATGTGGAAAAGGGAGTGGAGCCCCTGTGCCTGGCTATCCAGGAGCGTCATACCAAAGGAAACTGTGTGTGCACAGATATCTGGATTCTCTCCAAATACTGTCATTTGGAGCTTTGATAGAGACTTCATTCTGTAAGCACAGTGCAACAGACAACCATGTGAAAAGGGAAACAGACAAAAAGGTTCTGGTTGAATGTGAACAGACTAGGTGGGGAACCCAGTGAGGCCTGCCTGGATTATTCTTAGCTTCTCTGTGCAGCATTCCTTCCTTCTCAGTATGGTCCAGGAGTAGGTCCTGTGATCTGTTGTCAACGTAGGCCAGAGAACTTCTTTATGGCTGGCTCCACCAAAAAGGCAGGGAAAGGACAGAGTACTTGTGACATGCCTAGGGGAAGAGACACCAAGGCTTCAATGGACCTCGGTGGAGAGAAAGTGTTAGAGGGGTGGGGAAAGAGAAGGTCAAGGGAAAGACTTCACTTAGCAGGGCCTTATCCTGATTACCTATGAAATGAAAAGAGCTGTGGGAGTTATGAGCCAAGAACTATGAATGAAAACCAAAAGATATACAAGGGTACTTGAAAAAGGTCATGGGAAATGGAATTAGAAGGTAGGCTGGGGCCGCCATTGTGGCGCAGCGGGTTAAGCTGCTGCCTGCTATGGCCAGCATCTCATATGAGCACCAATTTGAGTGCCAGACACTTCACTTCCGATCCAGTCCCCTGCTAATGCACCTAAGAAGGCTGCAGAATATGGTCCAAGTGTTTGAGCCCCTGCCAGCCATATGGGAGACCCAGATGGAGTTCCAGGCTCTTGGCTTTGGCATGACCAAGTCCCAGCTGTTGCAGTCATTTGGGAAGTGAACCAATGGATGGAAGAACTCTCTTTCTCGCCCTCTGATCTATAATTCTACCTTCTGAGTAAATAAATGATCCTAAAAAAAAAAAGTATATTTTGCTGCAAAAAAAAAATGTTTGGAATCTTTACATCCAAGTATATCATCATCAGAGGAGCCAGATCCCTAAGGCAGCCCAAGGCCCTCGGAAACAATGGAAAGCCACCCAGATCAGAAGTGGAGAGGAGCGCTCGGGGTGCAGGAGAGCAAGCTCAGATTCTCCCTAAGAGTCAGTGATCAAGCTAAAGCTGTCAAGAAACAGCAAGACCACAGGCCAAAAGCACCCACCCACAGCCCCTGCAGGCCAAGCCGAAGCTGCGAGAAGTATAATGGGAAGGGCATAATTCTATAGGTGATTATTTCAGGCTCCGTAGGGCAAACACACTTTTTGAAACATGAACAACTGTACAAGACCGAAAAAGAGCAGCAAGATTGTTTTTATTCCACACAGCTGTCTCAGCCCTCATTTTCCAGCCAACACACGCTCAGCCCCGCCAAGTTATGCTCTTGGCTCTCAGTTCATGCGTGGGTGGTCTCTGGGTGATTGCACGATCATGCAGAGAAAGCCAAACAGAGTGGCCCTGGGGTCATTCGGAGTGGATCCTGCATTCAACAAGCCTTTAATCCAGGAACCGAGCAGCCTGGCATGTGCCAAGGCAAGACCTAAAATACACACACAATGCACGCAGATGCACACAAACCTAACCTGCGCTCTATTCCTGATCCTTCACGCTACAGGCAGAGACACATAAGTAAACTGAACAACTACAGGTCACCCTGGAATCACTTCTATCCAGCCCTGAGAACGTGATTTTGCGGCAACTCAGTGTTTCTGTTGTATCTTACTGATCCCACACATCTTCTCCGCAGTACTGAAATAGTCCCTGAAATGACTGCAAATCAAAGAATCACATGTGAGAGGGGAATGGAAAAAGAAAACAGTCTAGGATTTTAGCAGGCTTCCATGGTGAACAGGTCATCAGTACCCAGATGCTCAAAAGTCAACCCTGTCCTATAGATTCTGACATCAGGAAGGAAATCACAAACGTTATAGAATGGCCAAGTACTTACTCTGTTCTCTGACCAACAGGGCTATCAGTAGTATAGAAGATTATAACACGTTCTCATAATACCATATCATAATCACAACATGGCCCTATAGTTAGCAAAATACTCTCATTCCCAGTCAGCAACTTCACTGTAACGCAGTCACTCAACAGGAACCAGAATCACAGCAAAGGATATCGGCTCAGACCTACACACAGAACACCCAAATAATTTCTACCTCTTTTATTGTTACAACCAACTCAGTTAAGGTAGGCACACAAGAACACAGGAAGTGAAAGAATTTACTCAGCTATCTGAAATCATTTCTCTTAATGCACCTAAATTTGTTAGCTTTCAATAATGATACAAACCTTTGCGCAAGGCCTGAGCTCTTGGAAGAAAGCACTAAGACGTTCTTCAGCCTCGCCACTGTGAGATATGGATGTGGTGTGGGCATCTTCAGTGGTGTGCCTGGGAATGTGCACCCCGTTCTCTGCACTCTTCCTCCTATACTCTTCCCACTCCTACCCAGAGCTGTCCTGACTCTGAATACAAAACAAATTTCTCTGTACAAGAAGACAAGAAAAACCCAGAGGGCTGATGCTGTGGTATAGCAGGTAAAGCCTGCCACTTGCAGTGCTGGCATCCCAAATGGGCGCCAGTTCTAGTCTCAGCTGCTCCTCTTCTGATCCAGCTCTCTGCTATGGCCTTGGAAAGCAGTAGAAGATGGCCCAAGCCCTTGGGACTCTGCACCCACGTGGGAGACCAGAGGAAGTTCCTGGCTGCCAGCTTCAGATCGGCACAGCTCCAGCCGTTGCGGCCATCTGGTGAGTGAACCAGCGGACGAAAGACCTCTCTGTAACTCTGCCTTCCAGTAAATAAATCCTAAGAAAAGAAAAGCCCAGGTAGGTGGGATGAAAGTTATTCCTTCAACCATAATTCCCATAGCACTATCCTTATTGAAGTGCTTCATTATCTCAACTACGGAGATACAAAGGTACAAAGCCACCTTTTTTTTTTCTTTTTTTTTACACTTCCAGATGCATTACTGTGAATTCCAGAACTCTGGCTGTTTTTCCTTAGATGTCTCTATATTGTTCAGAGCCCAGTTTCTCACTTTTTGGTTCTCTAGGAACTAATTAAAAAGTTGAACAAATAGAAGAAGTCCCATACACATTAACCCAACTCAAAAACTACCCTGTTCAAAGTAGACGCAAATACCGAGAGAACACAGGGCTCTGGCTAAGTCAATTTACTACTTAGAAATAAAAATTCAACTGACTTCAACCCTACTTGAGGAAAGTATAAAATGCAGAGCATAATTTTCCCATCCTAGATGAGCGGGGTATCCTAAACACCAGCAGACTCCGCTTGTTCTCAAAGGCTCTGACAGTGACTCAAAGGTCATCCTTCTAAACACAGAATCGTAGAACTAGCAGAAAGGTTTGACATCACAGTCCAGCTCCCTACTTTACAATGAAGATGAAGCAGCTGAAGAAATGTGCCTAAAGTCACACACTGATCACTTTGCACCATATTATCATACTCAACCGCCAATTAATGTCTTTACCAATCCCCCAAACCATCCAATCTCAGAACTTGAAATAAAGCCTTAATAATTAATCTACTCTGTGCTCTCTGAAGAGGCCTAAATGGTTCGAACGAAAGGGAAAAAAAAATAAGTCCAACCCCCTAGAAGAACAGGTAGCAGGCCCTACTCTCGCTTGGGATGAGAGATGGACTGCAAATGGAGACCAGTGTTCTCAGGTCAAAAGGTAACTCCAAGATGACCTTCCTTATGGACCCAGCAGGAGAATCCTGACCCAACTGGTCATTTTTATTTATTTATTTATTTATTTTTTTGACAGGCAGAGTGGACAGTGAGAGAGAGAGACAGAGAGAAAGGTCTTCCTTTGCCATTGGTTCACCCTCCAATGGCCGCTGCAGCCGGCGCGCTGCGGCCAGCGCACCGCGCTGATCTGAAGCCAGGAGCCAGGTGCTTCTCCTGGTCTCCCATGGGGTGCAGGGCCCAAGGACTTGGGCCATCCTTCACTGCACTCCCAGACCATAGCAGAGAGCTGGCCTGGAAGAGGGGCAACCGGGACAGAATCCGGCGCCCCGACCGGGACTAGAACCCGGTGTACCAGCGCCGCAAGGCAGAGGATTAGCCTAGTGAGCTGCGGCGCTGGCCAATTGGTCATTAACATCACAACCTGTGGGAGGATGCCTGGATGATGATATCCCACAGGAGGCAACACTGTCTTCTGCACCGACTGCATCCATTAACAGTCCTCATTTTATTTTTATGTGTCTGACATTTCCAGTTCACAATCCAGTTGAACCATGGGAATTAATCAGGCAGGACTTTAAAGACTACTTATTTAATCAAGAGGCAGAGAGAAAGACACAAACAAAGAGATCGTGATTGCTGGTTCATTCTTCAAATGGGTTGGACTGGGGCCAAAGCTGAGAGCTGTGAACACAATCCAGATCTCCCACTTTAGGGGCAGGAATCCAATTACTTGAGCCATCACTGCTACCTCCCAGGGTCTGCATTAGCAGGAAGCTGGAGTAGGGAGTCAGAGGCAGGCATTAAACCTAGGCACACCAATATGGGATGCAGGTGTTTAATGGTCAGACCAAAGGTCTGCCTTGTAAGTAGAATTTGGTAAGTCATCTCCCCATGCTCAGATCTAGCAAGCTAACTCAGAAAGAATAATCAGAAGGTTCATTAAAGATCAGGATGCCTCTTGCCACTTTACTTGACATAGGGTAGCTATTTGCCAAACTGAACTAAACCCATGTTGGGTACAGAAATAGAGAGTAATAATGCAATAGATCCAAAAAACTCAGAAGTCTAAATTTTATTATATTATTACATTTTTAATTATATAGTATATACACTGAAAAATCCTCAGGGAGTATCTGCTCTACTCCTCTTTTTCAAAAAGCAGAAAATGGAGAGTCAAGATCAGTAAGTAAATTATTCCATATTTAACCTCTTACAGAGATTACAGAGCCAGAGCATGGGTGTGCTCGTTCACACTCGCTCGCGCGCTCTCTCTCTCTCTTTCACACTCACATGACCATTACTTTTAATTTTTTTCTTGGGGCAATAATTTGCTCTTATCATCTAGGAATGAACAGGCAAAAATTCCAGTAAAGTTCTGTTGAATTAGGTACCCCTTAAATTGAGGTTTTACATTCATGTGTTCTGGAGAACAATGCACTAAATTTAAATTAATGGTTTAATTCCATAATGTGCTAAGTTCATGTGGAATGATAATGCTTTCACCTCAAGACCTTTCTTTTTTTTTAACTTAAATAAAATATATATTTAAAAAAAATACACCATGCTCTTTTCTCACAGTTATGATATCAGAATGATTTGATTATAACATGAAAATTGTGACATCATAATGGTTGGATTATAATATCATAATCATGAGTGATATGGCAATTGCTTATGACAGTACAATGTTGGGTTTATGATATCACAATGCTTGCTATGGGACCAGAATGCAGAATTACATCACAATTGATTAGTACATCATAATGGTTTTTATGGCATAACACTAGTTTTAATGTGACATCACAATTTTGAATGACAACACAATTGTTGATAGTATAACAATGCTTGATTTGTGAAATCATAATGATGAATTATATCACAAATTTTGATACAATGATTATATATGGCATCACGATGGTGGGGTTATGATTTGGTTATAGTGAATTATATCATGACTGTTTATGACATCACAATGGATTAGGGCATCACACTGTTGGTAACATCACAATTGATGACATCACAACATTGGATTATAACATTACAATGGTGAATGACATTACAATTATTTTACATCACAATAGTTGGATTATTATATCACAATAGATTATATCACAATGATTGGTTTGTGACAAGACCTTTCTTAAAAAATGATTGTATCAATACAAGAATACAGACTTTTGAAATGCATACTCCTGCGTCAGTTAAGGGTCATGTCTCTTCAGGACCTGGTATCTCTATGTCTCTCATCTAAAACAAACAGTTTTGGAAAAAGTTTCACTGTATCTAAAACATTATCTACAACATTGAGTCTTAAATTCAAATGGATAGTCCACGGGCCTGCGCTGTGTCACAGTGGGTTAACACCCTGGCCTGAAGCGCCGGCATCCCATATGGACACCGGTTCAAATCCCAGCTGCTCCCCTTCCAATCCAGCTCTCTGCTATGGCCTGGGAAAGCAGTAGAAGATGGCCCAAGTCCTTGGGCCCCTGCACTCACATAGGAGACCCAGAAGAAGCTCCGGGCTCCTGGCTTTGGATCAGCACAGCTCCGGCCATTGCGGCCAATTGGGGGGTAAACCATCAGATGGAAGACCTCTCTCTCTCTCTCTGCCTCTCATCTCTCTGTGTAACTGACTTTCAAATAAATAAATAAATAAATCTTTTTAAAAAAAATGGATAGTCCAGACTCACTTCAACAACCTGTTTTTCTGAATTCCAAGTCACCATCTTAGCCTTCTGCCTTTTTTTTTTTTTAAGATTTATTTATTTGAAAGGCAGAGTTACAGAGGAAGAGAGGAAGAGAGAGAGAGAAAGAGAGAGAGAGAGAGAGAATCTTCCATCTTTGGAGCCAGTGCCATGGTGTAGCGGGTAAAGTCCCAGCATGCCATAAGGGCACCGGTTCAAGTCCAGGCTGCTCTACTTCCCATCCAGCTCACTGCTATGGCCTGGGAAAGCAGTAGAGGACAGCCCAAGTCCTTGGGCCCCTGCACCCACATGGGAGACCTGGAAGAAGCTCCTAGCTCCTGGCTTCGGATAGGCACAGCTCTGGCCATTGAGGCCAACTGGGGAGTGAACTAGCGGATAGAAGATCAACCAACCAATCTCTCTCTCTCTCTCTCTCTCTCTCTCTCTCTCTCTCCCTGCCTCTCATTCTCTCTCTGTGTAACTCTTTCAAATAAATAAAAACATCTTTAAAAAAAAAAAAAAAACTTCCATCCTCTGGTTCACTCCCCAAGTGGCTGCAATAGCCAGGCCTAAGCTCAAGCCTGGAACTCCATCTGCGTTTCCCACATGGGAACACGGGCCCAAGCACTTGGGCCATCTTCTGCTGTTTTCCCAGGCACATTAGCAGAGACTGGATCAGAACTAGAGCAGCCAAGACTCAAAGCAGCACTCCTAAATGGGATGCCGGCATGGCTGAGGGTGGCTTAGCCAGCTGTGCCTCAGCTCTGGCCCTCCGGCTTTCTGTTTTCAATGCTGCGTCCCAGACAACGTTAGACTCACAAGAAGCAGCACTGACAGTGACTGCACTCAACTCATCAGTTCTCAGAAAAGGAGGCCCAGATTATAAAACACTTTGCACAAGGTCAGACATTTATATAGCGAGGCCTAAATGGGAGCCTGCCATGTGATCTACAGATCTGCCTGCCTTTATGGAATTAATTTTGAGAATCTCAGTGGATCTATTACTGAAAAACTATCTCTTCCCTAAAAAACTGATCTCGAGTTGCCTATTCTAATTCCTGTGTTCGATAACTATGTTCCTAGTACACAGCCTGTGTCTGGAAGTTGTAGGCTTTGTTTTTTCTTATTATAGCCATTACTTCTCCAGAATGATCTTTCTTGTTTACCAAGTGGAGTTAAGGGAGCCCTCCTTCTTGTCCTTCATGTGATCTCAAAGTCAATGTTTCTCACGTTCCAATCTTCAAACGTTTTATCAGATTCCTAAACTAGCTTATTTTTTCCTCAACCACACACACACACACAAATCAGTTTACATTCCTTTCGTATGAAAAGTTTGGACAGGAAATTAAATGATGAAATTCAATGAAATGAACAGGCACTGTAATTCTTTATGCCAGGCACTGGCAACAAAATGTAGCATTTAGGAACATAATGGGCACAAAGGGAGTCACTGGTCAGAAAAATCTCTGGCTTATCTTCTCACCCAGGTTGGGTTCATTTGGATGAAGTGGGGAAGCAGAATAACAATATAGCAAATTTTCTACTGTGCTGCCAACATGTGGTGGGAAAATGCTAAGGCAGAGATTATAGGACCAGTGGCTTAACACTGTATTTTGGGCTTTTTTCAAACATTGGTCATAAGATGAATGAAGCTATGCATTTACAAAAACTACAAATGCAAAAAAAAAAAAAAGAATTCTAATATTATTAGTGGGATTTTGGATAACCAATTAGTAATTAGCATTTTGAACCTCTATCAGAAAAAGCTGTAGTAGAGTGGAAGTCCAAAGATCCCAATTAACTTACTATCATCCCCTCTCTTAACAAGATTAGAATTAAGACACACAGAAGATAATTTTGTTTAAAGGTTTTTCTACTCTCACAGTGCAGACAAAAAACAACAACCAAAGAATCACATAATTTAAAAAGACAAAGAAAGGAAAAGATTAATATTTTAATTATGAAGTGTGAAATAATAAGAAAGTATATAGATATATACTTGGTAGCCCATTATTTTTTCTTAAATATTTATTTATTTGAGAGACAGAGGCAGAGAGAAAGAATGAGGTCTTCCATCTGATAGTTACTCCCCAGATGGCCAAATATGGCGGGATCTGTGCCTACCCGAAGCCAGGAGCCAGGAGCCCTCCGGGGTCATCCATGTGGTACAGGGGCCCAAGAACCTGGGCCATCTTCCACTGGGTAGCCCACTATTATAACCTATGGCTCCATGGAGGAAGGAAACAGGGACTAGAAAAGCCATCTATCTAATGAACCAATGGGGCAATCCTTCCCACTTGCATCACTTCCAAAATTGCGCTCATCCATCCATCTGACAAATACTCACACAGCTTGCTTTGGGTTTAAGACAGTGTTCTGAACAACAGGAACAGAGCAATAAACCAGGCAGATGGAGACTCTTCCCATATAAATCTCGATTCTAATTCCACTTATAGACTACGAGAATTTATTTTCAGCCGGCACCGCGGCTCAATAGGCTAATCCTCCACCTAGCGGCGACGGCACACCGGGTTCTAGTCCCGGTCGCCGGATTCTGTCCCGGTTGCCCCTCTTCCAGGCCAGCTCTCTGCTGTGGCCCGGGAGTGCAGTGGAGGATGGCCCAAGTGCTTGGGCCCTGCACCCGCATGGAAGACCAGGAGAAGCACCTGGCTCCTGCCATCAGATCAGCGCGGTGCGCTGGCTGCAGTGCGCCAGCCGTGTCGGCCATTGGAGGGTGAACCAACGGCAAAAAGGAAGACCTTTCTCTCTGTCTCTCCCTCTCACTATCCACTCTGCCTGTTAAAAAAAAAAAAGAAGAAGAATCTATTTTCAATTTGGCACCTCCAACAAATACACCTAATGTCAAGGTCATCATTGATTCCTAAATTTTTCTATGTGTACCCTGTTTCTGTTAAAGCACTGGTTTATGCTGACCACTCACTGTCAAGTCATGTTAAACTCCAGCCTTTCTCCTCCATGTCTATCAACTCCTTCCACGTACCACATATCACCACCTGACCCCAATCTTCTGCAAATTCTTTACTGGATCTCCACCTTTTCATTCTCTCTGCCATTTGGTTAAAGACGTCATCATCTTTTTCCCAGATGATTGCAAGAGTCTCCTAAGTTAGGGTTTGGGGACTCCTCTGTAAAAGCTGCCCAACAATTCCTCTCCATTTCAGTTGACAGCAACCATACCCTTTCCCCAAAAGCCTCATGAATTCTTGACTCCTCTTCATTCTTCCCCACATACAATCCATCAGGAAATTTTATAGACTCAGATTCAAAAATATACCAGTACTGTAACCACTTGTCACCACCTACCATCCTGCTTTAAGCCACATTCATCAATATATTAGTCATAATAGCTTCCTTACTCTCCTTCCAGCTTACTCTTGCTATAGTACAGTCTATTCTGAACACAGCATCCAAACTGATCTTCTAAAATCAGAGTCAGGGGAACAATAGTTCTCTATTCAAAATACTGTGAGGGACCCCATCTCTTAGAGTAAAAGTCAAAGTCCTTAAAAAAAAAAAAAAAGACTCTCTGAAGGTTGGTATTGTGGCATAGTGGATTATGCCACTGCCTGCAATGCCAGCATCCCACATGGGTGCTAGTTCGAGTCCCAGCTGCTCCACTGCAGATCCAGCTGCTTGCTGATGTACCCGGGAGTGCAGTGGAAAATGGCCCTTCCACCCACATGGCAGACCCGGAAGAAGCTCCTGGCTTCTGGCCTGGACTTGGCCCAGCACTGCCTGTTTTGGCCATCTGGGGTGTGAACCAGTAGACAGAAGATCTGTATCTTTCCCTCTCCATAACTCTGCCTTTCGAATAAATAGATACATAGATAGATATAGATAGATAGATCTTTTTGAAAAAGCCTCTCTGTTTCTTTCTAATCTCATCTGTATTCTTCGATTCACTCACCCCACTCTTTAGCTCTAGGTATTGGCCTAGGACAATACAGAAGTGTTCCTGCCTTCAGACCTTTGCGCAGGCTGTTTTCTTCTGCGAGAGACACTCCTCCTTTCATATCTACATGGCTAACTCTCTCACTCCTTCAAGGCTTTTCTCAAATTGCACCTCCTCTATGAAGTCAATCTTGAAAACCAAAACATGCAACATTCTCCTACATACTCACAATCCTTCTTATACTGTTAGATTTTTCCCAGCAATTACCATCTTCTACTATATGTTTCTTTTAATTTTTTTATTTTTTATTTATTTATTTATTTATTTATTTATTTTTGACAGGCAGAGTGGACAGTGAGAGAGAGAGAGACAGAGAAAAAGGTCTTCCTTTACCATTGGTTCACCCTCCAATGGCCACTGAGGCCGGCGCGCCGTGCTGATCCGAAGGCAGGAGCCAGGTGCTTCTCCTGGTCTCCCATGCAGGTGCAGGACCCAAGGACTTGGGCCATCCTCCACTGCACTCCCGGGCCACAGCAGAGAGCTGGCCTGGAAGAGGGGCAACCGGGACAGAATCTGGTGCCCCGACCAGGACTAGAACCCGGTGTGCCAGCGCCGCAGGCAGAGGATTAGCCTAGTGAGCTGCAGCGCCGGCTATTTCATGTTTCTAATATATATCTACATTGACTGTACTTCTCCTAATTAGAATATAAAGTCTACAAAGGAAGAGTTTTTGTGTGTTTTGTGCATGGTTTTATGCTAAGTGCCTGAAACAGCACCTTGTAGATGGTGAGGTGCTCAACAGTGACCCAATGAATGGACTTATCACCCAACTCCTGCAATCTTTCCCTCAGGGTCATCTATCTCAAGGATAGCTCATGATGTCACCTCCCTATCACACTTTTTTTTTTTTTTGTAATACTTAAGTTAGCCTTCCCCTCAAAAAAATTCTAACTTCTTGCCGGTTCCTTTCAGCATTTTTGCTTTAATACTACTTTTTAATGTTTTTAGTATAATTGTCATTATTTTACAAAACACTCTCCTCCGAGGTAACAACAAAACACAGCAGTTTGGCCTTCTTTGTGGCATTTGGACTCACCTAATTTCCTTTAGAAAGTTACTGACTAAAAAAAATTTTTTTTCACCATGGGCACTGCCAATATAAAGTCTGGTTAAAGGATGTTGTAGAGTATAGAGAAATTATCTTAAATCATCATGACTATTAAAGAGCCTGTTACATTTCCAAAGCTTCTGATGGGAATATACAATAAAGTTCATTTGATACTAATTTCAGTGAGTTACATTCAGCCAGCTTTGAGATCAGATAAATCATAAGGATTCTTTTTTTTTTTAATTTGAAGGGGACTTCAAATTTTGCACACAAAATCATACTTTATATCAAGCTCTTTTAAACTTCTATAGAAATGTAACTATATTGTAGCTAAGAATTTTTATAATCAAAATTTCTATCAAGAAACATCTACATGTATCACTGTTCTATATATTTAGAAATAGTTGTATTTAAGGGACATACTGCAGACTGATTTTGTTTATTGGTTTTAGAATAACAGCTAACACTTATTAAGCAGGTAGTATGTATCAGGCTCCATATTAATAGTGTTTTACAGCTAATAAACTGATTTAACCTATACCACCACCCACAAGGTCAGCACCATTTCCCAATTTACAGATGAGAAGGCACAAGTTTCAAATATCTAAGTTGCCCAAAGACACAAAACTTCTAAATAAATCCAGTTTTTATTTCAGACTCTTTATACTTGCCCACTCCATGTCAGGCTTTTGCTGTGGGTCACACTTCAAAACAACGAAAAACAAACTTACTTCTTTAACTTCTATTTGCACTGACACATCTTGAACCTAAATACTGTAACTAGCCCCAGGATCACAGCAGCCCAGATTAACAGAAGATTCCCATCCAGCTAACCAGGGCTGGGTTAGGAAAATCCATCTCGCTGGGAGTCTAGAGTTGGAAATGAGAGAGTTGGTCTCTCTGCATGTCTGGACATAATGTTTGACCTTGGGACCAGTTTCTGGCAGCCTTGTAAACAGATCAGCAGTCTGTTAAGAATGAAGACGGAAGCAGATGGGGAGAGAAAAATATAAACGAGAGGCAAAGATCCCAGGGTTTGAACAAAGGCCTCCCAGGTTTGGTTCCAGGTCTTCCTGGGTAAGAGCACGTCCTTGCCCTTGGATTTGACGAGAAATCTGGAAAGTCAATTCCCCATCTGTATTTACAGGCTTAAGTGGACTTTTGCTATTTCAACTGTAAGGTTATTCAATATTTAGGTTTGGGTTCATACGTGGATTGAAAACCACATAACCTTCACTGACCATAAAGCAAACAAAATCAACAAGAATTTGCAATGCCGGCGTTTAGAAATATAGTTAACTTAAAGAACAAAGTGGCAAACTATGATAGCCTTAAGACATCATGAAAATCAGGGTTATATATTTAAGAGCTAGAAGATGGAATGAACTTAGAGGAGAACCTTGCAAGATACTAAAAAGCAGGCAACAGCAGCAATAGAAACCACCACCAAAAAAGCAAGCTTCTTGCCATCACATGAAGAAATACAAACACAACTGAGTGACAAACATACAGTAACTCGTGCAGTTTCAGGCAGACAAAAAGTAATTCCCTTACAACCACAAGGTTGGATTTCCAAAGAAAAAGTAGACAATGATATCCAATCATTTACAAAATTATAATTAGAATAAATGCTTCAAAAAGAGAGTTAATCACTGTATATCTAGTTCTGTAATACTGAAACAAACCTGGACCATCACCTTGAAAGCAAAAAAAAAAAAAAAAAAAAAAAAAGCACCCTCTCAGATGATCCATTGAAAATTATGCTTCTGATGGTATCAAGGGATTTTTACAGGCCAGTGGTCACCTCCCAGTGTAACACTCATTCACTCACTCATACACCATGTTGGATGGAGATGCACAGGTGTCTCTATGGGCATTCCATGAAGCCGTCCCCACCCCCATCCTACAGGGTGACTAACACATGCGCAAAGTGCACCAAGGGGAAAAAAAGAAAAAGAGACAGAAAGTTGCTCATTGGAATTGAGAGAGAATGCTGTGGCTGACAATGAGGCTGAGCAAGTTTCACAAAGGTTGTGGAGATACCAAGGATTCCTAACCTGCCTTGTTTATGTCGGAGTCTTCTTGACCCTTTTGTATTACATTTATATTTATACTTTGTGTAAACAAAACAAAAAACCCTCAGTGAGGAGTTCCCCACATGTCCTGTAACAAAAAGAATACTCCTGTTCATCTGTACTTTGATGTACATTGTTCAAGTCCTTGGCTGGGATATAGTGCCTCCCACTGCATGCTCTAAGTCTCATCAATTTCTCACTTTTCCTCTCCCTGGACTACAAAAACCTGATGCTTCTAGTTATTTTTTAATTAACAACTCATGCATCTCTTCTATCAGTATTCCTCAGATTTTTAGACGCCAGAATTATCTACATGTTTATTAAGATAAATCTCTGAGCCCCAACATTGATCCACAGAATCACTCCTTGGTTGGTGATGGATGGAACAACAAAAACTGTGTTTTAAAACAGTGGCCGTGGCCAGTGCTGTGGTGTAGTGGGTAAGGCCACTGCCTGCAGTGCTGGCATCCCATACGGGTGCTGGTTCTAGTCCTGGCTGCTCTTCTTCTGATGCAACTCTCTGCTATGGCCTGAGAAAGCGGTTAGAAGATGGCCCAAGTTCTTGGGGCCCTGCACCCACGTGGGAGACCTGGAGGAAGCTCCTGGTTCCTGGCTTCAGATCAGCACAGCTCCAGCTGTTGCAGCCAACTGGGGAGTGAACCAGCGGATGGAAGACCTCTCTCTCTCTGTTCTCTGCCTCTCCTTCTCTCTATATATAACTCTGGTTTTCAAATGAATAAATAAATCTTAAAAAAACAAAACCACAGTGGTCATCAAACCTGTTTGTTACAGAACCCTGCAAATAAGCATATGTACATATATGTATATACACACACATATATACTCTTACACATTTTTTAAAAGATGTATTTATTTATTTGAAAATATTTAAAGGCAGAGTTAGGGAATTAAAGAGAAAGAGAGAGAGAGAGAGAGAGAGAATGAATGAATCATCCATCTGCTGGTTCACACTCCAAAAGCTACAATAGCTGGGGCTGGGCCAGGCTGAAGCCAGGAGCCAGGAGATTCATTCAGATCTCCCCTGTGAGTGCAGGGATTCAAATACTTGGGGCATCTTGTGCTGCTTTCCCAGGCACGTTAGCAGAGAGCTGGATCAGAAGTAGAGTAGTCAGGACTTGAATCAGTGCCCATATGGAATGCTGGCATCGCAGATGGCAGCTTAACCCACCACGCTACAAGTCCCATAAGCATAAGTTTTAAGTAACTTAAAAAGTAACTTGTTATGGAGGGCCTAAAATTATTGGTTCACAACTGACCAAAACAAATGTGTAGGTAAATTCATTGTGATACATCTCTCAATGAGATAGATGGATCCAATTTTCTTTATGAAACAGAAGATTATTGCTAAGATGAGATATGGTTCAGCATCAATTTTATCCCTGTTTTTCATATTTTTAAAAAGTAGATATAAGCCAAGAAATTTATTCCCATACACAAGTAGATAAGAAAAGAAGTTTTGTTACTGTGATGTTTTCAATTCTTTTGACTTATCAGTTATATGAAAAAATTGCATCTTTATCATCAAAATTTGTAAAGATCAGCTAACAAAGTATATGTGCTTCATCTTTGTTGAAACAAAGAACTAAAAATGCTTTTTTGGGGCTTTTTTTTTATCCTTAGCAGATAAAGCCACTGCCTGCAATGCCAGCATCCCATATGGGCACCAGTTCAACTCCCAGCTGCTCCACTTCCGATCCAGCTCTCTGCTATGGATCTCTGCAGTTGAAGACGGACCAAGTCCTTGGATCCCTGTGCCCACAAGGGAGACCTGAAAGAAGCTCCTGGATTCTGGCTGTTGCTTTCATTTGGGGCATGAACCAGCAGATGACACCTCTTTCTCTCTCCTCTGTCTCTCTTTCTCTTTCTCTCTCCTCTCTCTCTCTCTCTTTCTCTTTCTCTCTCTCTACCTCTGCCTTTCAAATAAATAAAATGCTTTGTTACCTGATCGTATTAATCATTCATTTTCTCAGCAATAACAGTATATTTTGACTTTTTCCTTGTGTGTGTCTGTCTCCTGGAGGGTTTCCCATCTGAGGCCAATGCACTAGGACACAGGATGATAGAGAACAGCACCTCTCTCTTCTGACTGGAAATAGGTTGGCTGTGAAAAGAGGTGGCAACAGAGAATCTACACCAATGGACACCGGTTCCCCTGCAGTCCTCCACTGCCCACCTACCTCTCCAAAAGTCTTGTGGAACCCCACAAGTGTGTATATCTCAGCCTCAACACACGGACTGCAGCTCCCTTTACTCTTTCACTCATCCACTCACTCCACAAGTATTTACTGAGCAACTGTAACATGTCAGGCACTGGAAATACAGCAGTGAACCACAAAACAAGCAATGGACTCCATGTCCTTAAGGACAGGAGCACACAAGCTGTCAGCTCTGTTCTTGTGGCTCCTGGGGCCTGGACAAGGCATTCTGTTGTCCTCACCCCCAATAAACTATAGTAACAGATACTTAGTAACAGATACTTATCTAGACACTTTCTGCATGCCAGAGCCCTGGCTAAACCCAAATACAGAGGATTCAAACTGATTCTCATAGAGCCTCTCACTCAGGTGTGCTTCGTGTAAAATATTATGTCACCATTTAAATATATTTGAATTGTCCAAAGCAAAGACCAAATCATTGCCAGAGTCAATTAAATTATCGGTTATACATATTAATCTACTGGTTCTCCTTAAAATCTGAAACATAATTTTGTTCCCAAACTAAAGATGTGAGGAAATCACACCCTAGCTAGTGCCTATATGTAGGATAATTTTTAATCATTGACAAAAAGAAATTACTCTTCCTGTCAAGAGGAAAGTACTGGTCCTGAGAACCAAACACTAAACATTTCAAGAAAATAAAGTCAATCATCCATGAAAAGCAATAACATAAAAATGCACATTTCCCAGGATGGAAATTTCCATCAATCAGATTTACTCTTGGTGAAAAGCAAGAGGCAATATGTTATTTGAGTTGAAAAAGTAAAAGTATTTTAAGTACCAAAGTAAATGACTAAATACTTTTATCAGAAAGGAGCCGCTGCACTCAGGCACACAGCTGCAAATTATAATTACTGCAAGAAGCCTCACGAAGGTGCTTTGTGAGCGGAGGAGCCTCATGTGGCTCGTCAGTGTCCTGTCCTCTCCTAGTACTGTTGTGCTTTTTTAAAAATTGGGACAGGTACAGTCAGGAGTTAAGAAATTTTGTTATTTCATAAGCAGTTAATGCAAACCATAGAATTTCATCTCCACTAGAAGTGGTGTACTTGCAGTTACAGCAACTATTTCACATATCAGCCTTAAGAGCGCAGGCAGCTAGTGGAGTGAGGGTGGCCATCTGACAGACGCAAGCTGGCTGGACCACATAAAAGCTCAAATCTTAACTCTGCCTTCCAAAGTACAAGAGCCCAACTAAAACTACCCAGGAGAGAATTACACCAGAATCCAAATGAGAGAAAAATACTTCCCAAGGTTCCCTCCAGCTCAAACACTGTGACTCTAAAAGTATTGCAAAGTTCAGCAAGTCATATGAAGTTTAGGCTGTCACTGAATGAGCCCTCCAAAATCCATTGAGATCGATTGCCAATGTAACAGTATTGGGAAGTGGGGCTTTTGAGGAGTGTTTCAGTCATGGGGCCTCCACGCTCAGGAATGGATTAATGGAGTGGGTAGGTTTACAGAGGGAATACCTTTGTTGTCAAAGTGAAAGGTCTCCGCCCACCCCACATGATGCCTTCCATCATGTCATGATGCAACAGGATGGCTCACGGGATACAGCCCTCAACCTTGGACTTCACAGCCTCTAGAATTGAGAAATAAATGTCCTTTCTTTATAAATTACCTAGTCAGTATTCTCTTATAAAACAGAAAATGACTAACAAAATTCAGGCAGTCTCTTATCAAACATCTCACTATACTTCAAAGATACTGGGAAAAATAGATCGTGTAGTGAATGCATAAGGATATAAAAGTTCCAAACAGAATACAGTCCACGAATCTGGCTAAAGCCAGAAAATACTTGCCTCTGACATTTAGGCTAATTATGAACTTAGAAAAACTCAGTAACCAACGGAAAGAAACACTGACATAAATGCACTGAGATACAAAATGTTTAACCTGAATCTAACCATGAAGACATGATTAGACAAATATAAATGAAATACATGCTACAAAATAACTGTCCTGAACACTTCAGAAATGCCAAAGAATAAAAGACATAAAAAAAATTATGAGAAACTATTCTAGATTAAATTCAACAAATTCATATTGAACACCTACTATCTGAAAGGCAGTAGATTGTGGTGGCCAAAGCTTCAGAATGCAAAATAATATCAAGTCAAATCCTGGCTCTGAAACCATTTCTACCATGAAAAAGACACGTAACCATGCTGTGTCCAATCCCCTGTCTATAAAATGAGGCTAAAAACACAGAGGGCCCTCAACTTACAATGGTTCTGATTTACCATGGTTTGATTTATGATTTTCAACTTTACAATGATGCAAAAGCCACACGTTCAGCAGAAACCACACTTCCAACTTTGATCTTTTTCTGGGCTAGTGATTTGGGATTCTCTCTCAATGCTGAACAGCTACCCCATCACAAAGATAAATAACCTGCACTTTAGTTTTTGGGGTTTTTTTTGTTGTTGTTGTTTTTTTACAGGCAGAGTTAGACAGTGAGAGAGAGAGAGAGACAGAGAGAAAGGTCTTCCTTTTCCATTGGTTCACCCCTCAAATGGCCTCTATGGCCAGCACGCTGCGCCGATCAGAAGCCAGGAGCCAGGTGCTTCTCCTGGTCTCCCATGGGGTGCAGGGCCCAAGCACTTGGGCCATCCTCCACTGTCTTCCCGGGCCACAGCAGAGAGCTGGACTGGAAGAGGAGCAACCGGGACAGAACCACCACCCCGACTGGGACTAGAACCCGGTGTGCCAGCGCCACAGGCAGTGGATTAGCCAAGTGAGCCACGGTGCTGGCCTAATAACCTGCACTCTAGTGTGCTGTGTGGCTAAGCTGTAGTGTTCAGTAGCTCTGGTGCATTAAATGCATTTTCGACTTAGGATATTCCTGACTTACGATGGGTTACTGGAATATGGTGCCATTTAAGTGCAAGTGCATCAGTAGCACCTTCTTCAAAAGACTGTACAAAGTGAAATGAATTTGTCTAGAAAAGGCTTTAGCACTTTGACACCAGTGCTCAGTGAAGGCCCGTGGTAATGATGATGGTGTGGAGGTACAGATGTTGGGTGAAGGGGAGTACAGAGAAACAGGCCAGAACTGCCCTCACTGAGCCTACAGAGAGGTACAAGTTGAGAAAAGAAATAACCATGCAATTCTAATACACTGCAACACAAGCATTTAGCTGTCAGAAAGGCTCTGGAGGGCCAAGCAGACTGTCAGTTCTTTCCAGGAAAGGTGCTGCCAGCACTCAGGGGCTGGCAGGCAGGAGAAGCTACAAGGATGAGAGAGGTAAAATTTGAGAACAGACAGGGTGAGGAGGCAGGGGAAGAGCTGAGGAATGAGTCCGGTTCCTGGCTCATGAGCTAGGCAGGACGTGGTACCAGTCCCTGACGAACGGAGCACAGGCACCAGCAGGTTTAGGAGCAGAAAAGAACGGGTGTCCCGCGGGGCTCACTCAACAGGAAGGGGTGCCCAGGAAGTGTTGTGCCAGAGGCCAAAAGGTCTGCAGCACAGACGCCCAGATCTTGGGCACAAAAAGATACATCCTGCTTTCCCCAGAACAAAACACCTAAACCAGAGTTTGCTTGAGCTCCAGTTTAAAAAGATGATTATTTTAAAAAGAGCAAACCTGGAAATGCATGCATTTTGCTGTATAAATAAACATTAGCATGGATATTTGTGGTTCTCAACTTATTCACTGAACCTAGAACCTTAAATTCCATTGCCAGAAAGTCAGTGATGTTGTTAGCCAGATATTATTAGTCTACTTGAAATCACTATTTTGTTAACTAAAAGAAAGCAGGTAAGCAATTATAAACTTTCATTTCCTGGGCTATAAAATATATATAACCCTGGCCAGCACCGCGGCTCAATAGGCAAATCCTCCACCTGCGGCGCCGGCACACCGGGTTCTAGTCCCGGTCGGGGTGCCAGATTCTGTCCCGGTTGCCCCTCTTCCAGTTCAGCTCTCTGCTGTGGCCCAGGAGTGCAGTGGAGGATGGCCCAAGTGCTTGGGCCCTGCACCCACATGGGGGACCAGGAGAAGCACCTGGCTCCTGGCTCCTGGCTTCGGATCAGCGCAGTGTGCCAGCTGCAGCGCACCGGCCACGGCGGCCATTGGAGGGTGAACCAACAGCAAAGGAAGATCTTTCTCCCTGTCTCTCTCACTATCCACTCTGCCTGTCCAAAAAATTAAAAAAAAAAAATACAAATAACCCTTCTGCTACTGTCAAAAATTGACAAAAACTCTAGCCACATGTGTTGACCTCTCTGTAGGCGAAAATGCATATACTATGTTGACATTCACAAATAAAACACTAGATTAGATCTTGTCCCACAGAGTCTCAGTGGAAAATGAAAGCAGAAGCTGGATTTGACCCACAGCACGAAACTGGCCTTGCTGCCACACTCTGTGCCCATTCAACGCAGGCCTAACAGTGGCTCCAAGCAGCACTGACTCTCCTCTAGGCACCACCCTCGTATTAGAACTGTCTGATGGTCAACTCTAGATCAATCTGACTGAGCTCATCTCCATGGGAAAGAGACGCTAACTGTGGCTCCACGATCATTCTCCACTCCCCCTCTTGCAATGGAGCCCCCAGGCAGGCTCTTGGCTCCTCCCTGGAGTCCATGTGTCTAAGCTTTTGTGGGTGGCTCACTGACAGGTAACTTCAGTCCTACAAACTGGGATACTGGGATATGAGGGGAAATGATGTCCTTCCTGACACACCCCCAGGAGTGAAGGGCTTAACCTCCAAAGAATTAACATAGAAGATGTGGGAGTGGTAAGCCACCTGCATCCTGCCCAGCAGAATGAGCCTAGCAATGGAAAGACAACAAGCCCCCTGGCACCTGAGTCCCCTACGGACTGCAGAAGCCAAGGGCTGGACTCAGAACTGAGAGCTCATTTGGAGTTCAAGATGACAATGACATTTACCCCGTTTAAGCTATGGTTATTTTGGTCTTTACTGACAGCCTAATCAGCATCTTCATTCTCTTCTGATCTGCTGAAGTCCACCATGGTGAATTTCTTTCATGACGTGCCTCACTTCATCGTGGAACTTCTCACTGCTTCATCATGGCTGAGGGCATCCCAGCATCCTACATAGCTTACACTAGGTACTCACGCTGGAGTCCTGAAGAAGTGCAATAGACAGGTCAACACCACTCCTCTCCACCAGGGCCAAGACACAACTCGCTCTTCGATTTGTTCCTTGAGCTGGTATTTGCTGAGTCCATGTGCAGGCCTTCCAGCCTATCTGACAAATTTTTCACCTTGGTGTTAAACATGAGGATGACCTTCTGAACACAACAAAAGGACTTGGCTCCATTGCTTCGGGTGGGCTTCTTTTTTCCCCCTCCAGACCAGATTGAACTGAGCCCTCCATACTTTCCTCTTTGGTGTCTGGGGTGGACAGAAAAAGGTCCCCACCTACCACTGCTACCCTATTCCCTGGACCCTGTGATATGCTACCTTTCATGACGAAAAAGACTTCGCCGATGTGATTAAGAGCCTCAGATGGGGTGGTGACCCTGGATGATCTGGGCAGGCCGAATGTAACCACAAAGACCTCAGAAAGGAGACAAGTGTTGAGTCAGAGAAGGAGATAGGATGACAGAAGCAAAAGTTGGAGTGATGCCAGCAAGGCCAGGAGCCAGGAATCCAGACAGCCTCCAGGAGCCAGATTCCCCCAGAACTGCTGGAAAGAACACAGCTCGGCCAGCACCTTCATTTCAGCCTAGTGGAACCCACTTCAGACGCTGGACAAAAGTGAGTAAATCTGTGTTGTTTTAAGCCAAAGTGTGTGCATGGTAATTTATTATAATAGTCACAGTGTCCCCACATGCAGGGTATATCTTGTACATATTGTCATAATCCAATTGAAACTTAGGGTAGCAATTGTCTAGACTTAAAGAGGTAGACTGAAACAAACTATTAATAATATACATTAATCATAATGCATTTCTATAAGTATTGTTATCACTACCAATAATAATATACAACTGTTCTGCCATTTCGTTGTAAATTTTTTGTTTTCATTTTATTTGAAAGGCAGAGAAAAGAAGAGACATGGATCTTCAATCTGCTGGTTCACTCCTCCAATGCCCACAACAGCCAGAGCTGGGTCAGGACAGAGTCGGAGTCCAGAACTACATCTGGGTCTCTCACTTGAGTGGCAGGGACTCAAGTCGCTGAGCAATCATCTGCTGCTTCCCAGGCTGCACATTAGTAAAAGCTGGATCCCAAGAGGAGGGGACAGGACTCAAACCAGGCATCTGATATGGAATGCAGGGGTCCCAAGCAGCAACTTAAGCCACTGTGCCCAAGGCCTGCCCCTGCCATTTCACTGTAATCACAAAGATAACTCTGTCTCCCAAACCATCCCCCAAAAGAAGGCATGTACGCTGAATATGAGAAGTATACAGGTACAAGCAGATCTTATCACTAAATAAAAAGATAATTTCTACCCAGTACTGAGAGAATCTTCATCTCAAGATAAAATGTCATTTTTACTAACTGCTTTTTTTTGAAGGATGAATGCTTTCTCTTCCAGTAAGAGAGCATTTAATAACTTCTACAAGGGCGGGCATTTGACCGAGCATTTAAAAGATACTCGTTAAGATGCCCATATTCCACATAGGAGTCCCTGGGTTCTATTCCTGGGTCTAGCTCTAGATTCAGGCTTTCTGCTAATGTAGACCCTGGGAGGCAGCAGTACCGGCTCAAACAGTAGAGTTCCTGCCACTCCATAGGAGGCCTGGACTGGGGCGTCCTGCTTTGGCCTGTACCTAATCCCATAGACTGTAGGCATTTGGGGAGTGACCCAGTAGAGATGGCAGTGCTTGCTCTCGCCCTCTCTCTCTCAAATAAAGATTTCTGTAAAGGCCAAAGAGAAATTTAAGCAGTTTTTAAAGGTCTTATTATTAACTAAAATCTGTAAGGATGCATGCTACTGTCCTGGTACTATTTTTTTTCTTTAATTAAATTTTTAAATTTATACAAATGGAACAAATTTCATGTATCTCATACATACAGTTTTAAGAGCATGACACTTCCAGCCCCATCCTCCCACAGGCCTTTTCTCTTACTTCCTTGTTTTTCTCTTAATATACTTTTTTTTCTTCGAGAACAAGTTTTATCATTAATTGAAGAAACACCTAAGGAAACAAGCAATGGCAACGGGCCCTTAGGCTTATCTAAAACTTATGAGACATAAGAATATCCTCTACTTAATACACTAAAATGAAGTAAATCTTTGAGAACAAGTTTTACTATTAGCTTTCATAATACAACTCTTTGAGGACAGAGGTCCTGCATGGGAAGTTAGTGTGCAGTGACTCTTGTTGTTAATTTAACAATTAACAGTTATGTATGACATCAGTGATCACCCAAGGCTCCTGACATGAACTGCCTAGGCTATAGAAGCCTTTTCAACCCACAAGTTCCTTCAATATTTAGATAAGGTCATAAGCAAAGTAGAAGTTCTCTCCTCCCTCCAGAGAAAAATATATCCTTCTTTGATGACCACTTCTTTCCACTGGGGTCTCACCCACAGAGGTCCTTCATATAGGATACTTTTTTTCCCCAGTGTCTATGTCCTGGTACTATTTACTTCAAGTCTTGCTCATCATTTGAGTTTTAGTTCATGCAGCTGTTGGAGCATGGCGAAGCAACCAACTAGCTCTATGGCTTCTGTGTGCTTTAAACTGCAGCATCCTTGGAGTGCCGGATTCACTGACCTGGCTGTATTCAACTGGACCTCTCCGCTTTCAGTGTTGGTCAAAGTAGTTCACAAGCCAACAAGATCACTAGGAGCCAAAATATCACCTTGCCTACATTCTGCTTCTAGCCAGCATCAGCTCTGGCTTTCTGATGGTTGCAGTTTCCAACTCAGAGAATCTAGAGGCAAATGCAGGGCCCTTTGAGAGCACTGGGATACTCCAAAGGGAAGTCCTAAGCAAAGCATGGAGGTGCCTCTCTGGCCCAGAGTTCTTCCACACCTGACCGCAGAAGGTTCACTTCCAGATCACGTTCTTGGGCATGGCCTGTTTCCATTGCCAGAATTTCATAAACTCATCAAACCACAATTGTGCTATAAACTCTTGGCCTGAATGTACCTCTCCTCCTCCCTCCTGACCAGAACCAAACGAATGGCGTTTAGTGCTCCAAATAATGCAGATCCACATAACAGGACTCCTTTTGTTTCAGAAACTAAATTACTTCTTTATACTCCATTCCCTACACTGTATTCAAAACAATGCACCCTATCTCCTGTGCTACTCACAGGAAGTAGAAGAGTGAGCTCGGAGCAAATGCTTCGTTCTAAACACCATTTTTCCCTTCTGTTTCATTTTGTTCTAAGTTTTCTTGCTATTATAGCTGCACTACCTACAAAGGGTAAGATTTTCTATCTGCACCTAAAGTCTCCTGCATGGAAGATGAGTGGGATTTATCTTCCTCACCTTCCTGAGTGAGGTTTCTACAGAATCACCACCATTGCCTTTAGTCTCTACAGCAAGGGCTGCCTACTGGAAGGGTGGATGGCTCACAAAGAATAACCTTGTCCATGAATAATGATTTTACACCTTTTAATGCTTAAGGTTCAGTATTCATTCACCTGTACACAGCACGTCTGCTTTCATATCTGGCCCGAGTTTTCACTGGGGCCTGTGCTATGTTCCATTCTGAGCATGCTCATTTCAGATCATGGATTCCCCATATACAAAATAAATGCCTTTTTGCTCTTTAATTTTCAAGTGTTATCTACTAGCTGTTATTTGGCAATAATGCTATAAGCATCTAGGAAAAAAAAAAAACTCCACCATCTAACACTGCTTCTTGTCCCACAAGCCAACCCATAATCTTTTCTAATTTCCTCCTCTAGTTTTTATTTTGCTTAGAACCTAGCATTTATTTTCAACAGGAGCAAACAACTGTTTTTCTGGTTTATATTCTTTTGCTTCAGTTCACAAGATCTTCTCCCTCCCTATGCTAGTCTACTAAGTCTGCTGTGTGAGTCAATGTTCTGTTACTTTAAAATATCTGAGAGGAGCATCTTAGGAAAGAAGGTTTACTTCAGTTTGCAGTTTGGAGGTTCAGAATCTTAAGGTTCAGGCATCTGGTGAGGCCGGAGCATGGTGCAGGAAGATCTCCTGGCCAGCCAGAAAGCAGAGAGAGGATAGGCCAAACTTGGCTTATAAAACCAAACCTCAGGCCAGCTCACTAGGCTAATCTTCCACCTGCGGCACCAGCACCCCTTGCCCCTATTCTTCTATATCTTCAGTGGAAAATTCCTCATCACGGGCCTTTTGGCTCAAGATGGAGAGCCCATCCACTGGGTTCATCTGTCCATGGGAGGGGCCCCCCGGATCTATGCCACCCTAGACCACCTCGCTGACTGCATCATAAAGGGTACGGACCTGTCCGATTGTCTCTTTGGTCATCAGCCACATACCCTTGTTGTACCATTTCGGTTGACAGATTTCGAGTGGTTACAACGAAACAATACCCACGTTGCAATTGCTCTAGAAGGCTTCCCAGGGAAGATTGATTGCCACTATGGCCCCTATAAATGGATGAACTCCTTCTCCAAACTTGACTGGATACCACCCAAATTATTTTTGGCTGAGGCTGACCCATCCTTTCTTTCTTTTTTTTTTCTTTTTTCTTCTTTTTTTTTTTTTTTTTTTTTTTTTTTTGACAGGCAGAGTGGACAGTGAGAGAGAGAGAGACAGAGAGAAAGGTCTTCCTTTTTGCCATTGGTTCACCCTCCAATGGCCGCCGCGCTGCAGCCGGCGCACCGCGCTGATCCGATGGCAGGAGCCAGGTACTTATCCTGGTCTCCCATGGGGTGCAGGGCCCAAGTACTTGGGCCATCCTCCACTGCACTCCCTGGCCACAGCAGAGAGCTGGCCTGGAAGAGGGGCAACCGGGACAGAATCCGGCGCCCCGACTGGGACTAGAACCCGGTGTGCCAGCGCCACAAGGCGGAGGATTAGCCTAGTGAGCCGCGGCGCCGGCCACCCATCCTTTCACACTGTGTTCACTGACGGGGGAAAAATAGGAGCAACAATTGCCATCTTTCCGCCCCATATGCAGGGACAAGAAGTGCCAAAAATCGTAGTTCATAATGTTCAAGGGTCAGCCCAGTTCAAGGAACTTCATGCCATTGTCCTGGCCTTGAAAACAATACAGGGACCCTTTAACCTGTATACTGACAGCCTTTATGTGGCCAATCTACTCCCCAACCTCCCTTGGTCACACATTAAACTTGATGATAACCCAATACTCTTTTAATGATTCAAACCAGAAACTTTCTAAAGTCAAGGACTAAGCCTATATTTTTACAACACCTCCAGGGACATCAACATCTCCCGGGCATTTTGTCTCAAGGTAATGCCATTGCGGATTCATTAGCTTCCTCATCCCAGTGCTACCTAACACAAGATGAGGCTATCTCCTTTCACGACCTTATTCATGTCAATTGGAGGGGGTTACAACATCGATACCCCCACGTCCCAATTAAAGAATTAAAGAAAATCATCCGAACTTGTAAGTCCTGCTCACCATTCTTACAGCTACCTCCCTTACAGGGGCCCAGGGTCAACCCTCATGGACTGGCGCCCAACCACCTCTGGCAAACTGATGTCACCTATTTCACTTTTTATGGAAAGCTTAAGTATATTTTTGTAACTGTTGACACCTTTTCTCACGCCTGCTGGGCTACAGCCCACACAAGTGAAAAGGCTAAACACGCTAACAATCATTTATTACAATGCTTTGTGGTTCTTGGCATTCCTAAACAAATTATAACTGATAATGGACCTTGTTTTACCAGCGCCTCATTTGCTACCTTTCTAAAGCATTGGGAAATTAAACATGTCACTGGTATCCCCTATAACCCTTACAGGCCAGACAATCATTGAAAGACAAAACAAAACATTAAAGGCCCAACTTTTAAAATAAAAAGGGGGAGCAGCACCCCCTCATGACCAGCTAAAGATGGCATTATGCACCTTAAATATTTTAAATTTTTCAAAAACTGACAACCTCACTCCTTTCCCGCGACACTGGACAACTACTCTTAAGTACTCTACTGTTAAGGTCCGATGGAGAGACCCTCCTCACAGGGGCCTGGAGGGGCCCTGATTCTCTCCTAACGGCAGGCAGAGGCTTTGGATGCGTCTTCCCCCAAAATGAAGACAAGCCCATCTGGGTCCCGGCCAGAGACCTCAAACACCTTCCCCCCACTGACCTTAATGACCCTAACCCAAGAGCCCAGCCTTCTTGAGGCCTTGTCTCTGTCTCTCTCTCTCTCACAGGAATGATGAGACACCTGTGGCTACCTGTTGCAGGGCGGTCCTCCCAGCCCTGCTATTGGAACTGTCCCCTGGTTGTCGGGGACCTGCGAGAAGTAACCCAATTGCTTAGAGTCTTACAGGAACAGATCTCCTCCCTGGCCTCAGTAGTCCTTCAACAGAAGAGGATTGGATTTACTAAGGGCAAAGGAGGGAGGCCTTTGTGTCTTCCTCAAGGAGGAGTGCTGCTTTTTTGTTAACCAATCTGGAGTCATCCAGGATCGAATTAAACAACTCCAAGACAGCCTTGAAAGTCGCCGGCGACACCTAATGGATTCTTATAATGGCTGGGGAGGGATGTGGGGAGGTTGGCTGCCCTATCTCCTGCTCTCCTGCCGTTGTTTGGTCCAATCACTGCCATAATTGCGCTTCTGCTCATTGGCCCCTGTGTGGTTAATGCCTTAGGCTCTTTTGTTAGAAAACAGCTTCATTCAATCCATGTCGACCAGCTGGAAGTCAGGTACCAGGCCCTTGTTAGTCAACAGGATACCCTGCTGGGTTACTGGCCAAACCTCTCCGCTCACCCCCTCATCTCCTAAAATAAGGGACTGGTAGCCAATGATGGGTAAGGTCCCCTGGGAATGGTTGACCTAAAACAGGATGGTCAGGCTCTCGACCCTGGCTTCTCCGATGATGGGCAACTTCCGATTCCTGACAGGGGGACAACCTAAGACAGGCAGAGTTATCCTCAAAATAAAAGGGGGAGATGCGGGGGGCTCCAATTGAAAAGGAAACAAATTGCTAAGCCTTCGCTGGACAAGGCTGCTGTGCCTTTGCTCAAGTTTGCCGCACTTCCGCATCCCAGTGACTCAGTGTTTCCAACAATCCAAGATGGCCCCCGGGGGAGGTACCTAGCCTGACAGGAGACTTCCGTATTCGTGAACAGTATGTGTCCTCAGCTGTGATCGGCCCTTGAGGGCGTGCCCGGCTCGTGTCCTTCCTTACCTTTCTGCTGGTTGGCTCGGTTCCCTAGTGCCCTGGACAGCCCCCTTTCTGTGTCTATAAAAGCTCTTCCCCTCCCAATAAAGTCGAGAACCCAGCTGCACCCTGGGTGTTGACTGATCTCCCGGCTCTGGTGTGGTTCCTTTGCCGCCAACACTTATCATCCCGCTAGGCCCCTGAGCTCCTCAGACCTGCTACCCCGTGACGAGTAGTGTAACAGTACCCTGAATCCATGGGAGATATGTTCCAAGATCCCCAGGGGATGCAAAATACCACACCCAACATCTACTGTGGTTTTCCCCATACTTATATACCTATGGTAAAGTTTAATTGGTAAAGTGGGATGGGCATTTGTCCTGGTGGTTAAGATGCCACTTAATACACATAGATCACATGTCAGAGTGTCTGGGTTCAAATCCTGGCTCCATTCCTAATTCTACCTTCCTGCATTAGCACATCCTGGCAGGCAGCAAGCAACGGCTCAAGTACTTAGGTCCTTGACACCTGCATGGGAGACCCAGAATGAGCTCCTAGGTCCTTCTTTGGCCTGGCCCAGTCTCAGCAGTTGTGGGCCTTTGGAGAATAGACCAGCAGATGGAAGAATTCTCTTGATTGGTCTGTCTGCCTATCTCTGTGCCTTTCAAATAAATGAAAAAAAAAAATCAATAAATGAAGCACAGGAAAAGATTAACAACACCATACTATAATACAATTGACATTATATTATAATAAACTATCAGCACTATTACTCTTTTTTGAAAAGGACTTATTTATTTGAAAGTCAGAGTTACAGAGAGGGAGGGAGAGACAGAGAGATCTTCCATCCACTGGTTCACCCGCCAAATGGCCACAACAGCTAGGAGTGGGCCAGACCAAAGCCAGGAGCCAAGAGCTTCTTCTGGGTCTCCCATGCAGATACAGGGGTCTAAGAACTTAGGCCATCCCCTGCTGCTTTCCCAGGCGCATTAGCAGGGAGCTGGATCAGAAGTGGAGCAGCCGGGACTGGAACAGGTGCCTATATGGGATGCCAGCACTGCAGGCAGCAGTTTAACCTGCCAGTGCTGCCCGCCCCGCCATGGCTTTCATGTGAGGCTATATTTCTACCAGGCTGCTGCCAGCCTCTGCCTGAGCATGAGAAACTACCGGAGTCAGGACTTTTCCTGCCCAACAAAGAACTGTAATAGGCAGCTTCGCTCAGGGAAGCCTTGCCTGCGCAGTCAAGACCGTCTCAGAACTGCACCATGTCTCAAGGTCCTCCCCAAACCCACCTCGCCCCCACCTCCATTCAGGACCGTCAGGCCTGCAGCACCATCTGAGGGCTCTCTCCACCTCCTGCTGTTCCCTTCCTTTTCCCCCTCACGGACACTTCCCCAGTTCATCACCTGAATGCCAAATCCTGGCATCTGTTCCTCAGACACTGCAGAAACCTATCAAGTGGCGGCACGTAAAATAATAAATGCATGTTTAGCTCTCCAGTAACCTAACTGGAGTCAAATACTAATCTGAGACAATTAGCAACAATGAAAGATGATAGAAGACGTTTTTTTAAGTGTTTTGAAATTTTAAATGCAAATGAAAGGCAAAACAGAAAGCTGGGTTCAGCTTGACTTAATCGAACACGTGGCTATTAGGCACATGCCACGTGCCACATACATTTTCAAACATACAAAGAACATGTTAGGCAAGGTATTGTGAAAGACAGACTCACAGGACAGGGACTCCCCATCTGTGCACACATCTTTTCCTCAGACCCTTTCCATCATTCATTTTAAACAACTTTCTTAAGCGTTTTGCACACACACATGCATGGTGTTCTGTGCAAGGTGGATGAGGACAAAATGACTTCATGTAAATCTTGAGTCCTGACTTAGAAAATAATGTGGTCGGGGATGGCGCTGTGGCATAGCAGGTAAAGCCACTGCCTGCAGTGCCAGCAGCCCAGCTGTTCCACTTCCAAGCCAGCTCTCTGCTCCGGCCTAGGAAAGCAGTAGAAGATGGCCCAAGTCCTTGGGCCCCAGCACCCAAATGGGAGACCCGGAAGAAGTCCCTGGCTCCTGGCTTCGGATTGGCGCAGCTCCAGCCGTCGTGGTCATGGCCATTTGGGGAGGGAACCAGCAGATAGATATTCTCTCTCTCTCTCTCATTCTCTCTTTCTCCCTTTCTTTCTCTCTCTCCCTCTGCCTCTCTGTAAGTCTTTCAAATAAATAAATCTTAAAAAAAAAAAAAAAAGAAAGAAAGAAAGAAAAGAATGTGGTCTCTAAAAGTAAACATCACTCTATTGTGCTCAGTCTTAGAATTCTCCTCCCTGGGCCTTCAAACAGAAAATGTCAAGACATTTTATCATGGAATCTTTAAGATTAGGAAAGTCCAGGCTGGCACTACAGCTCGCTAGGTTGATCCTCTGCCTGCGGCGCCGGTACCCCGGGTTCTAGTCCCGGTTGGGGCACCGGATTCTGTTCCGGTTGCTCCTCTTCCAGTCCAGCTCTTTGCTGTGGCCTGGGAGTGCAGTGGAGGATGGCCCAAGTGCTTGGGCCCCTTGTAGTCATATGAGAAACCCAGAAGAAGCTCCTGGTTCCTGGCTTCAGCCGTAACAGCCATTAGAGAAGTGAACCAGCAGATGGAAGGTATCTCCCCCCACCCCCACCCCACCTGCCCCTCTCTGTAATTCTACCTTTCAAATAAAATAAATAAATCTAAAAATAAAATAAATCTAAAAAAAGAAAAAAGATTACTTCTGCTAGGAATATTCTGGACATATGTCTTCTTGTAATTACACAACAGTTTCTCTACAGCATCTACCTGGAGGTGAAATTGCACAGTCCCAGGAGAAGTTCATGCTGAAGTTTGCTCTTTGCCAAAGTGGTTGTATGAACCTATGCTCCCAGCAGCAGTGGAGGACAATTCTTGCCACATGCTCTCCAGTGCTTGGCTCTTCACTTATTTTTCCATGACATTTGGTACCATAAACATACATTGCTTACCGTGTAAATGCCAATTCTACAAACAGCAAATGAGATCTGGATACATTCAGACATTCTCTATAAGATCAAAATAAGAATGAGAGATTACAACCAAATGGTTGCACCAGGGAGCTGGCTTCTTTCCCCTTGCTCTTATTTTCCTCTTTAAGGAAAACCTACTATATTCCAACATCTGCCTTATAAGGGAGTAGATGATTTTTCCCCCTTTCATCTGCTTTTTCCAGGATGGTTCAAGTAAGACAGGGATAACTCAGTATGGGGCATACTATTTCGTCATGAGACTATAAAGCAGGTATTTCATCTTCTAATACCATAGCATCATTTAAGGAATTGACTTATTATAATGGTTTAATTTCATTTCTTTTAAATGTTGCTACAATTTAATGACAAATTGTTTGACTGGTATAAGCTTGGTAAGTACTTATTTCTTTCAGTTCAATTCCTATTAGACCATAAATGTATATATATACATATATATAATAATAATATTATAATAATAATATATATATATAATCCTTAAAATGGACAGGAAACAAACTTACAAATGGAAAATTTTCAGTTATAGTTGATGGGCTGAAATTAAAGAGTAGACTAGGGTCCTTGATCTCAGAAGATCTATGACAAGATTCAATTTATATTCACAACTTCTCAATCCCAAATCAAGTTCAGATTCATAAACTGAATGGCAATTCACAAAGTCACATACACCAAACATGGGTGTTGGTTTCTTACCTTTAACTAGAAACATTTTTAGTACACTAAACTGGTCTATGGTCAAAAGAGCCCTAACTCTACACTGCCTAACATTGTTATGATGAATTATTGGAGTTAGGTAGAAGCTTTCTGATAAAGTTTATTGAAAATGCTACATATCTCGGCAATCATGGTTTCTACTTGTTGTTCAAGGAAGCGACATATAGGATCCCCAGATTTCCATGGTAGCCAAAGACTTCCAAAGGACTTGGCAACGAGTCCTATCAGACTCACTCCACAAAAGGTTTCTGCCTCTTCCAACTACATACATGTAAGAAACTAGGGGCCAGACTGTGGCACAGTGGGTTAAGCTGCCACCTGTGGCACCTGCATCTTATACAAGTACCAATTCAAATCCTTGTAGCTCCACTTCTGATCTAGTTCTCTACTAATGTGCCTGGGAAAGCAGCAGAAGATGGCCCAAGATTATGGGTCCCTGCCACCCATGTGGGAGACATGGATAAAGTTCCAGGTTCCTGGCTTCAGCCTGGCTCAGCCCTGGCTGTTGCTGCCATCTGGGGAGTAAAAAAGTAGACAGAAGCTCTCTCTCGCTCGCTCTCACTCTCTCTGTAACTCTGCTTTTCAAATAAATAAATAAATCTTAAAACTGAATTCTGTATGGTGAAAGGAATGTAATAAGCAAAAGACTGGAAAGCCAAAGGCTATCTATATGCCTAGACACTCAAAATTAAAATGACAGCAATGATAAATCAAACTTAAAAGATAAAAATTTGTTGGGCGAAATTCCTAAATTCAATCAACTTTCAAAAAACTTCTACTAAACATTTCACTGGTTCTACTAGTCAAAAGAAATGTCTGATGCTTTAGTATTAGAGATCATTTAATTATCAAGGCACTGTTATAACTGTTAGATTTTTATTTTATTTTTTTTTTTTTTTGACAGGCAGAGTGGACAGTGAGAGAGAGAGACAGAGAGAAAGGTCTTCCTTTTGCCGTTGGTTCACCCTCCAATGACCGCTGCGGCCGGCGCGCTGCGGCCAGCGCACCGCGCTGATCCGATGGCAGGAGCCAGGAGCCAGGTGCTTTTCCTGGTCTCCCATGGGGTGCAGGGTCCAAGCACCTGGGCCATCCTCCACTGCACTCCCTGGCCACAGCAGAGGGCTGGCCTGGAAGAGGGGCAACCAGGACAGAATCCGGCGCCCCGACCGGGACTAGAACCCGGTGTGCCGGCGCCGCAAGGCGGAGGATTAGCCTAGTGAGCCACGGCGCCGGCCTAGATTTTTTTTTTCTTAAAGATTTATTTATTTACTTGAGAGGCAGAGTTACAGATAGAGAGGAACAGAGAAAGAGGTCTCCCATCTGTCAGTTCACTCCCCAAATGACCACAACAGCCTGAGCTGGACTGATCCGAAGCTTCTTCTAGGTCTCCCATTTGGGTGCAGGGGCCCAAGCACCTGGGTCATCTTCCACTGCTTTCCCCAGGTGCATTAGCAGGGAGCTGGATCTAAGTGGAGCAGCTGGGAGTTGAACCACAGGTGGAGGCTTTACGCCACAGCACTGGCCCTGGATTGCTTTACTTTTAATGAAATGTACTTCCAAAGACAGCCTGACTCCAATGGTGTCCTCAGACCTGAAGACTCAGCATGTTCATCACCCCGCCTATCATCCATTCTTGTCATCACTTTTAGAAATTATCTAAGTTGGCCGGCACCATGGTTCACTAGGCTAGTCCTCCACCTTGCGGCGCCAGCACCCCGGGTTCTAGTTCCGGTCGGGGCGCCAGATTCTGTCCCGGTTGCCCCTCTTCCAGGCCAGCTCTCTGCTGTGGCCAGGGAGTGCAGTGGAGGATGGCCCAGGTGCTTGGGCCCTGCACCCCATGGGAGACCAGGAGAAGCACCTGGCTCCTGCCATCGGATCAGCGCGGTGCGCCGGCCGCGGCGGCCATTGGAGGGTGAACCAACGGCAAAGGAAGACCTTTCTCTCTGTCTCTCTCACTGTTCACTCTGCCTGTCAAAAAATAAATAAATAAATAAATAAATAAAATAAATTATCATCTAAGTTGTATAAACCTCTGTAGTCTAACACTGAGTTATTTCACAATGCTCTCAATAAGCTAGAAAAGTTATTTGCCCTAAGTAAAAAATTACTTTCTTTCATGTCACCTGTAATAAAAAAACTATTTCCCAGCCTCCCTTGGAGAAAAGTGTTATCATATGACTAAGTTCTCCAACTTGGGGTGTAAGGGAAGCAGGCTTACAGGGAACAGACTCAAAGAAACCCCCTTTTTGTTCTCTGTCCTTTCCTACTTCTTTTGCAGCCCATAAGTGAGACATAGGGTAGCTCAGGTGACAATCCTGGATTGTGAGGCCACACCAAGAACTCTGGGCACATGCAGTGACCACAAAGATAATTGAGCCCCGAGATGCCACTGATATTGAAGCTGCCATTCCCTCCTCTTCCAGACTTTGTACATGAACTTTAACTTCTTTAAAGACTATTGTGTTAAGGCGGGCTCTGTGGAGCAAGGAGTTAAGCTGCCATTTGCGATGCCCACAACCCAGAGTAGAGGACCTGGTTTAAATCCCCGCTACTCTGCTTCCAAGCCGGCTTTCTGCTAATGCTCACCCAGCAAGGTGGCTATGGTAGCTCAAGAATCTGAGTCCCTGATACCCACATGGGAAATCTGGACTGTACCCTAGTCCTAGCTTCAGCCTGGCCCAGCACCAGGCATTTGGGGAGTGAACCAGACAATTTGAGCTCTTTCTCTCTCTCTCAAATAAAGAAAAAAGAGAAAAGGTGCCCTCCACCCAGGGCCATGAGAGCAACTCTTGTTAAGATCTTTTAAAGAAATAGTTATCCCCTAGGTACCAAATTCCAACTTTCTGCTTCTTCCTTCTCACTTTTCCCAAATATACAAGTGCTGTGATGGAAACTGCCGAAACTATCACCCTGAACACTCTCTTTTTTCCTGACCATCCCTATTATGTCATGTTCCCATTAACCCCTAACCCTTACAAATAGTGTCTCACTCTTGGACACCCTACCTCAGACCAAGTGACACATCCAATCGCCCAAATTTCAGATTCATTCTAACAATACTGTTCCCAAGGACAGCCTCTTCCCTCTATCCAGTGGGAGCTGGTTATAAAGAGATATTTTAAAAGCATAACCAAACTTCCTTTGATCATGGCATAGGTACTGGTAATAAATTTAAAGTGATTGCTTCATAGTCTCTCTCTGTACAGATGGTCCATTTGCAGCATGTATACCCATGGGACATAAGGCATAGCTTGGAATGGAGAAGTAATTCTTTCCAATTAAGCTCAATCTTAAATAAATGGTGAACAAGTAGCCTCTAAATTGGCATTCACAAATCTACAAGTCATCTAAACTTACCTGTGGAAGAATCAAACACTATGAAGAAACCTTGAAAAGTTTGTGGCAAACAGAATTAAAAGGTAAGGTTATTTGGGTGCAAAAAATATTTGAAAGCCATGTATATGAAATGTCTTCAAAAACTATAAGGAAAAATGACTATTATGAAAAAACACTGCATAGATTTAAAAATCTTTTGACACCCAAATAATCACCTTTTCATTCCATTTTTCCATGGAGCTCCAGAAGTACCCTTCATATTATTTCAAAAACCAATCTCATCTTTTTTGCTGCCTCATCTGAGGAAAATGCAAAAAAGATATGTCAAAAGCAGGTCACACAGATTGGTTAGCATCACTTAAGACAGGTCTAGAGGAAAAAAAGAGGAAAAGACATGTAACACAGAAAAAGAAAATGAACACTCAACTTGAAGAGAGTAGGATTACTTACAGTTGATTGTTGTATTCCCTAAGAAATTTCAAAGGCAAGCATGAAAATAAAGGAGATCAAAAATAAAAAAAAAAAAAACACTTCAACAAGACGGCAGAAAATAAATGTAATCTACAGTCCAAAAGAATTTATTTCAAGGTGTAATTTCAGTTCCATCAGACGGTGAAAACACAGTAATTTCCTTTTATAAAGAGAGCTATTTCAAAAAATATAAACTGACAGTCCCAACGTTGACACACTATGCAATCCCTCATCCTGGTACAAAGCAAGATGGTGGCTGTGGCGCCTTATTTTCTCCTCTATGATTCTGCTTGGGATGAAAGTGAATAAAGCCAAGTCAGCTCTACAGAGTCTGGGAGCAGGATGTTAAAACTGGCGAAACAAGGAAGGGAACAGGAGAGCCTTAGCCGGGACCAGCGCATTCCAAACGAGGTTAACAAATGGGTCAGAGGCAAAGACGCAGGATTTGGGAAACTGTGAGTCGCAGACTCACGCAAGGAACAGGGGAGCACCCGGTGCTGTGTGGGTGAACCCCTCTGTGTAAAAGTCACATCCGTCATGCTTTGTCACTCCTCCAGACTGGAAATAAACTCTTGGAGAATGCCACCTACTTCAGAATGGGTCTCTCCTTCTGCTAGTGTTGTCGCTGCAAACATTAACAGTGAATTCTTTAACAGCTCCCTTAGTAGCTTTCAAAGTTATTTTTCCCCAAATGGGAAAAAAGTAATTAAAAAAAAAAAAAAAAACCTCATCACAAAATAAAATGAGGTTTTATTTGCCCAGAGTGGGAGAATTTGCACTTCAACACTTCTTTTATAACTTTTTCAGACTAGGAAAAAACAGCGGTGACCACAACTCTGACACAGAATATTCGCATCTAAAGCTAGGCTAGCCAAACACCCTTGACTCTTAACAAATAATAATAATCTTTAGCACAGTGAAATTCGATTATGAAGATTTGAAAAACCATATAGCAAAAGCAGTCCTCAAGAGTATAGTGCACTGGGTTAAGCTACCACCTGCAACACAGGTATCCCATGAGGGTGCTGGTTTGAGTCCTGGCTGCTCCACTTCAGATCCAGCTTCCTGCTAACGTGTCTTAGAAGGCAGCAGATGATAGCCCAAGTGCTTGGACCCCTGTCACCCACACAGGAAACCCAACTAGAGTTCCAGGTTTCTGGCTTTGGTCTGGCCCAGCTCAGGCCCTTATACCCATTTGGGGAATTGAACCAGCAGATGGAACATCTCTCTCTCTCTTTATAACTCTGTCTTTCAAATAAACAAACCTTGTGTTTAAAAAAATAACAGCGAGAGGGGAAGAAATCCTCTTCTAATTTACCAGAGTTAAATAATGAGCACCACTGATCTTGGTGGATTTATTCCTTCACTTTTTACCAAGCACTGATGATTTGAAAATTCAGGCCAAAAAAAAAAAAAAGAAAAGAAAAGAAAAAGGAAACAAAAATTTGTGAAGCCCTTTAAGGCCACAGGTACTGCTAGGTAAATACTAAGCCTGCGAAGATAACTAAGATCAAACCCTGGCATTGACGATCCTTAAGCCCAGGAGAGAGCCGTCACTTAACGGATCTGTGACTGGCAGCGCACAGTGAGGTAGGAAGGCAAAGTAGGAGCAAGGAACCCCCTATTCCAGGGGGGTCAGGAAGACTTCCTAGAGGGGCATCTCCTGAATTCAGTCTTCAAGGTTTGGAGTTGGCCAGGCAAAAGGCATGATAAAAGAAAAGGATCATTCCAGATGAAAACAACAACAGAAGTAAGAGCAAGACACATCACACAGGCTATGCAAGCATTCCAGGGCTGCTGGCACACACCCTGAACCCCCTCCTCTTCTTTCCAAATACTCACTTTCAACTCAATACCAGTTATGAAGAACTCGCTTGTCTACACGCTACCTAGAACTCATATCCATATGCACAGCTTCCTCAATTGAAGACTTACTGCTAACTCCTTGCAAAAAGCATTTCCATGTGTCGGGGACTAACCATGTGGGCCACATGCTGGAGCCTACTGTTCCTCCACATCATTTCCCAGGGAAAGGTCCCCGCCAGGAGGTGCAGCTGATCAGACCCACAGGCAGTCTGTTCTCAAACAGCCACCACACTGAGCCAGCAGGACAGGCTGGACTGATCAGATCTCTAAGATCTGAGCTGACAGACACTGACGATGAAGCAGTTAAGCTACGCAAACTGAAGCTCAGAGAACACAAAAAGAAAGCCTCCTAAAATAATTTCATGAAGGCCGGCGCCACGGGTCAATAGGATAATCCTCAGCCTTGCAGCGCCGGCACACGGGGTTCTAGTCCCGGTCGGGGTGCCGGATTTTGTCCCAATTGCCCCTCTTCCAGGCCAGCTCTCTGCTGTGGCCCAGGAGTGCAGTGGAGGATGGCCCAGGTACTTGGGCCCTGCACCCGCATGGAAGACCAGGAGAAGCACCTGGCTCCTGGCTTTGGAACAGCGTGGTGTGCCGGACGCAGCGCAACGGCCGCGGCGGCCATTGGAGGGTGAACCAACGGCAAAGGAAGACCTTTATCTCTGTCTCTCTCTCACTTTCCACTCTGCCTGTCAAAGAAAAAAATTTTTTTTTAATAAAAAAAATAATTTCATGGCTATAAAGAATCACGGTAACCTAGATTTAGGAGGAAGCCAAAAGTACAAATAAAAAGAAAAGATAGTCTCTCAGGAGGGAAACACAATCATCTTCTACTCTTTTGTGATCCTGCTGTCTAGAATACCGAAGTGAAGGCAGGAGCTTTGGTAGCAATTTTGGACTATGAGTTTAGTCTAATCAGCTTGGGGCCTTAATTATCTCTGCACTAATTTGCCTAAGAACAAAATTAAACTTTTTTTTTTTTTTTGACAGGCAGAGTTAGACAGTGAGAGAGAGAGAGAGACAGAGAGAAAGGTCTTCCTTCCATTGGCTCACTCCCCTAATGGCCGCCATGGCTGGTGCTGCACCGATCCGAAGCCAGGAGCCGGGCTCTTCCACCCAGTCTCCTATGCGGGTGCAGGGACCCAACCACTTGGGCCATCCTCCACTGCCCTCCCAGGCCACAGCAGAGAGCTGGACTGGAAGAGGAGCAACCGGGACTAGTACCTGCCACCCCAACCAGGACTAGAACCCAGGGTGCCGGCACCGCAGGTGGAGGATTAGCCAATTTTGGGCCACGGTGCCAGCCCAAAATTAAACTTTCAAAAGCACTATCGACATGGATGTTTTAAAAAGATTTATTTATTTACCTGAAAGGTAGAGTAACTGACACAGAGAAGGATAGACAGAGATCTTCATCCACTGGTTCATCCCCCAAATGGCCACAACAGCTAGGGCTGTGCCAAGCTGAAGCCAGGAGCTAGAAGCTTCTTCTGGGTCTCCCACATGGGTGCAGGGGCCCAGGGATTTGGGCCATCTTCTGCTGCTTTCCCAGGAGCATTAGCAGGGAGCTGGACTGGAAGTGGAGCAGCCAGGACATGAACAGTCACACATATCAGGTGCTGGCACTGTAGGTGGTGGCTTTACTTGCTACACCACAACACCAGCCCCATCATGGATTTTTTTTTTTTAGATTGGACTTTGTGAGTAGGAATATTTATTGAATCATAAAATACATGTAAGCAATACATGCAATAAATCCCAGTCCTAACTGATATTGTGGTTGAGATCATCAAATGAGACACAGCACCCTGAGAAGCAGAACAGCCCCTTAAGACCGTTCAATGGAAGTGTTTGGTGTTCCACGTTAGAGTAGCATCATTACCCCAATCTGGAGATGGAGAAACAAATACCAGTTCCCAGCCTGTGACAGAACCATGATTTGATCTCACGTCTCCTGCACATCAGAGCCAATAGTCTTAACTATCAAGAACTGAACACAAATGAAGTCAGGCAAACTGAGTATACAAGGTTCACGGTATTTTATGGCTCAACAAATATTCTGACTACCAAAGGCCAATAAAAACAAAATTCCATGTTGATGTAGTATCACTTATCTACCACAATTAACACTTCAGGCAAGTCCCTCTGTACCTCCTGCCCGTGTAAACATAAAAGGCTTTTCCCCGACACCAGGACCAAAGACAGGGTAGATGGGCAATCAGGACCGACTAGAGGCACCAGTTATGCGTAGTGACAAATGCCTGCCAAATTCTGATTTGTAAGGAGTGAAACAGCTTTTCTGGAGCATGCAGGATACTGGGAGGCTTAGGGTGTATTTTCTAAGGTCAATGTCAGCCAGACCACTGATGCCCCTGAATGTTCATAGTGCCCCAGTTTGCTAAACCTAAGGTGGAGTAGCAAACCTTGAAAGGCTCAAGGATTTTAGATGATCAAGCCGAAGTCTCTAATGTACTTGGCATTCATTCTCTTCACTAATTAAACAAACACATACTTGCGCTGAGCACCTACTTTGTGTCAGTACTGTACCTGCTGGAGACTAAACATGGAGTCTACTCTAGCAGGGAGAGCACACAAAAATAAATCAATCAAGTTAGATGGTGACAAGTCCTACAAAGAGAAACAATAGGAAGTTCAGGGAGTGAAGGTTTAGGGTATTGTTACATTTGAGTGCACATGTAGCCATTCTAATAGTTACGGACAGTAATAAAAAGGAGGTGCAGATGTAGCCATTCTAACAGTTATAGACAGTAATAAAAAGGAGGTGCCAGAAAGGCTTTCAGCAGCTTTGCTTCCAAAATCCCTGGCACCAACAAACAGTCTTCTACCAGGAAAAGTCACGGCGCCAGCACTCCATTCAGTAGCCCACAAATATGTACTGAGAAGCAGTCTGGGGAGCATTAAGAACACAGCTGTGGGTATCAAGACTTCCTGGAATCAAATCCTGGCCATACAACTGACTATTGGCAGGACCCTGGGCAAACTGCCTCATGTTCTGCATCCTAATTTGTCATCTATAAATGAGGATAATAGTTCAGGTTGACATCCCTAAACTGAAATCTCAGAAGCTCCAAAAACGGCTTCCGGTTTTGCAGCATCTCAGATTTTGACTTTTCAGATCAGCAATGCTCAACTGGTAAAGTCTAGGCGAATATTCTAAAATCTGAAAAATTTTGAAATCTGAAACACTCCTGATCCCAAGCATTCTGAATAAAGAGTGCCCAACTTGTAGCATCTATCTCATCGCGCACTATGAGGATTCAGAGAGCTACGAAAGGAAATAGTAAATTCCAGATTCGTGTGTATTTTTTAATTGAGTGTCTTCTGCCTTTCAGGCACACAGAATCCTCCAAGCTTCTGCACAGAGGGGCCTCAGACACTGAAAGGGCCCAGGGGACGCACTCTGCCCTCAGCTTCTGTGGACATCCCGGATTCAGGCCTTCTTCCCTACTCCTGGTACCTCCTCCTGCTCCACCTATGTCATCAGTGTTAATTCTTGTGATCTCTCACTGCAAAGACTGGGATGGGAACTCTGAGATTCCCCAAAGGAGGAAATACCCCAAAGCCAAAGGACTTAGCTCCCAACAATCTCTGCTCAACAGACCCGGCATCTGGATCAAAACAAAACAATATTCATGGGGCCGGTGCTGTGACGCAATGGATTAACACCCCGGCCTGCAGTGTCGGCATCCCATATGGGTGCCGGTTCGAGACACAGCTGCTCCACTTTTGGTCCAGCTCCCTATTATGGCCTGGGAAAGCAGTAGAGAATGGCTCAGGTCCTTGGGCCCCTGCACCCGTGTGGGAGACCCGGAGGAAGCTCCTGGCTTCGGATCAGCACAGCTCCGGCTGTTGCAGCCAATTGGGGAATGAACCATCGGATGGAAGACCTCTTTCTCTCTCTCTCTCTCTCTGCCTCTCCTCTCTCTGTGTAACTCTTTCAAATAAATAAATAGATCTTTAAAAACAAACAAACAAAAAAAAACATTCACCTCTACCCAGACCTCACATATAGGTTGTGCACGAGTTAGTACTATCTAGAGGTTTGCGTCTCCGTTATGTAAAGTTGTATGACTCAATAATCATTCAATATTATTTAATAGTTTTACATTTTATTTATTTATATTTGTATTTGATAGGCAGGCAGACAAATCTCCCATCTGTAGGTTTACACTTCAAATGACCACAACAGTCTGGGCTGGGCCAAGCTGAAATCAGGAGCCTCAAACTCAACCTGGGTCACCTGCTGCCCCCCCAGGATACTCATTAACAGCAAACTAAATGGAGAGCAGACGCAAGACTTGAGCCCAGCCACTCTGATCAAGGATGAGGGCATCCCAAGCAGAGTCCCAAATGCTGTGCCAGATGTCCACACCATACTTAATATTTTATAACGTGATTTTATGCCAGGCATCCAGTGTGCCACACACTGATCACGAGACACAGAAGCAAGCTTTATTTAGAATCAGGTAAGGAAAGCTCTGTTTACTTCATTCTCTAAAATATGGACTCATCCTCGATTTCTCCCCTCCTAGTCCCTGTGGGTATAATTAACACAACTTTTTAGCATTGCCCTTCTGCTCAAACCTTAGAATTTGCTGATTACAATTTATTTCCTTTAACTTATTTTAAGCTCTCCCTTCGGCATGACACCTATACTGTCAAATCTATATTTAAAGTTCTCAAAATACCCAAATGGCCATGCGTTTTACTAACTCAGCACTTCTACATTACCTTACAAAATCACCGTGCTGTCAGAACGAAGCATTGATTACAGCAGCCTGTAGTCCAACGACCATTAGAGGGTCGAAAAAACTCCCTGCTTCATTATTAATTAGACCATCGAGACTCTTCCTGTTGTTTCTCTACTGAGGAAAAGAAAGTGAACTTTAAGGTCAGCTGACTCAGGTTTGAACCCCTCAGCGTTGACCTTAGAAAACCTACCCACTCTGAATGTCAAGAAATGGTCATAAGATGTGAAGACAGTAATACTAACAATTCTCACATCATTGGCTCAAATAAGCAAACAGTAGGTGCTTAGAGAAGGTATTTCTTCAAAGATGTTGACTCCTAAGCCAAGTGCATCACCTGCTGGTAAGCACAGTCTCCCTCGCAGGTGCCTCTGTATTCTTGTCCTAGGGTAATCCATTCCCTACTCAGCAGCCAGAGCAAGTTTGCAACACACGTCAGGTCCTTTCACCTTCCACTTAACATGATTTAATAGTTTAAAAACAATCTTAACGAAAGCCAGCTCCATGCCAAAACCACCAGACCCCACAAGTCCTTATCAGGCTGTCCTCTGGGGGCTGGTTTCGGGGCCAATTCCTTTGGGCCACTTTCAGCATCTCATAACCCAAACTCTAGGATTTGCATAAAGCCAATCTAGTATCTAATACTTGCTGAAGACAAATAACCCCAATCAGATATACCTGGGGAAACCCTCGGGGTTTTCTGTAAGTCACAAGGCCTTCTGTACTCCACCAACTCAATATGTGGGATCCACCTAGCTTTGTCCCCAGGAGCTCAGCTATTTCACTTTTTTCTTTTTCAAAAGACACTACTCCCTAAATCCTGCAGAGTTCCTCCTTACCCCTCTCCCTAAAGCCTGGCTGCCAAAGTGGCTCAAGGCCTCCATCCCTCCCTCCCTTCCTCCCTCCCTCCCTTGCTGTTCCTGCCTCTGGCTTCTCTGAAGATATGCACACTGGCCCTTCTCATTGCAAGGACTCCTGACTGAGTAGAAGAGCAAGCCTATTGCACTCCCTTGAGCCTCAGTTCCTCACACCCCACTCTCTTCCCATAAGGAGCACGCATCTCTGAGTGTGAAGTTCCAATACACACATCCTTTAAGACAGTGAGTCATGTATACTAACCATACCTATTAAAATCCAAACATTCAGGGAAGCATACACAATTCAGCTTAAAAGGGTGGCCTTGATTGTCTCACAAGAACCATGATTGGAACCCACATCCTGCATGTCAGAGCCAATACTCTGAACCATCAAGAACAAATGAACGCAAATGAAGTCAGGAGAAGGGGAAAAAATAACATCCCTGAAGGGACTACCATGTGCTGGGTGTTTTCACACTCTGATCCCACTCAGTCCTCACAACTAGAACAACGTGGCTGCTCCTGGGCCTATCAGAAGACAAGACAGGGCTACCAGGGCTTGGACTCCCACCCACATGTGGCCCCAACCCAGTGCTTTTCACACCCTGCACCCCAGATGAGATTACAAAGGGGCAGCTGGATATTTGAGCCATGTTTCTAAAAGGAAAATTGAGTTTTCATTATTTTAGAGTGAAATGGAGAAAAACACATTCAAATGTCCTGTGTGAAATGCTAACAAAATGGAAGCCACCTATGTATTAACTTGTGCTGCCAGAGATAACAGGGCGGGAGTGGGAGGGTGCCCAAGCCAGTGTTGAGTTCATGTTCAATCAGAAGGCACAAGACTGCACAGGGAATGACTTTACTGTCTCCAGAATTTGCATGTATGATTCTACTGGAATCCTGCTTCCCCTTAATGCCATGTCAACAAGGAAAAACAAAATGCAGAACCAAATAAACCAGAAGATGATTCTTCAGTCCCCAGCTATGTCTAAATTCAGTTTTTGTGTTCACTGCAACAGCTTCACTAACCTCACAGATAATTAACATATAAATATCATCAATATCATCTGAAAATATTCCCCATAATAAAATGCTATGTTTTATAAATCTACATAAAATTAACTACAAAAAATAATTCCATGGCTTAAATGAAAAGAAATCTCTGAAATACACACACACACACACACACACACATATTGCCGTGTTTTTATCTTAAATAATTCATGGTAAAGTGAAGACAGACTGCTTGATGTTTTAGATCAACTGAGAAATGGGAAAAAGCTAAACGGATCTTGCATCTACTTCAATCCCTCATTCAAAGCATGAAGCCCTTCCTCCTACAATGTACCTAGTAGGTGGAGAGAGAGCTCCTGCTGTCATTTCCTACTCAAGGCACATGAACAAGCCTCAAGAGTTCCTTCCATGGTTTTTGACCCTCTCATTGTAGCTCTGCCCTCTGGAGATTCACAGAAGACTTTACACTCTTCAAATCACTAAAGCCACTGATCATATTTTCTCCTCCTCTGTCAATTTTGCTTACTTTCTAATCTATTTATTAGAGAGAGAGAAAAGAGTGTGTGTGCATGTATGTGTCTCAGCCACTGATTCATTCCACCAAATGCTTGTGACAGCTGATGCCAGAGCTGGGAGCTAGGAGCTCAATCTAGGTATCCCATGAGGATGTCAGGAACTCAATTACTTGAACCATCACCTGCTGCCTCCCAAAATCTTTATCAGTAGGAAGCTGGAACCAGGAGCCAGAGGTGGGTATCAAATTCAGGCACTCCAAAATAAGATGCAAACATCTGAACCACTATGCCCAACAAACACCCTGCCTCCCTATTTAAAAGTAATCTACAAGTATAAAAATCAAAATTTCAATGATGATGATGAAAAATACAGAAGAACATACCTCTTCTTTGAAGAAGTAAGCCCTCTTCTACCAGCCCAGTGGTTGACAAACTATAATCAATGGGCCAAATTTGGCCCAATTACTACGTATCTTGGATGCCCAAGGGCTGCCAAACTCTATCTCTCAATAAGTGTTCGAGGGCCGGTGCCGTAGTATAGGGGGCTAAGCCTCCACGTGCAGTGCCGGCATCCCTTACAACATGGGTTTGTGTCCCAGCTGCTCCTCTTCCAATCCAGCTATCTGCTTTGGCCTGGGAAAGTAGAAGATGACACAAGTGCTTGGGCCCCTGCACCTGTGTGGGAGACCTGGAAGAAGCTCCTGGCTCCTGGCTTCAGATCAGCTCAGCTCCGGCCATTGCAAACATCTGGGGAGTGAACCAGCAGATGGAAGACCTCTCTCTCTGTCTGTCTCTGTAACTCTACCTCTCAAATAAATAAAAAATAAATAAATAAATGTTTGAATGAGGAAAGTCAGATAGAAAGGCTAGCAGGAGGGAAAGGAAGCCTCCTCTTCTCCAAAATTTAATCTGGCTGATCCATCCTTCACAAAATAATTTGAAACCTAACAGGACAGCCTTCTGACTGTAGCACTGAAATTGAGGATGTAAAATGACCATGTTTCATTTCGGGCAAATAAACACCGATTAAAGTGTCATTTAGTCAAACAAATGTCCCTGTTAATTTTGAACACCAAGGAAAATATCACCTGAACCCATTCTTAGAAACATAATCATTTGTGACGACTGCTGCTGCTGCTGCTTTAATACCATTCATCTCATAATATAAAAAGCAAACAGGATCAATAATCTCAGAGATGAACTCAAACACTCCGGATTTCGGAAAACAGAATAGAACTTCCTTAGGAGAAATGAGGATAGACTCAAATCATCAAAAAGATTCATATGAATCTTCTTGGGGGTTGATTTTGTGGCACGGGGAGCTAAGTCATGGCTTGGGATGCTCAGATCCCATAACAGTGTCTGGACTTGAGTCCTGGTTCAACTCCGGATTCTAGCTTCGTGTCAGCGTACAACTAGGAGGCAGCAGATGATGGTGCAAGGATTTTGAGTCCATGCCACGTACATGGAAGACCCAGACTGAGTTCTGGACTCCTAGTTTTGTCTTTGCCCAGCCCCCAGCTGTTGCAAGCATTTGGAGAGTGATGAAGCAGATGAAAAATCTATCTATCTCCCTCTCCCTTTCTCCTCGTTCCCCATCAATCTGACCTTAATATAAAAATATAAACTTCTTAAAAATTTGGAGGGGGGACAGCATTGTGACACAGTGAGTTAAGCCACCACCTGTGACACTGGCATCCCATACGCCAATTCCTGCTGCTCTGCTTCTGACCCAGCTTCCTGCTAATGCAAGTGGGAAAGGAGCAAAAGATGGTCAAAATACGTGGGCCCCTGCCAACCCATGTGGGAGACCAGGATGGAGATCCTGGCTCCTGGCTTCTGCCTTGCTGAGTGAGACCTAGCTATTGTGGCCATCTGGGAAGTGAACCAGCTGATGAAAGATCTCTCTCTCTGTCTCCACTTCTCCTCCTCCTCCTCTCTCTGTCACTTGCCATTCAAATAAATTTTTAAAATCTGTTTTTAAAGATTTATTTATTTATTTGAAAGGCATAGTTACAGAGAGGCAGAGGCAGAGAGAGAGAGAGAAGGTCTGCCATTCACTAATTCACTTCCCAAATGGCCACCATGGCTAGAGCTGAGCCGATCTGAAGCCAGCAGCCAGGAGCTTCTTCTGGGTCTCCCAAGTGGGAGCAGGGGCCCAGGAATTTGAGCCATCTTCTACAGCTTTCTCAGGAGATAGCAGAGAGCTAGATTGGAAGTGGAGCAGCCGGGGTTTGAACCAGCACCCATATGGGATGCCGGAACTGCAGGGGGCGGCTTTACCTACTATGCCACAGTGCTGGCCCCTTAAAATCTTGATTCTTGGGGCCAGCGTTGTCACATAACAGGTTAAACCACTGCCTGCAATGCTGGCATCCCATATGGATGCTGGTTCAAGTCCTGATTGCTCCACTTCTTGATCTAGCTCCCTGTTAATGTACCTGGGAAAGCATTGGAAGATGCCACAAGGGCTTGGGACCCTGCACCCATGAAGCTCCTAGCTCCGGGCTCTAGCTTGGCTCAGCTCTAGCCATTGTGGCCATGTGGGGAGTAAACCAGTAGATGGAAAATCAGTCAATCAATATCTCTCTCTCTCTCTCTGTCTCTCTCTGTCTCCCTCCCACCCTCCCTCCCTTTCTTTCTCTCTATAACTCTACCTTTCAAATAAATAAACCTTAAAAAAAAAAAAAAACACTTGATTCTTCATCTCTAGCCTTTCTTCATAATCACACATTTCTATGTTGGTTTATTCAAGACAACCTGTGTATATAAAGAATTAAAATATGCATCACATCTTGCAGATCTTTCTAATTTCAATTCTTTTGGCAACTCGCTTCATTATACTTGTGTTTTCTTATGTTACAAAGAATCTGGTGCAGAGTTTTAGAATCAGCAACTGAAAATCTATTCTGGACATGGAATTAAAAGAGAAAATTTTTACCAAATCTATTTGATGAAATCATTCCAAGTAATATGAAACTTACATAATTATTCATGATAAAGTGATAAACACTCAGAAGACAAGAAATGGAAAATATTCACTAGTGATGTTTCCAAAGATGACCGACACAGCTGAAAATTCTCTCAAATAAAGCCAAATGTGAGAGAAAAGGAGAAATTCATTAGGGCAGGAATCTGTCTCCTCCACACTCAGGCTGCAGGAAGACAGTAGGCTGCATACAGAGAAGTGAGGAAACGGGACTGGACTCCAGAGTCCCCAAGTCCTCACACCCACAGCCCGAGCCCAGCCCAGGACTTCCTGAGAAAGTGAGAAAAGCAAAGGAAATCCAGGAGCAAACCAATGATTCTTTCTAAATGACCCAGTCTTTTAAATATGCATCTTGAATTGTGGTGGGATATTACTCAGTCATAAAAAAGCATGAAATCCTGTCTTTCTGAACAAAATGGTTGCAACTGGCAACCATTATGTTTCGTGAAATAAGCCAGTCCCCAAAAGGCAAATACCATATGTTTTCTGTGATTTGTGATAACGTACTGAGTACAGGCCCTGCACCCGCATGGGAGACCAGGAGGAAGCACCTGGCTCCTGGCTTCAGATCAGCGCAGTGCGCCGGCCATAGCGGCTATTTGCAGGGTGAACCAAGGGAAGGAAGACCTTTCTCGCTAACTCTGTTTTTTTTTTTTTTTTTTAAAGCACATTTTAAAAAATCAACAAAGCATGGGAAATATCACATTGCAGTAAGAGAAATATGACCAGTAAACAATATAGAAGTATAATACTCTGACATAAAATTATACAAAGGCAAAGAGAACTCTCCTCATCACAAGAGGTTTTCTACAGCTAGCACAGTGCGTTGAAAACAGGACAGCCACATTCAGGAAACATTGACAATGACAAAGAACAGCAACATCATCCACTAAGTCAGGCCAGCGCTCCTTCCACCACCCGGCAAAGCACATGCTACGGGAAGGCTTTCTCAAAAGCAGACACTTGACTTTTAAGCTCTGATTCCAATCAAAGAGGAGCTGAGAGTTGCAGACAATCACAGAATGCTAGAGCAGGCCCTGAGAGAACTCACCCACTTGGTTCAAAGTGAATCATCTCATTTGGCCAAATTTATGTAACAGCTGGAAGCAGAACTTGCCTGAGGAGGGGTGTGGGCCACTGCATGTCATGCCAGGACCTTTCACCCTGTAAACCAGAAAGAGCTGCCACTTAAAACCCCAACAAGCTGCAGTGTCTTTAACCCAGTTACGTGTACTACATTTAATAGGTGGAGGCGGAAGATCCATGAGAGGCTGTATTGGAAAAATGAACAGAGTCTTCAGTGACAATAGTGCTGTAAGTCCTGTCCCAGTTCAGTAATAGCTAACACTTTTTTAATACTAGACTCTCTTTAAAAATTATACATATATGAATGCATATGTGTGTGTTTGTGCATACATGCACGTTCTCTGTAAGGTACAATTACTATGCCCATTTTGTACATGGGGAAACTGAGGTGCAAAGGCTGCAGAGCAGGTAAGTGGACAGAGCTAGAACGCAAAGCACGTAGTTCAGCTCCAAAGTCAGTGTCCTTAATTACTGCTCTGTTCAGCCTCTCAGTCCAACCACTGACTCAGCACCTATAGTGTGCACCTGCATTAGGCTCTGGGGATATTAAGAGGCCTGAACCTGGTCCTGATAGGTGACATGTGTTTTGTCCTGTAAGTAGGACAGGAACAAAGGCCTGAGGCAGGGCCATGCTAGCCCTTTATACATCTCTCTGTCAACCACCAGTGGGCACTTCGAGAAGCTAAACTGAAGCTAGATTACAACCCTACCTGCCCCCTTGGCAGGCATCTCTGTGCAGTGTCCAATAGGCACAACTGACTACAGCAGCCCTGGGAGCAGCCCAGGAAGAGCCTCCACTCAGTTTTTGTAGTGAAAGACTGGAGAGAAGGTTTAAATTAGAGTAGGAGGGGGAAAGTGAATTCTCCCACTAAAATTATCTCCATAATACTATGCTTGCCGATCATTTTAATTAGCTAGAAGTCAGGATCACACAAGCTACCCAGCTTTATTAAGAACAAGAGTTGAAAGAAAAACAAAACATCACACAACCCAGTTTATGTGTGTCATTGTTAAGTCACAGTGTGTGACTTCAACACCACACAACCATCAACCCTTCTGTTTCCTCAGTCATCCCTCAACCTCACTCTTCACGGCACCTTCTTCAACTCTACTCAGTTCAAACCCCGGCCCCACACATTTCACTCTAAAGAGAAGGACCTTGCATTCTACTTCATCAGCACCACCAGCTCATGACTCACGATGGAAAGCCAACCCCCAATCCTCCTACCCCTGAAGTTTACGCCCTCCTTTTCCCTTTCATGACTTAGTTAAGTCTACAAGCATCATGTTCTCACTTCCTTCTCTTCACTAATGTAACTCCCATCTGACCCCCAACAGTAAGGTCACAGCTAATGTGAATCCAGTGGTCATTTGTCAGTCATCATCTTCCACAATCTGTGGGCAATGTTTAGCAAGTTGGCCACTTCCTCTTCCTGGAAACAGTCTCTGTCCTCAGCCTGCTTGACGGCACCCTTTCCAGGCTTTCTTCCAAACTCTCTATTCTCTTTCTCCAAGGCCCCTGTTTAGCTTCCTTTTTCTTTTGGTAATCCTGTAAAAAACTGTATGCCTACTATGTGCTAGCATTGGCTAACACATGGGGATTCCTATCCCACTCTGCATTACCCAAACTTCAGGCCTGACTATGGCTTCAGTCATCATCTACATGGTTAAGAACTAAGTGCAGGCACTAGTCGGAACTCGGTTCGAATTATGGCTCCATCATGTCTTAGGCATGACACTCAATTTCTCTAAGCCATAGTTTTCCAATGTGGAAAATGATAAAAACAGGGGCAAGCATTTGGCCTGGTGGTTAAGACGCCACTTGGGACACCCACATCCCATATCACAGTGCCGGAGATCAAGTCCCAGTTCTGGCCCCAATTCCAGTTTCCTGCTAATGCCCACCTTGGGAGGCAGCAGTGCTGGCTCAAGTAGTTGGGTCCCTGATAACTATATGCAAGACCTGGATGGGGTTCTTGCCTCCCAACATTAGCCTGGCCCAGTCCCAGCTGTTGCAGGCATTTGAGGAGTGAATCAGTGGATGGGCGCTCACTCTGTCTCATTGCCTCTCAAATAATCTTTTTTTACATAAGTAAAATGATAATAAATGAATTTAAGAAAAATATTTAAAAAAAAGAATATTTAGCTCTGTGCCTCTTACATGATATTAATAATACAGTATAGTATACCGCAAGTAATAATGAACATTAGGCATTATTTTAACTACATGTCCAAATCTCATTCTGAGTTTCAATGTACTTACTTGCAATCTCAATTTGTATTGTTGAATAAACAGCCCAAACTGAGGCACTCTGAAATCAAACTCTCCGCCTTCCATCACAACCTGGTATTCCTTCAATTATGGCATATCACGCTGCCTGACCCCATTAACCAACTCAAGGAGGTAGTGTTAAAATATGCCCATAAAGTCTTCAACCTTCCTCCTACCAACAGAGGTCTCTGTCCTGCCCCTGAACCTGAGCATGCCTTTGTGACTGGCTTGATGATGCTGCACCACTGCTGAGGACAGGTTAGAAAAGGCCATGTAGCTTCTATCAGTTTCTCTTGGTACATTTGCTCAGTGAGCCTCCAGCCTCAATAGAAGTCCAGCTATCCTGAGGCCACCACATTGGAAGACCACACAAAGGGAGGTCCCAGTATTCCATTATATTTGTCCAGCTCCCAGCTGTTACAATACTCCTAGCCCAAATGTCAGACATGTGTATGAAGAAGCTTTGAGATGACCCAGTCACCATCTGAGTTTAACTTCGGAAGGGAACCTGAGCAAGAACTGCCTAGTCGAACCAAGTAAAATCTCAGATTCATAAGTAAAACAAATTACTGTCATTATTTGAAACCACTGTTTTGAGATGGTTTATTACTCACGAATAGATGACCACAACAATGTTCAAACCAAACACTTGAATTACCCCATCCCCAACCCACCCTAAGATCTCTTCTCTCATCTTCCATATCTAATTACAAAATTCTGGCAATTCTTACGCATGACTTGAATGCATGTACTTTTCTGTGGCTCTCCTGCCCCTACCTGGTTGTGAATATCACCATCTCATTCCCAGATTGGAGCAACATTCTCTTGACTAGTCTTGCCACAGTTGGCCTTCCACACTGAAGCCAGATCTGACCATGTCACTGCAGGCAAACCTTGAAAGGTTCCATAAAGTGGCATTCACTGTGCTCTGCCGCTTCATGTCCAGACACTGCTCCAAACCCTGCCCCAGCCACACAAAGCTCCTGCAGTTCTGTGAAGTCATGGGGTTACACAGCTGCTTTCTCTGCCCGGCCTTGGCTCTGTCACTGGGCCAACTCTATTCTACTTCACTGTTAGACACAAAACCACTCCTCTGGGCCCTCAGGTTAACGTCCCCTTTCATGTGCTCCCTTAGTAACCTTTATTTCCCTCCTGATAAACAGTGCTATCCAAAGGAGTGTCTTTAGGACAAGTCAATGCTTTTTTCACTTGTACATCCCCAGTGCCCAGGACAGCAGCAGGACATAAAAGTCTGATAAAAATATTAGGGAAGTTGAACAAATGAATGAAAAGTTATGTAAAGGTAACACAAAAGTCATTTGCTGAGAAAGAAAAGAGAAATAGTTCAGGAAGTACATGACTAAGAAAGATTTTGGGATTATCTAACTAATCTCATCCTTTCAAAGATGAAAAAACTGAGGTCAATGACAGTGATGGCTTGCCCAAGCTCATACACTTGGTAGCAAAGCCAGGAACAGAATTGGGTCAGTTGATTCCCATGGTACTTCTAAAGCATGTCACAATTTTCAAAGAAACCAAACAATTGAATAGCATACCATCAGAATTTCAGAATATAGCCAAACAATTTATCTAAAAATAAGAAAAATTGTCTTAAATGCTTCTTTTACTATATTGTTCTCAGATCTGAATGTTTAAAAGTAGCACTGGGAAAATTCAAATTTCTTTGGAGTAGACACACCCATCTGGCAGACTAAATAAAATGGCTGACAATATAAAGGACTGGTGAGGATATGGAATAACTACAAGTCTCTTACATGAATGGTGGACATCCAATTGGTACAATTTGTGAAAATATTTGGCAGTATGCAGTAAAACTAATTATACATACACCCTATGACCCTGAAATTCCACCCTTGGTATACATCCAACAGAAATCAATGTTTATTTTCACCAAAATGTCTGTAGCCGTGTGATTTCAAATATCCACAAACTGGGAACCATCTAAAATGCCCACCAACAATAGAACAGATCAATTGGTAATGACATATTCATACAATGGACTTTTTTTTTTTTTTTTTTTTTGACAGGCAGAGTGGACAGTGAGAGAGAGAGACAGAGAGAAAGGTCTTCCTTTGCCGTTGGTTCACCCTCCAATGGCCACCGCCGCCGGCGCGCTGCGGCCGGCGCACTGCGCTGATCCGAAGGCAGGAGCCAGGTGCTTCTCCTGGTCTTCCATGCGGGTGCAGGGCCCAAGCACTTGGGCCATCCTCCACTGCCCTCCCTGGCCACAGCAGAGAGCTGGCCTGGAAGAGGGGCAACCGGGACAGAATCCGGCACCCCGACCAGGACTAGAACCCGGTGTGCTGGCGCTGCAAGGTGGAGGATTAGCCTAGTGAGCCGCTGCGCCGGCCACAATGGACTATTAAATTGCAATAAGAACAACAAAAAAAGAACAAACTACTTTTTCATGCAACAAAATGGATGAATCCCAAAGGTGAGCTGAATGAAAAGAAATCAAACACAACAGAAAACAGACAGCTCAAAGCCAGACAAAATAAATCTATGCTGGTACTGCCTGAGAAGAGACACAAAGACTTCTGAAGTATTGGGAAGGTGCCACATCCCTTCTGGGGGTAGTTACAAAGTTCAAGTATACATACATCCATCCAGCTGCAACTTTAAGACTTGTGTGACTCGTATGGAAAATTACCTCTTTTTTTTAAGCATTTCTTAGGATAAATAAGAATTTTAATTAGAAAAGGAAAAATAATGGTGGCCAGAGCTTTGTATAACACTTTACATTCTTGGCATATACTATACACATCATCTCATCTAATGTTTAAAAAAAACTCAACATTTCTTTATAAATAAGATTCTGAGATCATTTACTAGTCATAGTAACATTTTAAAAATCAGAATCAACTCACAGAAGCAGCAGAAGCTCTTCTGGAAAGTTTTTCAACTCAAGCCACAATTATGAAAACCTAAAGAGTGAAAATTAACTTGGGGAGCTAACCTCTGGAAATTAATATGATTAGTTACTTCTGATGACATTCAAAGTTTATAACATTTAAATTTAGCTACAAGTTATCATGCTCATTTTAAAGAATTTATAAATTAACAAAACATTTTCTAACTATAAAAATCTGACTTAGAATAGGAAAAAAGGAGAGAATAAATATTAAAACGAGACTAAAAATTAACCTTCTCATAGGGACTAGGAGGAAGCATATTATTTAAGTATGGATAACAGACCAAAATGTTGGCCTGTTGCAGAACAAACCAAAAATGCATGTCTTGTTCCAGGTCATGGACAACTTCTTGATTCCCAGTTCTAAAAATTGACAAGAAATATAATGTGTTCTCAAATAATGTCTAAATTATTCTACAAAAATTGTAGACTGTGGGGGGAAAAAAAACCCTAAAGGAAAAAAAATCAAGGATACACAGAGAAAGAGAAAGACAGAGACTCTAAAACTGCCCCTTCTGTTGATGCCCGGATATTGAATCATATGGGCCATCAATCAGTATAGAAATTCTACAATTTTCTTCCCCCCCAATAACACACTATATACTTTATAGTTTATTTATTTTTATTAATGATCTGATGCTACCTGCATTTTGCAAATGAGGAAGCTCTAGTTCAAGAAGATTTGTCAGAGATCAAGTTTCCAGTATTTGGAGGCTTAGAAATAAACCAATTCTAAAAACATACAGATATACACACTTGAGGAGTGATACATGATTATCATCTTTTTATTCTGCCTGGTAATAATATCTTTAGACAAGGCCAGCATTGTGGCTACACCGCTTCCAATCCAGCTCCCTGCTAACAGCCTGGGGAAAGCAGCAGAAGATGGCCCAAGTGCTTGGGCCCCTGAACCCAAGTGGGAGACCAGTATCAAGCTCCTGGCTTCTGCCTTCAGCCTAGCTGGCCATTGCAGCCATCTGGGCAGTGAACCAGTTGATGGAAGATCTCTCTCTGTAACTCTTTCAAATAAATAAATAATATTAGAGAGAGACCTATTCACTATCACTTAGAATAGAGAGGATATTCTAATATCCACAAAAAGAAATAGATGCACTCAATTTTTAAATATCTGTAAATTAAATTTTTGATTGTTTACTAACATTCTCTTGATTTTTCCATTTTGTCATGGGCTGAGATCTGAAAAACACTTATATCCCAAAGCTAGCAGGTTGGGGTTTTGCCTCCCTTGGAGCCCTTCTACGTGCTACTCTGGCTGGAGGTCTTTTGACTAATAAATTTTGCTTTAATATCTCTCCGCTTATCCACTTGGAAATAATTCTTCCATGTGAGATAAAGAACGCTGCCGTCTCACCTGTAACATTTTGGTGTCCTGACTTGGATCCCGCTAGAGTCTAACTCCAGCCAGAGTCGAATCATCCTGCCAGACTGACCCTGGAAGTTTAATTTGCTTGTTAGATTCCTTTTCTCCAGACTTGAAACAGTGAAGTTCTAATGGCTATGCACACGAAACCTCGGATGAAAGCAGTTTCTACAAGTTGGCGCTACATCCTCCACCTCCTGCTACTTCACCCCTACTCTGCTTGAAGAAGCCAGAGAGGTCATTGTCCCACATCCCCTAACGGAAGTTAAGGTCCATTCCTCTGGGGAACGGAATGTGGGGAGTCAGATGGGCGGGCAGTCAGGACTTCCGGTGGAGATGGAGGACGCAAAATGCTTGCTTTGCCCAGAGGTTGTCTTTAGCAAGGTCAAAAGTATCTGCCTGCCCACTTCCTGGAAGCTTCCAATCTTATTAGAATTTAAAGGGGGTGAGCTCCTTCTGAGCTCCCAGTTTACTGTAAAACAAATTAGGTATCCCACCCTTGGATGGCTTTTTTTGTTTTATCTTGAGCAGCAAGGCAGGACAAAAGATTGCAAATCAGGTCTTTAGATGGGTTTTATCTCTGCCTTGTCAAGTTTTTTTTCTTCTCCAAAATTGAACTTAAAAACTCCAGTACCACTGGACTCTTCGGGTTTTGCCTCTGTGCCACTCTGGCTGGAAGTCTCTGACTCTAATAAATATTGTTTCTATATCTCAAAAAAAAAAAAAAAACAGGTGAAAGGAACAGGACTTCAACCTCTGGTGTTTGTTTGTTTGTTTTCTGTTTTAGATGTATTTATTTGAAAGGCAGAATTACAGAGAGAGGGAGAGGGAGAGAGGGAGAAA